>NW_022170403.1:4402384-4439713 GCF_008802855.1 Photinus pyralis
ATAATCGGGTAATCGGGTCTCCGGAGTGCGTGTGCGGGAACATAGAAGCCGATTTAAATCATATCTTCCTAAACTGCAGTCAATATGAAGTCCAACGGAAGCTATTATACAATAAACTGACACAACTTGGTATTATGTTTCCTACGAACATGGTACAAATCTTACAAACTAATAACATTAATATATATAAGGCAATAATTGAATACATAATTGAATGCAAATTAAAAATTTGAATGGAGAATACGAGAGTTCCTATCCGTTTTTCCCCCTTTCCTTTGTGCGATACAACCCATTTTCCGATGGCTGATTAATCGTTTGTGTGATTTCAAAGTCGATTCGATAGGCCCCGAATCGTGAAGCGTGTGGCCCTGTGATTCCTTAGCACACTCTTGTATTCCCCCACGTGGCTTATGGGCTTTGATCCCGAATAGCCTATCAAAAAAAAAAAAAAAAAAAAAAAAAGTGTCACGATAAACTGTCGGGCAAGTTGGGTGAGCTATTGCTGCCGCAAGTTCTCACAAAACTGTTTACACTAGCTGCACTTTTAGCTTCCGCAAATGCTGGCAGTTGATACCATGGTGTATTATACCCCATGGTTGATACCTAGCAGCTGTTTTCGAGAATTATCTCACGTTATGGCGTCAATAGGACATCTTTGTGTTGCCGCAGCTGTAGATTTATGCAATAATGTGAAACACAAAAGAAGTGTTGGGTGAGAGAATGGATTTCAAGTAGAGAAAAGTATGGGGCCTACAATAAATTAATTGATGCGCTGATAATCGGAGAATCAATCCCAACAATTTAAAAATTTTATTCGTATGTCAGCGGTAGACCTTCAGGAACTGTTATTACAAAATTAAAAAGAAGGGTACTCATTTATGTGTTACAATACAATAATAAAACTCGCACATTTACTCGCCAAAATATCGAAACGAAATGGAAAGTTTGCGAGAACTTGGTGAGCTGCACTTTTGCCTGTTTAGACTGGCAAGAAAAGTGTCGCAAGAATTCTTCCGCGAGTTCTGTCAAATGGACTCGCAATGCTATTTACACTTAAGACAGTAGGGTCCGACAGTAAATCACGCGAGTTTTCATTCTAGTCTAAAGGCAGCATTGGCCTCCTTCCATTCTATGCCTTGAACTTGAAGTATTCTTGCTACTTAGGTACATATCCCATGTCGTCTTTATAGTGGGAGCGGCCCGTGAAAACAAACGGCATTTCGTATTAAAATTGTGCCACTTGGAACACATGTTCCCTAGACCTATTGGAGTGATTTGAGTCGCAGAGCCGCGGAAGTTCCGTCCCTTAGGATTGAAAATGGCGCCAATTTTCAAAATTGATGCGATTTTCAGGAAATATCTGTTTTTAGAGCGATTTTTACGTTTAGGGTGACGTTTACGAGGTTTCCGATGGTCAAAAAGGACAAAAACAATATCCGAAGCTAATTTCTGTGTGGGAAGCATGATTGTATGATATCTTTAACGTCCGACAGGATTCGAAAGTTTCTTGGAAAGTTTGACCGATTTTCCTGGTTAAGGTGGTGTTTTTGAGATTCTTTTGGGTGAAGATGACCAAAAAAGACCCATTAAAGACCTTTTTCAACAATCGATATCCAAAGTAGGCATTTGCGCTCCTATTTGACAACGCCAACGTCATATTTTTCGAGGAATGTCAATTTGTCGCTTATAAGCGACAAAATAAAAAAAACGCTCGCTCTCCAAATTATAAACTATAAATCAAATATGCATTGCTCAGAGTATCCAATGACAACGAGTAAATGACATCTTTCATTTGGGCATAAGATTAAAATAATAATCTATATTTGAGTGAAAAATTTAAATTTTTGGAAATATGTGAACTGCTCGATTGTAGAAAAAATCTTGTGTGTAATTCGAGCGCAAATTGAATGTAGATTTCAAGAGATTAGCGCGGCAAATGTCTCTTTCAATCGTGCGTTCACCAGAACCAACTGTTTGCAAACCGTTTGCGCTTTTTATATAAGCATATTTACTGAACGCATTGCTAATTGTCAAACTGTTTGCAAGCGGTCGCCATTTTTTTAATCATAATTCAAACTCGCTGAAATTCACAAACATGTTGATCGGGCATGCGCATTTGTCATAAGCGCGGAATTTGCCTGGAAACCACACGTCTAATTTAATTTGAGTGAATTTTGAGAAAACCGTTTTGTATTCTTTTTGTACATTTCAATAAAAATACCTTTCTACAGTTTAAATACATCCTGCTATAGAAGATGAATTGAATTGTCCTATACGAGTAGAAAATCAAGATTGGAGTATTAAATGCATATTCACTGGATCCTTGAGTAAATATTTTTTATCCATAAATTGTACCTGCTTTATGAGAAGTTTTTATTTTCAGATTGTTACATTTAATAAATTTAATAAACTCACCACATAAGTATAGTCATTTTAAGGAAAGAGTTAAAATTTGTATAGGTGAAAAACGTATAGTTATAGCACAGATATACGACGTATATCTGTGGTTATAGTGTTGCAATGCAGGGTTTGATGGCCAGCAATCTACTAGGAGACGAGCAAATCGTTCGTGCCGTTTTGGAGCCTTCATAAACCGCATATGAAGGGGTCCGTACAAGTCCAAATGAAATCCAGAGCACTCAGCCAGTATCAGTTATAGGTTATAGAGATACTTGTGGTACCCTAATTAGATTTGAAAAGAAGTTTAGTGTGGAACGATTTCACTACAAAGTTATTACTCGCCGAGTATTTCAAATTTGACATTCGTCAAAGGGAGGCTGAAGTAATACTGTTAAAATATCTTCTTTTTTTGTCTGGCAACTTTGTCGTGGGCAGTGTACGTTCGCAGTTTCTTGCGTTTTTACGGATTAACAGCACCATTTATTGATAGGAAAAAGCTCTATCAAATGACACAGATAGTAAAAATGCCTTCCATAAGAAAAAACAAAGCTGATGATGGTTAACCGGAGACGAAACGTCAGACTAAAAATTTAAAACTAGCATCTTGTATATGGAAAAAAGTGGTTATGCGCCGTTTATTTTGAAATATCTTTTTTATTATACCTGAATCACAATCTCCGTTTTAAACACTCAAATGCGTGCGAAAAAGGGCCTTTAAAACACACGTGCTTTAAAGTTGCTAAGTTGCTAAGTAACGATACTTCAAGTATGACTTTTGAAACTGTCATCTGGATGAAATAAAAAAATCCTCTTAGGTCGCTTTCTGTAAATGCAGAACATCTCTTTGGCTTTTGTACCTATCCTTTGGTTGAAGCTTTCACAAACGCGCGTAATTTATGGTATGCTTCCAAATCTGTTCCACTTTTTAATCGCAGCATTGTTTTAAAGTTTTGAATGAATGCACCAAAATATAGAAGATTTAAATACCTTTGACATTTCCTTCATATATGCCAGCATTATGGATGCATTTAAGACTGTATTCGTAGGTAACTTCCTATTCGTCCATGGAAACAACTTTTCATATTCTTTATAATAGGCTTTACTGGATTTGGATTTTACACCTACCAACGTTTGTTTAGATTTTACAAGCGATTTAATGGACGATGTATTATCTTTTTCAACGGAAATCGTTTTATTTACAAAGATGATGATGATTATAAGCAAACTTCAAGTGACATTTCCATGGCAATCGTGAAATTACGAACACCCAGCCCACTTAATTAGACATGTATTCGAGTATAACGTCAATATGACTTCATTGTATTACCTATTTTTAAATTATACTGCAGGTATAATAAAAAATACTATAAGATACACGTGTATAATTGGTATTTAAAGCACTTGCAACGTTAAAGGCACTCCGCTTTGCGTCGTGCCCTTAAACTCGTTGCGCGTGCTTTAAAGACTTGATTATACACTTGTATCTTAATATACTATTTAAATAACTTAGGAACAAATAAAAACGATTTTGTAAAATGTCTTTTTTTTTCTGGATATCTCCGAAAGTAGTCGGAATTTTTTCAGTTTCAAAACGACATTTTGTTAAGCATCAAACTACTCAACTTTGCCAACCTCTATTTCTTACAGTTCCCGAGATCCCCATAGTGGCTCTCGAATTTGAATAAGCCTGCATACATGGAATGCTCCCTTCTTCATTCATAATTAAATTATTCGATTTATCTCTTACAACTTTAAAGCGCATTGGGAGCAATGTGCAATTATCCAATTTTTGGTCGTGATGTATAGGTACTAGTAATTTACTCCAATTTCGCGCATAAACCTGTATGCCGATGGTTTAAACAAATATGCATGCCTTACAAAATTACAAACATGTTTGTGATTTTCAGCGAGTTTAAATTGCGATTCAAAAAATGGCGTCCGCTTGCAAACAGTTTAACAACTAGCAACGCGTTCAGTAAACGTACTTATCTAAAAAGCGCAAACGGTTTGCAAACAGTTGGTTCTGGCAAACGCACCCTATCGTTCACTAGCGCCTAAACAGTTTGTGTTTGCAAACGTAATCAAAGCGTTAACACGTTTGGTTCTGGTGAACGCACCCATATCATTTTGCGCTCTTAATACACAAATAGCTATTTTTTATGCATGTTTAAGTATTTTGAATAAACAGGTCGAGGTAAACTAAGTGCAAAGGTGAAACTTATTCATTGAATTCGGTTTTTAACTAAAAATTGTTGATTATTGAAACATATTTACAAGTAAAAAGTCATAAGTCGTCAAAGGGGAATGCCTCATCATCGCTCAGATCTCCTGTTGCAATCGAGATATAAAAAAATATTTATCATCGTTCAGATCTCCTGTTGCAGTCGAGATATAAAAAAATATTTAGTTAAGATCATTAAAAATAAAACTCTGACAGTCATGTTTATAAAATAAGCATGTACATATATACTCGGCTCCGATTTTTGCAGTGTTCTTGACAGTTAGAACACTGTAGGGTGCAGGGAAGGCTGTTTCGCAAGCATGACTTGACAGTTGTACGCAAATTCAAATTTTAGCGCGCTTCCATGTGCGCAGTACCGAGGGAGTCAATATCCAACACATCTGCAAGGGCGTATCGGCACCGTCAAAATATTCGTTGACGCTCCGTTCATGGCACGTTACGGTGCTGATTGTCGGTGACAAAACGGTCTAGTGGGCATAGTCTCATACTATTCCATGCAAACAATATTTTTTTTCACTACTAGCGTCTGATGACATGATTATTAACCTTTTTTCCACTTGTAAAGTAGGCTTTCTCGGCATTTGTTCAAAGTGGTTAATAATGTGGACATTATTAACTAGTAGTCAATAATGAGAACTGTCACGCTGTCACTTTTAGAAAATACAACCCGAAATTTCACTCAATAAACGTTTAGAAAAGTTCTCTAAAATGAATAATTGCCAGTGTGGGGCGCTATGTACAGATTGCATATATTTACTTTTTGTCTATCGTATAAGACTATTTCCCCAGCCACTGCCTGTCTATTTCACCAAATTATAATTTATTACTTCGCGTTTACTTTAGACAGACTTATACATAGAAATTACGATCTAATCTGACTATTTAATTCATTCAAAGAGCCGTGAAATATGTATTACGATACTGATAAGCAGAAACGAAGCTGTAAACTCCAATTTGATTCATTTGAAAAAGTTGAATGTCGGTATTAAATTAAGCAATAATTTGTTAATCAAATGATCCTGATTCGGGACCAACGTCGAAATGATTAAACATCTTCCACCAACAGGGAAAATACCAATACAATACCATACTAGAACAACACAACTACCCAGAAGAATGGAAAGAAGCCCTTATAATACCTATCCTGAAAACAAATAAAAACAAACTGACACCATCCTCGTACAGACCCTTACCTAGTCAATGTAGAAATTCACTCGAAAAAGCAATGAAAACCGCATTTTTATTAACATCAAATGACATGATTCGGGACCAAAAGTCGCTTCATAAAAAGTGGCGGACATTACTTTGGCTCAGAAATTTGCCCGGCAGACATATAGTATTGTCAGGGAAGACATTATCTACATTTTAAAAAAAATTTCGCTAAATTCCGTGATGACGTAGGCGCGACTGTTTTTTATACCCCTTTCGCGCCCGGCAGACATGTATTCAGCACGGGGAATCGGCTGGCACACATATGTTTACGTGATGTGCTCGTTGCCAGCAATAATCCCATATATTTTTTTTCTAATTCCGACATGACTTAAGTAACCTATTTTTTATGTACACTTAATTAATTAATTAGCCACAATAAGCACAGGATATGGCTGGCAGACATGGCGGTTTTGTTTTTTCCTATTTCAAACCTACTTATTAATAATATTTTTGTTGAATTCCGCGATGACGTAGGGTTCTGTGTCGCTGGTTCTTAGACTATAACATATCTCAGAATTTTAGTTTAAGCTTTGAATATAAATTTATTCAAAGGTTTAAGTTAGAATATACATAATTTGACCTTGCTATTCTTATCTTTTTTCACGGCTCCAATAGAAGACCAATGCTAGTTTAACTACTAATTTGAATTGGCACCGTGTAATTCCTCATAATACTATACCTACGTAGGTACTAGCACAGATTTAAATATACTATTTAAATCTGTGGTACTAGGTACTAAATTTCATCTCCTTCTTTTCCTCCTCTAGTTCTTATCTTGTATTCTGATCATTAATTTAGAAGTTTTTTTTTATTGTTTATGAATAATTATAATTGTTTTTTTATATTTTGATATGTGAAATTTTGACATGAGACCTATGAGGAATAAAGGCTATTATTATTATATTATTATGGCATTAAGGTTAAAAACTATAATCTATAATAACCAACAAGCTTGTCTCTCTGAATGCGTACCAAAACACGTCTAATGAAAATTTGCTTTTGCAGAGGTGAACCTAGATACGTGCGAATTGGTGAACTGCAATTAGATACGAACCGAGACGATGCGCAGATACAAGATTTTACCATATCTCAACTGATTAGACATCCCGACTATAAACCTCCATCCCAATACAACGATATAGCATTGCTCAAACTAAATCGGAAAGTACGCCTCAATTCGTATGCAAGACCGGCATGTCTTCATACAAACATGAATATACCAGTTTTGAAAGCAGTTGCGTCCGGTTGGGGCAAAGTGGGATTTTCTTCAGACGTTAGCAAGCATTTACTTAAAGTAACCTTGGAGTTTTTTACAAATCCTGAGTGCAATAGTACATATCGCAATAACATTGGAATGAGACTAAGGAATGGAATTATGGAGACTACACAAGTATGTGCCGGTCATCATACAGAAGCCAAAGATACTTGTCAGGTAAAAGCTTCTCTTCACAGCTCAGTTTTTATATCTTTCTTCTTTACAGGGCGATTCTGGTGGACCTCTGCAAATTGTTAATCCAGATCCAAACATTTACTGTATGTACTCCATAGTGGGAGTTACGTCATTTGGAAAAGCGTGTGGGGTTGCCAATCTTCCCGGTGTTTATACAAGAGTATCCAACTATGTCGACTGGATAGAAAAAATTGTATGGCCATAAAGTGGAAACAAAACTGTGTAGAAAATTGCTGGACTTTATGTACCACAAAACGGAACATTTAGCATTTACGAAAATTATATGAACGGCAGCCACATTTTCTAGTTATTAATAAAACTGAAATACTTGTCAATGATAATAATAATTAATAGGATCTCTCTAATGTATAGACAGCTAATATTTAAGAAACTATTTAAGATAACTCATTATAGTGTTATAACAGATTGCGTATCTATACTGTCGGTCCACGATTTAAATAATTCTTTGCCAGAATCTCTTGGCACGATTTTTGTTTCAGAACGGAGTAGGTATGTAAAATTGCCTATTATAATGCACATTTTCTATGTATCTGTTGGTATCTGTATAACAAGTGATAGATTGCTGATGCCTAATGATTGATAATTAACCCATATTGTGGTCGTGAAACCTTAGACCATACAGTACGTGGACTGCTAATTGCAACTAAAATCTGGTCAAGAACATCGCCTGGGTATGCAAGTTTGAGGGTAAACGAATCTGTCCGAAGTTGTTCGATGAGACACGATTTCAGACTGTCAACCTTTAAATTTGCAAACCCCGCTGGACCTAGCCCCCCTCCCACCATTGTGAATCAATTTAAGAATGGTATCCAGTTCAGACGCATTGTCGCGTGTTTGTGCTAATATGCAGACTCGCTCTGATAAACTCATTTCTTTACACGACGCATTATACCATCCTGGTGTTTCGAGAATGACACACTGCGTGAAATCGAAAAATTTGCCTTTTTCTGTAGAAGAAGTCGGGAAAACGACTAATTCATGTCGCGTCTGTTCAGAAATAAAACCTAAATATTTTAGGTCTGCTACGCCTGGTCCTGGTTTGATAAAAGCTACCTCGCCATTTGAAAGATTAAGTATTGATTTTAAAGGACCAGTTCCTTTTAATACGAAGAATAAATATATACTCACTATTATCGATGCCGTCTTATCTTCATTCAGAGAGAGACTTCATTCGTTTCTTCGGAGGTAAAGATTTTCTAAATTCACGAGGAATAGCTACAAGTAGGACTACCCCATACAATCCTCGGGGAAACGGTCAAGTTGAACGATTAAACGGAACGCTTTGGAAGACAATCCTGTTGGCATTACGATCACTTATCAGGTGATAATTGGGAAGAAGTATTATCACAAGCTTTACATTCGATACGATCCCTTCTGTGCACAGCTACAAATTGTTCGCCGCATGAAAGGATGTTTAAACATACAAGAAGATCTTCTAATGGGGTTTCGCTACCGACATGGTTGACGAATTCGGAACAAGTTCTAATGCAGAAATTCAATCGCTCCAATAAATACCAACCACTTGTGGAGGAAGTCACACTGCTTCATGTAAACCCTGATTACTCTTATGTTCGCCTTGCAGATGGTCGTGAATCGACTGTTTCAAATCGTCACTTAGCACCATTGAATCAAGAAGGTGAAAGAATTCCGGATATGATCAACATAGAACAGGCAGCAACTTCTGATTCAGACCAATCACCTGTAGAGCAAATTGGCGAACCAAGACCATTGAATTTTATTAACGAAGCGATTTCACGAAGATCTGTTAGGGAACGTAGGTTCCCAATCCGTTACAATGATTATATTTTAAAATGATGTGTGGATGAATGTGGTAATATACAAACACATTATTTATTGCCTCATTCTAATGTAGTTTGTAATGTTATTTTACACATAGAGGACCGGAGGCGTATTGGCATTCTGTACTATTATTCATAAATAACTATTATTAGTTGGTATTTCAGATATTCTAGCACGGACATGTCAAGTCGATTTTCGGAAGGAACCTTCCGACTTATTCCCAGGAGTTCACGGTACGGGAATTTGAAGTCTACGGGGTTCCCCTCTTTAAAAGCTTCGTACTTAGACCCACTGGAGTAGTGACTGGCTTAAAGTTTGCCATTCCGAATCACACCCGGTCGTTGATAAAATCTCGCCGAGGCACAGCGATTTACTGTCCTTTTGCCGAAATTAAGTGCTCAAGCGTGTGCTTCACCTCGACCTCTTTCGACAGAAGTTCACCAATTTCAGAGATCTCAATGGAAAACACATTATGAAGCAGATATCAATTTACAGCGGTCCGAATTTTAAAGTCAAATAAAAATGTTATTATCCATTTTTGTAAATGAATAAAATATATGTACAATTGTACGCTGCCTAAGTATGTATTAAAACCACCAAGGCGAAACACAGGAGAGAGGAAAAATGCCATTTTTCAAGAGCAACAAGACGCCATTAAAACTTAAATCGGTCCACCGATTGACTTTCGGACAACGCCAAACTTCTCAGCATGGCTTGTAATTATAGACGGCTGTGACCATGCCTCTTAAAACGTCAAATGCGATCCGACAAACGTCAGACCCCCGCACAAGATTGCCGGCTCACTTCTACGTGATTGGTTGTAGGTTTGTGACGTATTTAGACTGAAGCGTTTCAAATTCGGACTAAAAATACAGCTTTTCAATAATTTATTTTGGGTTTATTTTACTCGCAAATAAAAATTGAGGACACACGGGTCTTTTTGCTTTTATTGGACTTTGTAGATCAGAAATAAAAAATAAGCCGGGAAGCTCCCATCCAATATAGGGCATGGGTCTATCACCGGTCCAACATTTTCTGGGATGGTTACTAACTTTTTTGAACAAATCAGAATAGATATTACTTTCTATACTGTATTATGTCTGGCATCGTTGCGTGAGCAACACGGGGTCATTCTCAACATGCGATAAGTCAATTAGATTATAGTTGAACTCTCCCTTCCAAACTTTCAATGAAAACAATATTTTCAGATTCTTGGATTTCACAAACTAGTGTTGTGAAAGTGGAATTTGGCGGTATGGCGTTTTATGTATTTGTCGTCTTGAAGTTACTAGTGTTGCTGAATTACGCAATTAGTCGGGATGCTACAGAAGGCAAGTTTTTTAATTTGTCGAATTTATTGGGGTTTCTGAAAAGTCTTCTAAAAACGTTACTTGTAAATAAATATTATGATCATACGACAGTTTTTGCAGTAAATTGGGAGACTGTTAAACATTATGTGGAGCATGTCACAAATGGTCCAAAACGGCGATGTACCTACTGCAGAAATATCAAAAATATTGGCAAACGCGATGTTAACATTGGGTATTTTTTGAAGTACTGTTATATATTTACCTAATCAACAAGTACGTTAAAAGGTCAACAACTGCATCTATAGGCAATCGAGGAGAAAGAGTTTAATTTTCAATTTGGTTATTATTGTACTTTTCTGTACCTAACATATATCCTTGTAGTTACAATTTTTAATATCCAAATTACTTAGATTTTCCGTTGCAATAACCCAAAGACATTAGACAAAGTTAAAGAGGGCAGAGGTATTCGTTAACACTGAATCAGCTTACACTGCAAAAAATTAATATCAAAACATACATGATATTCCATTCCAATAAATGGTCCAATGCCAGTTTGCACCTTATAGTTAAAAAAAATTGCGGTTTCAAATCCACGAATACGTGGATTTGCTGCACTTGGCACAACTTTACCTCCCCTCAAGATGGTGGACTATCCGATACTTCTAGAAGTAGGTACGATAACGTATTTGCAAATTACGAAAAACCAGTTTCAAAATTCATCGAACTTAATATGTGGCCTCCAAATAATTGCTATCTTAGTTGATTACTATGTTTGCAGTAAGTACCCATGATACTACAAGCGCACCTATATTAGAAGTAATCGATGATAATGGTTTTCAACACTCTCCATGACATCGGATAGTTTTTTGTTGGAACCTCTGCGACAAAGAACTTATTAACGGATCATTGGGCGGTAACGAGTATAAGGTGGGGGATACTACCATGAATTTCAATGATTAATTTTAGGTTGTTTTAATATAAAGAATTTTTTTATTATCGTTTCCATGAAAAAATAAATTTAAAAAAAGTAAAAATATATACACCCTTTCAGCACGTCTTTCATTTTTTCTTCCAAACTCTTAAGAATTTTTAATACGATTTTAATGGTCGTCTTTCTGTGTAAGTTCTTACTATTTCTTGAATTTAAACATTCACAGTGTTGCAATGACTTTAAATGGAAGCCTTTTTTTTTAAATGACCCTTGCTTAGATCTTAGAACCTAGGTTTTTCCATTACCTAGTGTTGAATTTTACTTTATAAATATGTTCTAACATAAGTTCCACATTTTATCAAAATCGTACCAAAGCCAAGTAAGGTATTAAAGGCTAAAAAGGGAACCAAATAACTGTAGCCCATTGTGTAGGTAGGAGGTAGGTACATCTGTTTAACAAATGTAACCTTTCTGAACTTTTTACGATGTTTTATAGCTTTCTGCACGCTCACCACTTCCACGAAAGTAAAGTTTTCTAGCTCTTGTTTGATGGTCTTGTGTATAGTCATTTAATGTGTTTGCTTTACAATGGCGTATCACAATTCTACTAACCAGTCTATTAAATGCCGTTTTTAGTAAATCGTTTACGATTACTTTCGTAACTCGTTTCCATTTTAGTAATAGAAAATTTTTAGAGGGGATCTTTTTCGATACCATATACCTACACTGGAAAAAAAACCGGTCAGGGGTACCCATTTTTATGGTAAAATAGGCGCCAACTTGTAAAATCTTAACAGCTACCACTACAGAATGGTAATAAGTTATTGGTACCAATGGTCATTACAGCGAAGTGATAATTACCGCTACTAATCTCATTGAATTTTACTACTACGTGTTGTTATGATAACCGCTTTCATAAAACTTATATTTACCACTACACGCCGGTAAATCGTACGCGAGTATATTACTTCGGCAACTTTAGGTAATATACTTTAAAAAAGAATATAATAGTAAAGGCAACTCTTCTACAGTGATATTAATTTAGAAGTAGACATATAGGGATTTGTGTATAGGTATACCGAGGTACATACCTACTGTATTTCCCTAAGTCTCCTTTCAAAAGGCAAAAACTCTTCTCAATGGCACCTAATTTTGTCCATCCAATATAACTTTTGAAAACAAATAAACATATGGGTGTCATATTAATTAGTTTGAATATTGTTGCTTTGACTTATCAGAAAATAAATCTCTTACGCTCCTTAAACTGTTACCAGCACTATACCAATTGACAATATCAACTTTTTCTTCGGCGGAATACATCCCACATGACCGAAGATAAAAATACGGAAGCCAAAGCAGACATTTATTTGTTTTAAGAAGTTATTTTGAAAATTAGGCGCCCTTCAGAAGAAATTACATTCGCGTAGCATTTTTCCAGTAAAAACTGGAAGTAGTTCTTGGAGATTCCAATCCTTTAGCAACTCTTCCATATTTATTATTTAACTTTACACTACTTTTACACTTAACGCGTCAATGTTCAACCGCTAAATGGCCACGGTCAAATTATTCCTAAGATATTTCTTTCAGTCTACTAATGTTTCATTAACTGCAACACATCACTTGAATAATATTAACCTCAGTAGTAGTAAAAGTCTGCAATGTTACTGTTTGTAGTAGTAAGCTATTCGTTGCGAACCGTGCGTAGTGGTAAAATTCACAAGACATATAATTGTATAATTTTTAAGCATTTTGTTCCGTTTAGCACAACACATTCGTAGTGGTAAATATTATTTACAGAGTGAACCATTTTGTAGTGGTGCGTATCTGGTATCTATCATTGTACTATTAATCCTAGTAGGATTGTCCTTGTTGTAGTTAATCCAAAGTAGATTACTACTACAATATAGTAAAAGGAAAACCAAATTATTTTTTTCAGTGTAATACGCTGTGTAATTCGCCCAGCAACTGAAAACTTTTCTGTGCAGTGCATCATTAAACCATTTGGCCTTACTGCAAAAGACCTCTTTAGTGGTATTTAAGTAAGAAAGCAACTTTGTAAAAATCAGAGCTAAGTTCTAGAAAGCATTACAATTAATCACAGTCGGCTGAACCTGTACCTACTTATAAAATAGTATATTGAAAGACAATAAAGCATTGTAACACGCGTTTTTCATACTATTTTTTCTATTTCGGTGCTTTAATTTAATTAAAAAAATCATTATCAGAAACTATAGGGAACATTAGAACTAACATGTTTTATGTTGGGAACACTTTTTATGCCGTTAAGTTTTAGGTTGGCAGCGTAGTAAGACTGACATTTTGAAGTTCAAACATGGAAGTAGGTACTCTTTATTCATTGGAAAACAGTTGTACAAAATCATCATTGTGACACTGAAATAGAAAAAATAGAATAATTGTTACTTATCATTTACACCTTTACTACCTTTAGTCGCTGATATGATTTAATAATACTCGTATTAACATTTGGGCCCGTGCTTTAATTTTTAATTAGGGAGAGAAGTTCTATATCGTTACCGAGAATTTTTTGGAAAAGGAAGATGACGTCAATTAAATGTATTATGGATTTCCAATTCAGCAACGTAGGTACCAAAAAGTTAAAGGGTTTATTGGATTATGTTTAATTTCCGATTTGCAGCGAATTACGATACGGAAATTTACATTACGTACATATTCCTCATCTAATCTTAACGTATTTTCCATGAAGGATTGGTTGTAGGGATATCAACGTCTATCAAGTGATAGTGTGTGTTAATCAACATGAAAAAAAAACACATTAATTAATTCCTAATTTAGCAAGCAATAAAAAGTGCTTATTATAATTATTTCTGGTAATGGGGTTTTCCGCGTTTTTTCAAAAACCTTGAAAATGAACTCCAAGCACATTAAAAAAATTAGTGGTACTCATTTTTTTGTCAAGAGAAATCGTTGTGATTAGCAAACACGATTTTAAAATGAACGGCGTTTGAAAAGTTTCGAATGACCGCCACGTTGCAGTGACGTCAATACGCGCGTTGGCGCTCAGCCGTAGCATTGCTTGCAATCGATTCAGAGAAAGAAAACGGCGTTTTGACGGAAAAAAGCGTCGAATAATTATTGCATTTGTACCTGAGTGTGATAGCAGAAGTCATCGCGAACCTAATAAATTGTATATAAACGTCCCAACAGGAAATATACGAAAAAAGTTCGACGTGATACCGCGAGTTTGACATTCCATTTGTATTGTTGTGAAGACGATTCTAATTAATTAAAGTACATAATGTCGATTTACTTTCAGTCAGTTATCGACGAAAATCCATCGATATATAATATTGTAATTGTAATTCAGAATATGATTTACTTCGAACTCTGTTCTGGGCATATCTGTATCTGTGCCCTTACAGCGCACACATTTTTCTCTATTTTCACTTCCATATATCCAACACCCTAATTTGCTCGTTGAAATCCGTAAGGTGCATACTGTATTAGGTACGGTTTTGGTCAGAAGTAATGTTCCTCGATTGTCTCAAGTGTAGTACATAAATAATACACCAGATCTCCTGTGAGTTTTAAGCTTTTTTCAAAATGAGGAAAATCCCTAAGATTGAATTGGAATAGAACTAAATCAGGGAGGAACTGACATATTAGTACATTTTCTGCAGTTGAGGTATCTGAGGGAGAACATTACTTCTGACCACTACTGTACCTACACTATACCTTGCACTATACACACAAAACTTGATGTTATACTTCCTATGAACCATAACAGATTTGCTTCTGGGCTTTGACTCCACTCAAACGAGTGGCATGGAAAAACTCACTTTTCGAGAAAAAGGCGGCGACCATTAACACTTCAACCTTTGGCAGACTATCTAACTGCCCCTTTAGGAACCAGTCAGAACTCAGTTTATGGCAGATTGCCATAATAAGTCGAATCGAACTCCTATCAGTGTCATGCACTAATATAACTCCCGATCGGCAACCCGCGTAGTGACGTATGAGACGCTCGGCCAATATCGGCATGTCGTCGGTTGCATGACAAAATTTAAAAGTTTTACGATATTATATGTTGTTTATTGGCATGCTGCAATTAGGAAATAGTATATTGAAAGACAAGTGTTACAATGCGACCTATTGTAATACGACTATCTTGTGGCACGAGTGGCGACGCGAAGCGTAGCCACGAGTGTCCGCAAGATAGGAGTATTACAATAAAGCATTGTAACACGCGTTTTTCATACTATTTTTTCTATTTCGGTGCTTTAATTTAATTTAAAAAATCATTATCAGAAACTATAGGGAACATTAGAACTAACATGTTTTATGTTGGGAACACTTTTTATGCCGTTAAGTTTTAGGTTGGCAGCGTAGTAAGACTGACATTTTGAAGTTCAAACATGGAAGTACCCAACGAAGTACCTACTTGTACTAACTAGTAACTGCCAACTTAAGAGATGAGTTACCAAAAAAAAACGACTATAATCACTGTCTTTGTACAACTGTTTTCGGCCGAAAACAGTTGTACAAAATCATCATTGTGACACCGAAATAGAAAGAAAAGTTTTGTATATGAGATGTTTAATTACAGGTTATAAACTTTACAGTAAGACACAAAAAAGTTACAATATTTTTTTTCAGGAAGACCCTATTCCGCGGTTAATTTAACTATTATGTGTAATTCACCTTGTTGGCACCACAGAGTTGTATATAAGTAAATAGAGAGACAGTCTTGTAGCGAAAAATTGACTCCAATTGAACCTTGCGCAGGCCGTTGGTGAGTGTGCGCAGTAGTCAACAACAGAACCGGCTTCAAATTAAATGATCCTTAAAGCAGGTTCGGCTTGAGAATAATATGGTTTCTCATTGCAACAAAAATTGAAAAGAAATTCAATGTGTGGTGAATGATGTTGTTCACACTGTGTCTTGAATAAATAAGAAACATTACAATCGTTAAGAACTTTTAATACAGTAGACTACAATCCAAAGCTGGTAAGGGGCTTACAACATCAGAATCGAGAAAAGATTTTTTGAGATTCTAGTATAAAGGAATTCGTATATTTTTCGTGCGATCGAGTTTAAAGATCTATTTATGCACTCAGTGAGTATAAAAATAAGCAATGAAAGAATAAAATAAGTTGAAATTTTATTTTGGTGCGGGACAAAATTTTAGTGTGCAATGCCGAAAACACAGTTTGAATACGGGTAGCCACAAAGTCGACAAACTTCAAATGCCAATAACTCAAATATCTCAAAAATGGAGCATCGGCAGAGGGTATGTACAGTGGCACCACGCTCAGAAGGTCCCTGACAGGGCGTGTCCGAGGACGTTGGAAATTTAGACTGTACATTCTCATGCAAAATTTGACTCTACTAAATATAAATAAGTGGGCCACGCGATATGAGTTGCATTACTTCAAGGGGAAACAGTAAAATTAATAATTTTATTTCTACAAAACGTAAACACATTTAAGATTGTTAGATGTTCATGTTCAACACAATTTACAATTCTGATGCACTTCTGCTGTGTAAATATGGACAGTTATTGAAACAATCACATTGAAATTAATAACACTCACACTGACTAAATTAACACACAACCTTTAACTTTTTTCATTCATTATCGTCACTTGACCACTAATCATCATCGGAATGCTGGTGTTCACAATAAATTGTACATTGTCAATAAATTCATTTCTCGTAGGAATGCTTCTAACCAAGAACGTATCACTTCCTTACGATTATTCATTGTTGGTGGCTTATTTATTTGAACACTGATAAGGTGCGTGAGTTTGCTGGTAAATTTGGTATAAGCTGCTTCTCTAACCACTGCATAAAGTTGGTATGATTCATATCATCGTAATAATCCCCCGATTTACTGTGCGACATCCTCTACAAAACCAGAACGACTACCAGCATACTACGATGTACCTCTGGCCAGCCCTATTATAAACTTCCGATACTTCATCTGATTGTTAGCATTTACTCACTCCGTACGATGGGTGAATATAGGTTTCGTCCAAGTATATAACGGGTTTCTTGTCACATTCAGGTTGTTCATTTTCTTTTAATCTACTTAAATAACGAGATGCCATACTACAATGTATCACTTCTTTCCATTACTAACCTACGTTTGTCCCGACACTTCTTGTATCGAAAACCAAGTTTCAGCAATTGCTTGCGAAGAGTTTTCCTTCCACCCATATATTTGATCTTTTCTTGCACTTTTCTAGGAGCATTTTAAAATAACCTTTATTTATGTACAGATCGTCGCCTACTAAACATTGAAATGGCGGTAAAGAGTATAATGTAATGGGCATGCTTAAATTATTGCTCCAAAGTGTTTGTTTATTTACAAATGAATCTGAAGCATCTGAAAAGTTATTGCTGTTTTGTTTTGTGATTATGTTATATGTAACTGAATGCACCCAACAATCGTGCTGATTCCTTTTCACGCACTGCGCATGAGTCCCAACGGCTCCGCCATTAAAAGTCGGCCACTGTAGCTGGAGTTATTTTTCCACGCGCAGGTCGTATGTACTGCCTCTCTATTTACTTATACACAACTCTGTGGATGGCACACAAAAATACAAAATACTGAAACGTCAACGTCACGCTTAACTTCAGGTCCAAATTACTAGAGAACTGAGCGTGAACTTGGTTGAAACTTTGAAAGAATTACTTAAAAATCTACTTAAATAAGAAAATGTAAGAGAAAGTGGGACTTGGATCGATTTTTATTTTGTCAATATAACCAATCATTTGACGTTAAATTTGTATTTATTATATCTACCAAGTAAGTACCAGTCAATCCGCTAAAACGGAAACAACTGGAGATAAGAAAACGTAAAAAATGGCTACAAGATCAAATTGTACCTTTTGTAATTGCAATCATTTTGCTCACTGGACATTTTCTGTACGAAAAAAATTAAGTGAGATATAGACGTTTAAACGCATATATTATATGTGTGAATTCAATGCTTATGTGTCAATTATGTATCTATGGAATATAGTATACAGTGTGTCCCATATCGTGTGGGATTGCATTGGTAACTTTCTTATTATTAAAGATAGGGAATTGGTGAAATGGGCAATGTTTTGCAGTTTTAGATGCTTATTTAAAATTTCCTTGTGGAAATTCAAAATGTCGAATAGGTTCGACGTAAATTCGAAATACTAAAATTGGATATTTTCTTTAATGTCATATCATCGAAAGTATAAGAGATATAAAAAATAGTGTGAATATAAAAGTTACTGTCTTTGATACGTCTAATTTAGAATTGATGTCAAAAAAAATTCAAGATGGCTACCTTTGAGGAACATTTACCAACTTCCTTTAAAAGATACCAGTTATATCAACGGTTTTTATATTGTAATCAAGTAGGCTGTGATGAATTTAAAAAAAACAAAATCTATTCGAGGCAACAAAACAATGAAAATAATTACATCAGATGTTTAAAATATCAGGGGCTCACTCATGGAAGGGGGGGTTTGGGCGTTACAACTCCCTCCAAAATTGAGAATTGAGAAAGAAAAATGTGGAATTACTTTTTGTAGACCATTTAACAAGGAACAAAAAAGTACTGAACTATTTTTATCGCTCGATGATAACGTCACAAGTCACGACCAGTATTTGTTTACTTTTAGTGTTGAGTTATTTATACAGATTTTCAGTTGTAATAGCTATTCAGACCCTGGAAAAAGCTAAAAAACCATTTTATAGGTATTGTCTTATACAAAAGTGCAAAAACACTATTAGAAATATTCCCGATAAAGTGTTTTTTTGCAGGTCCAAGGGGACCACTCCCAAAGCATTCTCAATTTTTTTACAGTTAGTACTTAGTAAACCCTAAAACTACATTTTTCAATAATTGTGCCGTTGATTCTTGCAAATCGACGGACTGTGCGATTTTTTTTCAAAATCCCAAGAATTTTCTTAGTTTTCCAAAATGCCACCAGAAATATAATAATAATAATAATTTATTGTCCAAAGAGACTATCTAGTCTAAATACAGGACAAACTTAAATATTGTTCAATAAAAGTCGCACAGAAATATAGAAAAATTAACAAAAATGTAACTAAAATAATAATGATAGATTTATAACTAAAGCGAGAGAAAATTGTTAACAGAGTTATACAATAAACAAAATAAAGTCATAAATCAAAATACAATATTGGTAAATTTGTATTAGTGCAATGGCAAAAGCAAAAAAGAAAAAGACAAAAATTATTGGATCATACTTATAAGGAATTTTAAATTAGTGTTAAATATATCAACAGTATCGCATACCGAGTTATAATTATAACACATTCGATAAATTGGGGAATTTTGTAAGAGATTTGTTCTGCAATAGAGTAATTTAAAAGTTAGGAAATGCCTGGAGGAAGAACGAGGCACAGAGAAATTTAAATAATTGTGTAATGTGACACAATCAATTTCATTCCATAATAATTTGTACAAGAACGACACACTTATTCTTTACGTCTGCTACTTAAGGGTAAAAGATTGAATCTTTCTAGCAGTAGATTTTGTGGGTAGCCTCTTGTAGGGTAGTATCCATCACAGCGAAATGCTACATATTTTAAAAGACGACGTTGTATACGTTCTAGGCATTCTTCGTGTTTTTTAAATGCTGGATTCCATACTAGTACAGTAGTACACCATATTCAAGCTTGCTTCGTACAAATGTAGAAAAAAGTAGTATACTTAATAGTTGACAAATTTGCAAAATCTGAACCAATGCGTATAATAAAACCTAAGGTTTTAAAAGATTGCCTAACAATTGTATCAATGTGTAAGCTAAATGTTAGCATGTTATCGAACAGAACACCTAAATCCTTTGCTTGAGTCTCTTTTTAAGGGTGTATCTTGAATTTGATAATTGTATCGGATTATTTGAAATATTAAAAGGAACCACAAATGTTTTATTGTTTCTATAAAGCAATCGATTTCGGGTTAACCACCCATCATCAGGCTATGCTAAAAAATATCACATGAATTTGAAGTTGAACACAGGATTAAAATTATTACCGTCATTTGATATATATTTTTTGCTTATACATAACAATATATTCCGGGAGTTTTCGGCTAGGGGGACTAGGATTTTCGGATTCAGCGGTTCTTTTTACATAGAATACACTTGATTTCGTCGAGTGAAATGACAACAACCAGCCCAATCTGCCCAAACCGCAATTTGACTGGACTAAGTACTTATGAATATTGATACAATAAATGCGATAGCGTGGCATTTGACGTCACTTTCATTCGTCCAATAGTGATGTGTTTCGCAAATGTGAATTTCGTTCACTTATTTTGCTCATTTGAATTAACATTTTTTGCAATTAAAAACAAACTAAATAAGAAAGTAATGGTTTAGGTACAATGCCAGAACAATAAATATTCGCGGGAGATAGAATCAAGTAAATTTAAACCACATGCATATTCCCTATTCCAAAAAATCATAAACATTCACCTTTCCATTTGTCTAAACAAAT
This sequence comes from Photinus pyralis, assembly GCF_008802855.1. Taxonomy (NCBI): domain Eukaryota; kingdom Metazoa; phylum Arthropoda; class Insecta; order Coleoptera; family Lampyridae; genus Photinus; species Photinus pyralis. Next base: position 4,423,241 of record NW_022170403.1, read on the forward strand.
GTTCCGGCCAGAATTGGAGATTAAAACAATTGGCTTATTAAAAACGTTTTCCTTATCAAAACCCCTGACCATTGAGTAATTATCTTTCACTCAACGCTCTGACGCCTGAACTACACTGATTTAAATAAAATGTGTTCGGGAGGAGAAAATGTCACTGCTGAAATTTATACCAGAGGAGGGCGTTGCAGAGATACTAATTGCACAAATACAGACAAGAACCGCATTATGGAGTTCCAAACTGGAATCTTATAGTAGGTATAAGTAAATAATACCGGGTGTCTAGTACAGGGCCGTAGCCAGAGGGGGCGGATCGTGCCGCCCTGGCAAACAAAATTTTCGCCCTGGCAGGAGAATAGCGATGGTGGTCTAAACAAGGATAAATTTTGCAATACTCTTGTGCAGATAAAGCCCATTTGTTTAAAACATTCATTTTGTCTTTGTAAGTACCCTCCTCCTACAATCCACTCTTGAGGTATAAGGAATTATAACCGATCACGATAAGGGGTTAAAATATCTTAACCTTATGATATCCAATCCAAGCCATAATACACTTTTATTACTGCTGCATTGTCTGTTGTTGGTTGATAATTTGTTAAAAGCAATGAAATAATCAATTAATAACCTTGAACTTCAACTTGAACTTTTGAAAAAATTGCCCCCCCCCCCCCCCCCTAGTTAGCGCAACGTAAACACCACTTTTTTAATTCGCCCTGTCTATAACAATCAAGGCCCTGATAGCAACAAATCGCTGGCTAGGGCCCTGGTCTAGTGACATTCAAAAATGCACTGTTTTAAATTGGATCCATTTTATAAACCAAAAATTCTTCTCATCTAATATTCAGCGCTTCATAGACTACTATGAAACACTATTCTCGACGTCACGATCGCCGCTCCCACTCTGAACAGCCCTTTAGATCATATACAGTGCGATATTTATTAAGAAGTAGACATAGAAAGTTACGTGTATTGTTTTTCCCTATGTCTACTTTTATAAGATAAAAATATGTTCTGGAAGGGTGCCTATTTATACAGTAACAGTTAAGCTTGTTTCACAATTGACGCAAACGTAAACGCCAACGGAAACGCAAACGGTAACGTGAACATGAACAAATTCGCAGTCTCACAATTAACGTTACGCTCCTGGAGTGTTAAGTTTTGTCACGGAATATTTTGTTTATTAAAATGTGTTCTGTGGTAGTCACAGACTATTCTATTCAATTCAACAAACGGATAATCATGCAATACTTCGTACAAAAATAGTTAAGTTTGGTCTTTAAAGGTTATGTGGCTGGATCGCAAGCGCGCGCATGTTTAAAACGCCAACGGGAACGGGAAAGATAAAAGTTGACCAACTGTCGCGTTTGTTTCACGTTTTCCCGTTCCCGTTGCGTTATATGTGAATGGAAATAGTAAATATTCATGTTTTAATTAAATGCTCACGTTCACGTTCGCGTTAGCGTTCACGTTGGCGTCAATTGTGAGACAGGCTTTAAACTACGTTCAGTCCACAACTTACAGTTCATATTAAAAAATGTGATTTTAAACCAAATAGGCAGTAAGGCAGTAGCATTAAATGACCTACGTTGTTCGGTTCTTACTTCGGCACCCACTTCAAACTAAATTCCATTTTAACACAAACTATACCTACATAAAAGAACAAAGTTGATTATACTTTGATTAAATAAACTGTAAAAAAATATATACAACTGTTCTACTTCACTCAACGGTCCATTTGAGCAATATTTTAGCTATCTGCACTGTTTCGTCCGTTGTAGGGAATGCAATCCTGCAGCAAAATCTCAATCCCGGTATTTGCCGGATCGTTAGCTGTTAATCCCGCAGAATCGCGGTATTTGCGGGATCTCGCAAAATTTTAAATAAATTGAATAACTTTCACTCAACGGTAATGAGTAGCGTATTGGATCATTTGGTAGATAGGAGCAGTTAATCTGTGATAGTAGGTATACCTCGTATAATGATGGATGCTTTCAACAAATGATCTATTCAATGTAAATCCCTACACATTTTTTACGTGTACATCTGGAGAATATTGTTTTTGTGAAATGAATGTCTTTTCTTCACAAACAATTTACTTAGTTTTCTGTGGTATTGCAGGGGACCGGTGCACTCTACAATCTTCAAACAGTAAAGGGGTATGTAGAGTACTATCTTTGTGTATACCAGCTAGGGAAAAACTGAAAAAAGGCATTTCTCCGGATCTATGTGGATTTAAAGGTGTTTTCCCTGTCGTTTGCTGTGAGGAGGTATCTACGACCTCCAACCCAGAGTCAAGAATAGCCACAGAGCCGGCGTATGAAGGATACGGAGCGACGAGTAGAAAAAGTAAGTATAGTGGCGTGATCACCTTGATCCAGTAAGGACAATATACCTATTTTATAGAATGTTGGGAATATCAGAAATATGTTTATGAAAAAGAACTCGTGAATTATTCTGAAGTAACCAGCGATACATGTGCCCTGGTAGCCATTCCAAACATCGTCGGTGGAACTGAAGCTCTTACGAGAGAATTTCCGCATATGGTATTTAGGCGAAAAGAAATATTTTACGTAAAGTCTATTTCAATTTTAGGCGCTAATAGGATTTGATAATAAAGGTAAACCGTCCTGGGAATGTGGTGGCAGTCTTATAAGTGACGAATTTGTATTGACAGCTGCCCACTGCATGTATCAGAGTTCACTGTAAGTTACTCGATGAAATAATGTATTCAATTACTAATGTGGTAGGTATACAGGGTGTCCCAAATTTAAAGGTCCACCGAGTAATAGCAGGTACAGTACCTACCTACCTATAAGCATTGATACATTTTTAGATAAACATACGTCCAATCTTGCTTCGTTTTCAAGCTATGGCAGCTTGAAAGTAAACAAAGTACCATTATATTGTTTTCAGTTACAAAATAAAGGTAAAAGTCATATCAAAAAATTTTTATTTTTTTTATACGTACGTCAAATGTGGACATTTCGCTGATCACATTCACACAGCGAAGTATCGTTTCGTTGCTAAGGACAGAGAAGCGGAAAACAGGCAGAGACATTTTACTTCTCTGTCTCTTTTGATTTCTATGCCTGTGATGTTGACTAGCCGTTTATATACAAGAAATTCCAGCATAGTTACTAATAAAAAAAATTTAGTGTTTACCACGGACGACAAACTCGCTTCTCGTTCTTGATAAACAATATACTATATTTCACAATCCGTCCACAACCCGTACGAAGACAAACTGTGGTACGTTGATTAACATCATTAGCAATTGATAGATATTACTCAGCAACGATTTCGTCACAGGCGACCCTAATTATGTCTTACAATTGATAACTAGAAAACGAAACAAGATCGGGCGTATGTTTACCTAACAATCTATGCTTATACCTACTGTATTTGCTATTACAGCATGTACCTTTTAATTTGGACCCCCTGTATAATAATTATTTACGATATAAGTGCGATGAGGGCTTTATTAAACCATTCAAGATACGACGTCAAATTAGAGTTAGTATCATGCTTAAAGAAAACCAGAACAGATACCGTTGTGAGATTTTCATCAACATCAACTTTATTTGTATGGCTCGTAAAAAGGTACATACTGTATTGAGTAGCATTTTTTAGCGCATTTGTGCAAACTTATTTGTAAAAATGTAGCTTTTAATCGCAGTTTGGCTGGCTGGCTGGCAGTAAATGCGAGCCCGTAGAAGAACGCTTTTAAAAAGACGAGGAGTGTACGTGTACCTATCGGGGCCATGTAATTAACAACTTTAGGGATGGGGCTACAAGATGTGGTGTTGGCGAGATCTGGGCGCCATCCCCAAGGGTATTATACTAACTTGGAGATTGGACGATGTGCGGCACATAAAAAAAGTTGCAAACTGTTGGCCAGTGCCAGGAAGTTTCTTTTGTTTTCCCTTTCAAGTAATGAGTTGTCGCCTCAGGCAATTTGGTTGCCTATCCTATTAATCGGCGTTCTAACTATTGGGAAAGTACGTTTTGTTTCACGGGGGTATAGTTAAAGCAACATAACGGACATATAATTGCTTCTGGAATGGCATTTAAGGTTTTAAATAGTATTAGTAGATAGGGGGCCACCTATGCGAGACAGTCACGTGACACTCCAGACGTGAGGTTCAAGCGCGGTCTAAACACTGATGGTCATCGTGGTTGTTGTCTAAACTACAGGTCTCTTTAAAAAACGGGCCTGTTAAAAAACAGAACTGTTAAATCAGAAACAGGTCTATTCATCAGAAACAGACCTGTTTTTATTTAACCGATCTGTTTCTGTAAAACTGACCTGTTCCTGATGAACAGACCTGTTTCTGATCATCAAACCTGTTTCTGATGAACAGACCTGTGTTTTTAACAGATATGTAGCTTACCCAACAACCACGATGACGTTCAGTAAGTTTAGACCACGCAGAACCTCACGTCTGGAGTGTCACGTGACTGTCTCGCATAAGTGGCTTCCTATCTACTGAGATCAAAACTATTAAGCTGAAGGGTTTAAGAACAGACGAGGTCGATAACCTTTTATCAAAAAGTGAACGACCTTTAAATAGAAAAGGTCATTCTCATGGACAATAAGGTTAATGACCCATCTACAGTTAACAACCTTTAACGCCCAATGACCTTCACAGCTCAAGGTCATATTTAGAAACGGCTATACCATACTACTAATATTTCAGGATAAGAACATAAGTACACAAATGATAAAAATTGTAAGAAACTTAACTCATTTCAGTAAATCCTTATTAGGTACCTACACATATTTGACTTTTTTCAGGGGTGAACCTAAATATGTTAGACTTGGCGATGTGAAACTATTTTCGAATAGTGGTGATGAAAACGTACAAGATTTTACTATATCGCAGTTGATTAGACATCCAGATTTTAAACCTCCCTCAAATTACCATGACATCGGATTAGTAAAGTTGAATAGAAAAGTAAATTTAAATTCGTATGCAAGGCCGGCATGTTTGCATACAAACTTCGAAATTCCAGTAAAGAAAGCAGTTGCGGCAGGATGGGGTAAAGTTGGATTTACGGACGGTGGTAGTGACGACCTACTTAAAGTGACGTTGGAATTTTTTACACATGCCGAATGTAATCGTACATATAGGGCAAATATAGGTATGAGATTAAGGAAGGGAATTGACGATTCTTCACAAGTTTGTACCGGGCACCATGAACTATCCAGAGACACTTGCCAGGTAAAATCAAGTAGGCTTCACCTTGCCTATATTTTATTTATTTGTAGGGAGATTCTGGTGGACCTCTTCTAATCATTAATTCAGATCCAAATGTTCGCTGTATGTATTCGATAGTTGGTATTACGTCGTTCGGAAGAGGGTGTGGAGCTATCGGCATTCCCGGTGTGTATACGAGAGTATCGAATTACGTTGGATGGATAGAACAAAATGTATGGTCGTAGTACTACAAAACAATCGACCTTCAAACGAGTTGTCTCTGCTGTGTTGGCGAGCAGTTCTTAAGTGACATAATTCATCTTTCATTTTAAATATAAATACGGACCACAGTTTATGTAATGATTTTTTCTAAGCTATGAATTTGACAATTAAAGTACAATTAATTTGTACTTAATGTGCATAAGTAATTGATTTACCCATTTACACGCCCATGTACATTTTAAACGTGTAAATAAAACCATAATAAGCTTATTACTTATTGTCTAGGCGATCCTTTCAAGCTCTTATTGCTATGGAGCGTACTTTTCGTATTTGTCCGCTTTTAAATAGGTACTGGTTTTCAAAAAGAAATTGCGTTGGGGCTCTTTAAAATCTGAAACGGACTTTTCACTTCTTTATATAATTTAGCGTGCTACAGACAGTTGACAATTTTTGTATAAAATGTACGGTAGATTAATAAATGTTAAATTATTATTATTATTAAACGGTTAATGCATAGGTTTTATCTAGGGTTTTATAGTCCTCTGCATTTAAAACTGGAGCCAAAACAACATTATTTTATCCAACCTAATTTTTCAGGTGCGTAAAGTTAGCACCACCAAGTTTTCCAATCGAGCTGAAATGTTGCACACGTTTAGTGCTATAATCGTGCTATTTCGTGCTTTAATACCAAAATTCATGCTGCATAACAAAACAAGATATCTAAAAAAAACTGTTGGTGGTGCTAACTTTACACTAGCACCACCAAGCTTTTTAATCTGTCTGTAATTTTGTCATAATTTAGTGCCCAATTCGTGATATTTCGTGCTGTAATACAAGAATTCGTGCTACATGTTGTAAAAAGTTATTGTAAATCAACTGTGGTGGTGCTAAATTTACACTAGCACAACCAAATTGTCCGTTTAAGATAAAACTTTAAAAAAATTTAGTGCTCAATTCGTGCTATTTCGTGCTGAAATTCCAGCATTCGTGCTACATATTTTAAGCAGTTATTAGAAAAAAACCGTGGTGGTGCTAACTTTACACTAGCACCAACATGTTTTATAATCTATTTGTAATTTTGTCATAATTTAGTGCTTATTTAGTGCTCTTTCGTGCTGTAATACAAGAATTTGTGCTACACGTTGTAAAAAGTTATTGTAAAAAACTGTGGTGGTGCTCAATTAACACTAGCACAACCAAGCTGTCCGATTGGGATAAAAACTAAAAAAAATTTGGTGTCCAATTCGTGCCATTTTGTGCTGCAATACAAGAATGCGTGCTATATATTTTAAACAGTTAATTAACCATTTAATTTCTAATTTTTGCTATTTTGTGCTAAAACTCAACCTCAAGCATTTGTGCTACACATCACAGAAGGTTATACCATAACTAGTTTTGATAGAAATTTCTATAAAAGTTACATGTCTGCTAGAATATCGTAACGTTTGAACCGTCATGAAAAGTATGATAAATCGTTTCTGTTATTTATTGCTGTACTTATGATTTATATCCCGTTATGAATAAATGTGCATTAGGTTTTTTAATTCACAATTCCACCATCTTGGTTTTGTAGTGTACTTAGATGTTTGGCTGTGATCACGATGATACTTGGATCGAATTCAAATTCAACATTTCGCAACGTGTCCTCTTCGAGATATTTGTTAGAAGCTCAAATAAGCCAATAACAACAATCCAATCCACTAAATAGTTCCTTACTCGAGCGCAACCTTCCGTGATAGTTTGATTACTGGAGGAACTTGAGAAATAAGACAAATGATACACTGTTCATCAATCCAAGAATTACCATACTAAAATGCTATTGTCTAATTTCTACGTCTGAGTATAAATAATCATGCTGTTTGCAGGTTTCACTTTCCTTCATCTGGGTGAGTAATTGGGCAAGACTTCGTGTGATATCCATTCATCATTAATCAAGCGCAATTTTTCTAATTCAGATTTCCAACTATAAACATTTAAATTATCCTAAGATACGTTATTTATAAGGAATCACATTGCAATACCTGCTTTGATGATGAAATGTACACTTCCTTGAACAGTAATGGAGCTCCGTTTACATTTGTTATAAATAATATTATGCATATTTTACACATTACGGTGGGAAGCTCGACTGCTGAAGTTAGGGCACATATTGCTAAATATATGCGAATTTAAGGTCCCTATCTTAGTGTCGGAATGAACGAAATATGTAATAATAGTGGTGGTTATATTTGACTTTGATAGAAATCACCCTGTATAACAATTGCAATTTCATTGAAGATATTTTTGGGTTTTATTTTAAAATATATTTCAAATATGTGCATTAATAAACCCATGCACTAATAGCTCACCCTATATAGTGAATAACTAAAGTCATCTTCTCCTTTCACTTGCATATGATTTGATTAACTCTTAACTACCGATCCCGTTATATATCCACAAATAAACTAACTACCTATTATTTGAAACACAATTCGCAAAATACAATGGACAAGATACTCACTATTAAAAATTAGCTTTCGAAAATGGAGATGAATTTCTACGCCCTTATAGGTGGATCCAAATAAAATATAAAAACAATTCAAACGTGAAATGGCCGCTTTTTTAAGGATTTCTCTTTTTACTACATAGAATGATAGCAGTTTATTTCTTTTTTACCCTTAAAGTCACGATAATGGATTGAATATACAACTACTATAAAACGAAGAAGGTACTTCTTTGGAGAAAGTGAATCAGTAGGTACCGCACCATTTAAGCTTACGTTGGACACAAATTTTTCACAATGAAAGTTCGTTAAACTACCAGATAAACATGTGAGTCCGGCAGTCAAGGTACGTCATACTCTACAAATACAGTCCACGTCCGTATTTTTTTAGAGACGTCGGGTAAAATTTATGTTGAGATAGCATTCCGCATTTCATTTACTCGTTTAATCCACATCTACTCAAACAGTTCGAATTCGTGGAGTATAGACAAAGGGCCTGGGTCCAGATCAGCCGTAGAAATTTCCTGATGATATGAGAGAAATGGGGGTGAATTTTGAGGAGTGAATTGTAATAATACACACTCCACTTCAGAGCAGATATGAACTCGATGACCGCGAAAACCCCCGAGTACCTACGATTTCAGAGCGCGAGTTCTAGGTACGGTTAAATTTTCACCCCAATATACCTCCCGGCACCCTCACAGCGCGACCTCTGCGCATCCTCGAGAAATTTCAAAGGTACATCTGGGCCCGGGAAATTATGGCGTAGGATTTGTAAAAGTTTATCTCCGGTCGTAGATAAGAAGTTTTGATATAGCTAATTAGTTTCAAGATAAGAAAACACGGGCCAATTTACAATTCAAAACGCAGTAATTTCTTTAATTTAAATCATTTAAATCAAAGAGCAGTTAAAGGAGTGAAGGCTGGAATCATCACCAGTTCGCTGCTTGTTTTATGTGTTAGTGCGTTTGTTCGTTAAAAAGCGCAATTATGACCGGATGATAAATAGTATCTAACTTAAGGTAATGAAAACTTTATTTAAATTAAATTTATTTGATCGATGGCTTATTGCGGAATACATGTGTTATTGGGCCTCGAGTACCTTTCTCTTGTGCAGTTTATTTCATTGATTGTCGAATAAATTTGTTTCATCCGTAAATGGTTGGTTTTGTTATTAATCGAGCCCAAATTAGGACCCAGATAAGAGTTCTCAAGTTAATTTTTTCGATTTAGAGAATATTAGAGTTATATGTTTCTAATGGTGAACAAAAGTACGAGGGAACGAATGTCTCCCGAATTCAAAAAGATATGGAAAACGATGTATGTAATAAGTATAAAATATAGTGCATTTTTTAAATGCCGGACGCCACCGTAAAAAGACGATCAAATTCGCACTTTGGTGAGTCATGACAAACTCCCGCTGTCGTTTGGAACAATAAAGCTGATCACAAAATAACTGTCTATAATAAGTAAATTGAATTTGTTTTTTTAACTAAAATTGTTTTTTTTAAACATAGGTAAAGTATATTTTACCTTACCCTTTTATCTCGATCGGGAGGCATAAGGGTGCTACTGCTAGTGTAAAGTTAGCTCAATCACACTTTTGGTGCTATATTTTTTTAAAATTTCAAGCACGAATGTTAGTTCTGCAGCACGAAATAGCACGAATTTATCACTAAATGTTTTCAAAGTTTTATTACATTTGGACAGCTTGGTGGTGCTAGTGTAAAGTTAGCACCACCACGGTTTTTTTCTAATAACTGCTTAAAATATGTAGCACGAATGCTGGAATTTCAGCACGAAATAGCACGAATTGAGCACTAAAATTATGACAGAAATTACAGAACAGATAAAAAGCATGGTGTGCTAGTGTAAAAGTTTAACACACCAACAGTTTTTTTTAAAAAATATCTTGTTTTGTTATGCAGCATGAATGTTTGGTATTAAAAGCACGAAAATAGCACGATTTATAGGCACAAAAACGTGTGCTAACATTTCAGCTCGATTGGAAAACTTGGTGGTGCTAACTTTCGCAACCTAAATTATAAAGTATTTGTATAGGTATATCGGGTGATCCAAACTAGATACAGATAGTTTTAAGTTGGCGCTTAAAAGTTGTAGAGTTTTTTTACTTCAGGCATTGGCAAGTATGTTTAGAAGGAGGTGTTTATTTATGCAGTAATCGCCATCCATGGTAGGCCAGCGGTATGGTACCAAAAAAGGGCTTAAGGTCGCAAAAAATTGCCGAGAATTGCATATTTTGTATGTTGTTAGAGAATGTCTGAGTAGTGTAAATCCAAGTTTGCAACCTGATAAAACTAATGCAAAAGCGGGCGAAAAATCGCGAAATTTTCGGAGTTATTTCAGGTTTTCACCTCTTCAAAATGGGGCATTTTTGGTAAAAACATTCCCTTATCATTTTTAGAATAGATTTGGTGTGATTCTGAATTAGGCCCCTTCGAAAAATGGTCATCAAGAAAGTGTTAAGTTTTGCTCGACTTTCGTGAGGAATTTTGGCCAAAGGAGGGTTCCTACAAGGAAAGTCATATGGAATAAGCTTATAGTAAATTTAATTAACTTCAATTTAGCATGGAGTTCCGGACTGCTGCAAAGGTTCGCACCTCTTCTTTCCTTTTGATAAAAAATAAAAATAAAGAGAGGGATAATAAAATAAAATAAAATAAAAAAATAAAAACATTTCCAAAGGTCATGCCTGTGATTTCGTTGACTTCTTCCATTGCCATGTGATAGTTCACTTCAGGATGTGCGACTATTGTAGTTCCTCATTACAAGAAAGTGCGGGATGGGACGTTTCATCGTGAGCCGGTTCATCGGAGGCCCGTTTCATCGTCGGCTTTTCAAAGGGGACCTGTTCATATTTTTACTGTTAATTAATAACAAGAACAAAACGGACCTACAAAACGAATAAAATATTCGATTGCACCACGAGAACGAGTTGCGTGCCGAGTTACAACCGTTATTAGATTGGTTAGAAGATAACTACATCGGACGACCAAATAGGCGTGGCGATGGTAGACGTCCAGGTTTATTTCCTCCCCAAATATGGAATTTATATGACCGAGTACTTGATCACGAAGATCGTACCAATAACCATGCTCATCGACGATGGCAGACAGAGTTGGGAGTTGATCATTCGAGCATTTGAAAGTTGATAGATGGACTTCGAAAAGTGCAAAAGGCTAGAGATGCCAATTATGAACAACTTGTTGCTGGGAATCAACCGCCCGTCAAATTTCCAAAATATCGCCAAACCGACGAACGAATAATTAGAATAGTTGCCGTTTACGGCACAAGGGACAGAATAGAGTATTTACGAAGTATTGCTCACAATTACCAATTTTGAAACATGTATACCTACTGCTGTATATTGTTTGCTATTCTGTTTTTATTTTGCTTTAAGTTGCGAACCATATAGTGCAAATATATTCATAAGCGAAAAATTAACGATGAAACCTAATCTTAACGCAATTTTAATTAGTTGTTCATTTAATTTACATGAATAAGGGTAACGTTAGATCCAATAGATGTTATTCCTTTTGGTGGTTCATTTTTTTTGACCTTAAATAAACAGTAAAAATATGCGCAGGTCTATTATGCAAAGCCGACGATGAAACAGCCTACGATGAAACGGGCTTCCGATGAACCGGCCGACGATGAAACGGCCGTGATGAAACGGCCACGATGAAACGGCGACGATGAAACGTCATAGACCGCTTGCTCCATGAAGCGGAATGCGAGAACGGGAGCGATACAGATGCGGGATATTTCTGCAGCGGGGTATGCCTGCGAACCGCCGCATCGGTATGCAATGCTTGCATAACTCTCTGTGCAAATATATCCCGCATCCGTCCTGCTCCCGTTCCCGTCCCGGCATTTCCGCGTCGGTTTGAGTGGACCCTTAATGCATAAAATTTGTCACCTTAGAGATATAAATGATAGTCACTGTCGAATTAATGACCCACTGGCCGTTTTACCTCAATTTATCACCATATATGATATGTTTTCATTTGAAAATATTAAACATAAATTTTCGAGATATTTTGACATCGTCAATGCATAATATTTCTTCCAGACGTCCCAATCGCCCTTTGTAAATCTCCCCCCCCCCCTCCGAAGTCGTTCAAAACGGGGGAAGTGGGTACGGACGGACGGACAAAACGCAAGCAATAGCTCATTTTTTTTGTTTTTAAAAAATAAAATTCACAATTATTATTCAATGATTGAAGTAAAACATAACAATCTAATCTAATTAGTATACACAAGAACATTTCCCATGAATCATGATACGTAAGTAATTGTTGTAATGCATCAAGACGGTAGAGTTGATGCTGTAAGTTATCGCGCAATGAATATTACAGATGCTATGCCTGAAGATTCACGTTTTTATCAGAAAACTATCGAAAATGAATAATCTCATTGAGAGTAAGTGTTCAACTTACAGGACACTTAAGGGCGAATTCTATTGAGATATAGGGGGTTAGAAACCGCACCCAATAAATCAAATAACACGTAGAGGTGGTCCAGTCGTCTCGATTTCAGCTTTCAAAAGAGATTGGAGATGCTTAACGTTTTATTTGTGTTTTAGTGGAAGTCGCTCATAAAAGGCCCGCCGTCGAAAGTAAAAACCAAGGAAAGGAATAATAAAAAGTACTAAGGGTGTCGTAAACTCTGTCGCTATCACAACAGTTAGTGCTGCATTTTTATTGCAATCGTTTCATTCGTCATTTGGTTTGAAAGATGAGGTGGTAGACGCTCGTAAGCCACGAGTTTTAAGAACGGAAGAAATATTGTACACCTCCCAGTGAACATGAAGTTAAATATTGAGAATGTGATTTCAAATTGAGATCGATAGATTAATTAACGAGGCACACGCACTGTCGCCACCCTTGCACCTGATCTATTTTCTAAAGCTTCCCAGCTTGGCTTTCGTTATATGGTTGATATTTGAAGGGTTTCGCTACCCTCTCATATTAGATAATTTAGATATTACGTGCTCCCCACGGATGACCTACTTGACTTTTGCCTGAAGCTACTTTAATTATACACTCGATTAATATTGCTATTTCGTCTCTTTGTGTACAACGCAACGTATGAAAATTGCTTTCGCTTTTTGCATTTTCGGGCGTAAATCTAAAACTTTCTTTATTCGATTACGAAGGGCTAACGCATCGTCGGTTCATAAGTCAAAGTTAAAGTTAGGTTTGGAGTGGACAAACCGGAAGTGGATGTGGCACTTCCGAAGCTGCAGCTGCTTCTATGGTCGACATTTCCTGTTGAAACAGAATTTCAGACCTCACACCATCCAACTTCCTAAAATCAACTTATCGCATTTCGAAAGCAAATTCAGGTGAAATGTTAAACTCGATTCGTTTGAAACTCACATACAACATTTTAGAAAAGCACATCATTATTATACTTATATCATATACAATTTTATCATTAAATCTTTTTAAATATGTTGTAGTTGTTCTTTATTCACCTATATCTAAGTGCTTTATGTGTATTTTTGTAGCATTGGGTATGTTTTAAGCCTAGAAAAAGTATCGACACATACAGAACACCCAGCTTCTTATAACACTGGAGTCTAAGAATTCGAATTAAAGTTGCATTCTTAAAAAAATGGCTTAAAACTCTTGCAGATTTGCATTTGGACGATAACCAGTATAGCAAACACCAGTGTAGCAAAAAAATAAACAACTTTTGTGTTTAGACCGTGAAAGCGCGATGTGCACGGCACCGTGGAGTAATTAGCTCCAACCCGCAATAGGGCTCACTTAGAAGAGCTTCGATTCGCTTCTATCCGCGAAAACGGTAAACATAATAAATCTACGCGTCAGCTCAGTACTCGCGTGAAATAGTTTGAAACGGTCGCCGGTAAGTTTTGCGGGCTGAGGGTGTATATAGATAATTGAAAAATTGGAAGGCAGCCATGAGCATGAAGTGTGCAAGTGTTCCGGGAACCGGATATCGCGAACTATCAGAGAAAAGTACATGCGTCTCAGTTAGGCATGGGAATTTTTTTGATATATCGATAGGTATCGATAGTTATCGATATATCGAATAACAATAGGTAGAGTTACAAAAATCGATATATCGATAACTATCGATATATCGATACTAATCGATAAGTATCGATATATCGATACCTATCGTTATGTCGATAACTATTGACATATCGATATGTCGATAACTATTGATATATCGATATGGCGATAACTATTGATTAGATTATGTTATTGTTGAGATAAATTTAGCGTATGTTTTAAACCTCACCGTTCTCTACAACATCTCCTTAGAAATCCCAAAGACAATATCCCAGGTAAAAACAAGGAGTTTACGAAATTCGTTGTACTAATTGTATTAGATCGTTGAGTGAATTACTCAATGATTAGATCATACATAGGTCAGACTAATAGGAGACTAAATGTCAGAGTACAAGAGCAGTTGTTGGCAATTAAACATCATACTACATCTCTTCAGCAACACACCATCTGGACACTGGCCATTATACTGAACCAAACACTATAAAAGAAACGATAGTTTCCGAATTTCGCAAATATGAAATAAAATACTTATCGATAAGTAAAATATATCGATAGGTAAGTACCCGATACTTATCGATAGGTGAAAACAGTTATCGCCCATCCCTAGCGATAACTAGCAACATAATCGATACCTATCGATAGTATTCATATATCGATAACTATCGATATATCGATAACTATCGACATATCGATAACTGTCGATATACTTATACTTATCGATATATCGAGAATTATCGATATTTCGATAGTTATCGATAGGTATCGATATATCGAAAACCATCGATATTTCGATCATTATCGGCATATCGATAAGTAAAATATATCGATGGGTAAGTACACGATACTTATCGATAGGTGAAAACAGTTATCGCCCATCCCTAGTCTCAGTGCACCTTCGTTCTGCAAAAAAGTTACGGGCTTTGCTGATGGAATTCAGTAACAGTCATTTCTCATTTTAAAACGAAATACTGGAATATCATGCTGCTTTTTAACAGACATGTTCATTATTATTAATGGTTGTACGGTCGATATCTATTCTCGTTCGTTGTTGTTCCACGAATGTGCGTATGGAGGCTGGCGAATTCTAACTTCGATTACTCATGCGCCGCGCATATCAAGTAGGATCAATATATACAGAGACAAGTGAAATAGTTATATACAAGGCGTGCTAGGATAATTTCTATGAAGGAACTTTCAAAATAACTAAAGTATAACTGTTCTAGTTTGGGGACGCAACAGGAGGGTTACTGGTTTTAGGGGGTAGGATAAGCTAACATAAGATAATGCTTATACTTATACAGTGAATTTTTTTTAAATGCGAACATAGGAGTTTGCATTCAATGTAATTTCCCTATGTTCGATTTAAAAAAAACACATCAATCTATTGAGTAGTTCAAATGAGTAGTAGGTACAATTGACAGCTGTCACATTTTTAAAAATACCGCCGTGCAATTTAATTACGAAATCGGTTAGGTTATTGCTTAGAATGTCAAGGAGGACACTTCGAACATTTATTGTAATTGTTTTTGGTATTTATTTTCTTATTTTCTTCATTTATGTATTGAATAGATCAAATTAGTAGAATACCAGGTGCACATGACCTACAAATAATTGAAGGTTGGTTCACAATGAGTTGTGGTGTCAGTGCGTGGCCTGTGAGGTCAAGTTATTGTAAGTTTAAGAAAAATGTATCCTAAAGTTGCTATGGCCTCACATGGCTTCTTTAAAAAAATCTTACCGAGTGCTCTTCATCATAAAGACTATTAGAGTTGCTGTTCATAGTCACACAAGTTGCGCGATTTGGGAATGTGAACCGCGCACACCTCATAGATTGATGTGTTTTTTTTTTAAATCGAACATAGGGAAATTACATTGCATGCAAACTCCTATGTTCGCATTTAAAAAAAACTCACTGTATATAATATAATAAGATACATATCATATAATATCTCCGGTGATTACTCTACCGTTGGCGTTGGTTGATTAAATTATTGAGAACGGATTCAGGTAAAATAAAATAATACCACTCTGGTGATTGCTCTACCATGCGTTGCTTATTTATAAAGATAGGTTTCAGGGGTTGCAGAAAGAATAAGCATTGAATAATAGTGTTTTTAGTCAATGGAATAAGATAATACAACTGCGATGATTATTCGACCAGATAATGTTTGTTTATTCGTGGCGGTTTAAAGATTACAGGATCGGGTATTTACTGCATCTCAGAATCTCTTCGAGAGAGGGATTTGAGGTTCCTCTCAGAGGAATCTCTCCTATTTGCTTGTGATTCTTGTTTATATACTCCAGCAAATGCGTGAACTAGAATAGTGCCAGGGGTATTAATATGCCCGGTCAAATTTCGTACGAACTGGTCCTGCCATCTCTTGATGAAATTCTTAAAATGTTCATTCCTTACAAGGTTAACAAGTCTTCAACTCCTTTCCGTCGAAGTTAAAAAGCATATCTCAACTCACACCAAGAGCAGTGACAACGATCTGCTTATTATTATTAT
>NW_022170403.1:4439813-4518008 GCF_008802855.1 Photinus pyralis
TTTTTGTTTATGGCGATAGGCGGTCCGCTCGCGAGCAGTTTTCGGAGCGGCCGCTTGGTGTTCAGCGATCGAGCGCTTTTTTTTCTGCCCACGAGCGGCTTTTCCGCTCGCAAGCAAGCTCTTTTTCCGCTCTCGAGCGTTTTTTTTCGCTTGTGAGCGCTTTTAACCGCCCTCAAGCGCTGAAGGATTAAGCGCCGCTCGCGAGGGTTTCCGCTCCAGCACTTTTAGGAGTGGTTTCGCTTTGAAAAACAACTCGATGCTCGCAAGCATTTTTGAGACAATTAGAGCGCTCGTCGCTCGAGTGGTTTTTTAGAACGCTTGACCCAGCTCTAGCCTCTAATAAAGAAAATCGCAACGATAGCTATGGCTTTTGGGAAGTACTGATCATTCATGGAAAATGCGCTGAAGTTACTCGTCTTAGGGCGCAAACCTTTTTACTTGTTTCTTATGGAAGTAATTTTTCTTTTTGTGTTATTTGAAGGAGACTTTTTTTTATTACAAAAATGTAAACATCACTATCTTTTAATATGAAATAAGAGTTATTAATTCGTAAAAAGCAAAAAACTACATACATACACTACCAAACACAAAGTTTTTAGGCAAAAAAGAAGATATATTTTAACAATATTACGTTTCATTTCCGGTTGACCATCTACAACTTTGATTTTTCACATGGAAGTAATTTTTACTTTTTGTGTCATTTGATAGCGAATTTTTTTCAGAATTCAAAAATGTAAACATCACAGTTCTTTTAATATTGTTAAAATATCTTCTTTTTGCCTAGAAAACTTTGTGTTGGGTAGTGTATGTACGTAGATAAGTATAAGATAGGTAGCCACCACCTTTCGACACTAACCGTTATTCATATTTTGATAAGAAGTTACAGAAGAGATCATTGCGCTAATCCCAAAAGCTTGCTTTAGTTTGCAATCTATAGATTAAGAGGTTTTATTAAAAAAATATAAATAAACAATATTTGTAACAATTTATTTCTTTTAGTATATGGCATTCTTTGACTTTATTTAACTTAAGTGTATAAAATTATTTTTCCTAAAACACCATACTTTGCAAACATATATAAAATTTTAATATTAAATAAATTCATCACAGCGCATATACAGGAATTTGTAATAGAACACACAATTTATTAAGAAGTATTCATCGATACCTAAACTTCAAATGTGCATAATTAAAATACGTAGATAATAAATAGAATAAATGCACACATGAAATTATGTACTCCGTCATTTGCAGCCTTCAACTTAATTGCTCACCTAAGTCATCTTACGGTTAAAAACAAATGTGATATACATCGACTATAATTTTGTGACTACCAAAAAGCTACAAACAGTTACTTAAATGTCAACGACTTAAATAATCGTTTCAAAGCATTCTTCTTTTCCTTTTTCGGCAATTCGATAATTTTCAATTCATCAACATTATTACTTACGCTACTAGAATCTGTAAGCCTTTCATCCGGTGATGAGTTTAGCCTCAAATTTTCATCAAAACTCGCCGACTTCTTATGGCCATCGTACAGTTTTACAATACTGGGATTTTGTAGAGATCGTTTTGCTCTACAGTCAGCAGCCGTGGTAATAAATGTCGCCGATTGAATATTTCCATTTGTCTTCACATGATCGAAGGTATCAATTTTCGGCGGCTCTTTAATGTAAGTTAATTGCTCTAAGCTTGTGTGTTCGCTCTCGTCCAATACGAAAGGTAGTTCTTCGATTTTATTATTTTTTATACTATTGTCGGACCAATCCATCGTAATACTGGGAGGTGCGGAATCCTGTCGCCTCCAGATTTGTGTTGAGTTCGAAATGGGTATAAATTTACAGCCATTCGCATCCTCCACGGCCTTATCCGGCACCTCTTCGTCAAGAGTTGTTATAGAATTGGAACGTTGTAAACTACGCTTTTTTCGTTTTCTACCTTTCAATTTTAACCCACCGTCCAATTCATCAACAACTAAATCGGTGTACGCGCCGTAATGTAGTAAAGCTTCCTCACTGGGTCTTCTCTTCTTTACTGGAGTCTTATTTGTGATAGCATCAACAGACATGCGCCGCCAAACCTGATTGTTTGTCGAACGTGCATCGCCAACGGGTTGATTAAATTCCTGGTTTCTCCGACAAAATAACAAAAATCCTACGATAACGACGCCACTTAAAAATAACCAATACGTCGTGTTCATCCAGGCCTTTTTATCTTCAATTAATAAATCTATCGATTCCCTTAACATGACAATTTGGTCTTCTAAATGCTGTGTTCTCTCCTCCTTCTTCTTGTTTTCTTCATTTAGGGTGTTGATCGTTTTATCTAATAATCGCTGCATTTCTTCCACTTGCTTTTTATATCGCCTGCTTAATTCTTCCAAATACTGACTCGATAATGACATGTTACGTTCCAGTGCCTAGAAAATACAATGCATCAGTACATGCTGCTATCAAATTAACACTCCATGAACCTCATTGTGGTAACGTGAGAATTGCCATTGCAACAGATCATCAACCTTCAAATGCTAATAGAAGAATGGTTCATTGAGGTTTATCTATGTGCGGGATAAATTGAGTGGAAGAAAGTAAATGTCAAAAAGTGGAACGAGTTATAAAGGCCGCCCAATAAACTTCACAGCAAACACTTAAACCAGTTAGCAGTGGTGAAAGAAAGGAAACGAGATGCAAAAATTTGAAGGCAATATTTTATGTATTCAAGATCAAGATTAATGAGGTCTTTGTAAGTGTGTTCATTTCACTTGCTCTTTCTATTTGAAATGAAATGTTAGGCAGTTAAGAAGGTTATTGACGTTAATTATACAATACTTTAATAAACAATAACTCCAGTAGGCATTGAGACACTGAAATTGGTAAAAAAATATTTTCCTTTAATGCTGTGGGTTACTTATGTACAATGCTGTATCAAATTTTATTGCTATCCATATAGGTATGTTTTATGGCGTTAAATGCACCCACACGGATAATAGCGATAGGCCTAACAGCTACTGATCCCACTTTAGAAAGCAAATTTTTATAATAGTAAACTGCTTTCATTCAAACTTTAAATTAACTTCTTATATGACAACCCTTATTTAAAAACCGCTAAAACGCTAAGACATTAACATCTAGGAGCAACTCCCAGCTAAAGGGAACTGTATCATAAGAAAGAAATGTAAAATTACAAAGGAACTGTAGAGGCTGACTTTAATGTGCTTAGACAATGTTAGGATATGTAATGGCTATTTACATAACACACAAGTAATCTCGCCTTGTTGCCGTAATTAGAATGTCTAAGGTATAATATAGTTATTTACATAAAAGTCAGGAAAATGACATTACTGACGAGGAAATATCGAAGTGCGAGGCCCCTTTGGGGCTGAGTACTTTAATTTCCGACTCAAGTAATGTCATTTTATTGGCAAGTTTTGTATTAAGTTTTACCCAAAATCGTATTTTAATATCAAATTTCCATTTTCATATGGAACATTTGATTTATGCCAATCTGTCAATGACGACAGGAGTCATTAGAGACATTTAGCAATGTGACAAGTGCGGCAGGAAAAGTGACAGGTGCGGGCGGTAAAGTGGGAGGTGCGCCGTAATTTGACAGGCGGCAGGAAAAGTAGTCTGGTCTGCTGGCGTCATGGAAACTAACATTTTCCTGGCATAAAGCAGGCAGGAAAATAAAGGTTTCATGACCATTTTGGGTAATAGTTATTTACAGAAAAGTCAAGAAAATGACATTACTGGCGAAGAAATATCGAAGTGCAAGGCCCTTACTTACTTACTTACCATAAGAAATCAGTAATGGGCGGTCTACTGCCATTATAAGAAAAAAGGGCGTATCTTATTTTTTAGTGCAACTCATGAAAGTAAAGCGCATACTTTTCCATCCGTCGTTCCGCACTATTGCTCACTCCCTAGACCTCATATGGTTTTCGCTATATGAAAGCTTACTATCAAAAATTAATTTTTGCATCTATCTCGTTGTTTGCCACAATAGTTATTTATGCATCAATTTTGTTGGGAAAAAGACTAAACTCTATTCCTTGATGCTCAAGAAGTGATCTATATGCATTTTTGGTGCCCAAAATACTTTTAGCCAAAATATGTCAAAATCGTTATTTATAAATCAATTTTTGTTGGGAAAAAGACCAAATGGGATTGCTCCGATACCCAAGAAGTGATCCATCTGTATTTTTAGCCAAAATGTTTTACCCAAAGATGTCAAAATCGTTTCTATGCATCAATTTTCTTGGAAAAAGACCAAACTCGATTCCCAAGAAGTGATCCATGGTGAAACAAATATTTTTACCCAAAAAATGTCAAAATCGTTATTTATGTAAACATACTTTTTGTTTAGCATTTCCATTGATAAAGCGCTTTGTAAAAAAATAGTTGGAAAAACTCTCGGGAAAAACCACAAAAACATTCTTTGATATCTTTTAAATTATCTACAACAGAAATTTAGATCATTAAGGGTCACTGATAAAAGATTCCCAAATTGTAATTGAGCAATTACAAATACATACCCCAGCGAAGACCATAATTTTCGAAATGCCTATGTAATCTTGGACTTAAAAACAAGCGTTTTCACCCTTAAGAACTTTAGAAAATGCTTAAAATTACGATATGAACAAAGACGCTGTGTTAACAACATCTATCATTTAAAATCCTCTTAAAAAGTGTTCTAATAATCAAATAGTCAAAACGCCTAATACAAAATTACAAGACGTCAAGATATTTAGGCTGAAGGGCGTGTGACAGGGCAGTGTGGTTGACTGGAGAGTCAACCGTGACAGGAACTCCCTCTAAGGCATCCCTCACAACTCATTGTATTAAAAGACAGCTCCTTATGCTGGGCTCTACAGAAATGGACTTTCCCTTCCCCGGGTCAAAAAGAAGTAAGGTGGGGAATGGCACCCAAAAAAATCATCTCAAAAGAGACGCCTAAGCGATACCAACCGCAGGTTAAAAAATTATCACAGTCCTCGTGTGAGATCGAAGGGGCTTCAGGGCATTTTTGGGTGGCAGATCAGTTTTGACTCCACCATCATTAAGATCTTGTCCCTCCACAAAATAGACTCAATTGTCGAGGCATTTCTCATAGCTTGAATTTCTACTGGCGACACGAGAAAGAGAGACCGCGATTCGGTTCTAAGAAACTTTTAGGACGCTCAAAGCCGACTACCATTCGAAGACGCGCGCCTTGCAAAAAGTGGTTAATTTCGTCCCTAGAAAAAAAAAACAAAATACCGTCACGCAGGAGTTGTGCGCGTTTACAAAATCTTTTGGACGACACAAATTTTATAACAATCGCACCAAAACTGTAGAAGAAAAAAACTGAAAAATCACCACGTTATAACACGCTCAGGGATGGCGCCCAGATGTCGCCGACCCTAAAGATATTAATTACACGAACCCCGGGTGGGCCTGCATTTGCTGCCTGCCAGCGAGCCAGCCGGCCGGCCAAAGTGAGGTTAGCTACCTTTTTACAAATAAATTTGCAAAAATGCGGTAAGAAGCGACCAGAAAAGTCTGAGCCCATACAGGAAGCAAAGTCAAGTGTTTCAGCAATGCGGCTGCTACAAGCTTCTGGGTGGCGTTATCCATCAAAACTTGGAGGTTATGCTCACCAATGAGGAGGTACTGCGTCCTCAAGGGGATTGATGAACTCAAAGGTAGTGGTTTCATCACGTTTCACTGGCTCCTGGCACAGGGGAGGGGTGTTGCATATCACCTGATTCGACCAGGTTACAGTAGAATTGTTGGGTCGGCTCCTTGGGTTTCGATTTCTCAAAGTTAAAGATCTTTCCAAACCTGTAATGATAATATGGTTTGGGTTTCAGGACCCATAGAAGAATCGGAAAGATAGTCAAGCACCTGGGTAAGCAAAACTTATGTGTTACCGCTGGAGAGTGGAGAGTAGTGAACTGGAAGGATGACACTGTACGGCTACAGTTGTGCTTGTGGACCACACTTTCTAGGAGGAGGCTACCAATGGCGAGAAAATGGAAGTGGTGCAACTAGCAGGCAGGTGAGCTGTGGCCAAGATGGTTCAGATTAACTTGCATCACTTACAGGCTCCCAAAGCAGTGCATACATAATTCAACGTTGGGACTGTCCTTGGAAAGTAAAAAGTCCTATAGAGATCGAAAGTTCAGAGAACAACCTCTGAACAGCCATAAAAAAAGCTTCTGAGTGAGTTGTCCACTGAAAAGACAGAGAACCTCACAGGAAGTGCCATGGTGACATATGGGACTCACTCCCATATTGTTGTAGTTCACCCACAGTGTACAATAAAGCCATAAGGACAGCACGAAGGGGCATTAAAATGAAGCCCGAAGCAGCAAGACTCAAAAAAACCCTTTCAAAGGAGGATAGGACACCTTTGGAAAAGTAATGAAAGTCAAACAAAAACTGAGAAAAACACGCCCCTCGATCTATAACCTTAAAACCTAATAGAAACAGGGACAAATCAAACTTGCTTATTCTACTAAGCCAAGCAGAGGGAACTGGGAACTAGCAACTTCAATCACGAGATAAATCAGGTAAAAATTAAATAGGTGATAAAAAAATTTCCCCCACTTAAAACTATGCACAGTTTTCACTGTTTTCAGGGCTAGTACTGTTCCTGGCGTATGTGCCCCTAGCACGGAGAGACGTAAAAGTGGTACTCATACCAAAGCCACCACATGGTACGTAGGACCAGGCAAAGTCGTTTAGCGAATGCTAATCTGCGATTAATAGGGAACATGAGCCGCTGGAAAATGCGAGAGGTGCCTTCCCTCTCGAATGTACAAGGCGGTAAATGCGCAAAGGCGGTAGATGGGATAAATGCTCCTTCCCCTCTCGAGTGTACAAGGCGGTCGTCGATCCTTCCCAGATGAAAAATGAACACTCTCTATGACGTTCTTTTCTTGGGTATTCAAGTTACGACTGTGTACACTTCCAAAAATGGTTTTATTAAAGTATATTCACATGGAAGTGTTGCCGAGAGTGTCGCTTATTTTATGTTTAAGTCGAAGTAAACCTGAAATTGTATTGGGTAAAAAGTCAAAATAACCTCTTACAAAATTCACCTCTGACTCTTCAGAATTCTCAGTTTTAACAAATTAAAAATAATAAACTATTACGAATGAGGAAATATGAAGTAACATTGCAACAAAATTAATTGAACTTTGAATTGTGGAAAATGTTGGGCTTTTTCAGCAATTTTTTGTTGTTGAAAACGCTTAACCAAAGTACACTCTAACAATTTTTACTAATTTCATGATCGTAATTCAAGGTCCGAATAAAGTCATATACTTACCCTCAGTTGAAATATTAAAGTGCAAGTTTGAAATAATAAATGAATGACTTTTGATTGATGATAGGATATTTGAAAAAAAATTAAAAAGTTTGCTATATCTTCATGCCCACTGGACAATATCATGTAAAATGGGGGTGACAGTACGATACATAAATAGTGGCAAAGATTCGTGACCTACGAGCCATCCAGAATGGCGACCACACCAGGCTGCTGCATGTTGCTTTTCACCTCTTGTTCCAATTAGGCCGACCTTTAGTTATATTTTGAGTTACAGAAACTTAACAGCTCAGCGTATACACTATCCTCTTTGTTCTGTGATACGTTAATGCTAAACTTGATTGAGTGTTTTCACATTTGCACAATTTTCACGTCTCATAACCTTTCTTTCACTGCAATTTAAATCAAAAATTAACAGGGACGTTCAATAATTGTTCTGGTCAGATCGCCTGTGTTTGGCAGTTGTCATAAACGTGACTTTTTTGACAATCGACATCAAACGTTCATGCCACAAAGAGAGCCACAGCGAACTACCACCAGAATAATTATTGAACGGCCATGGCTCATTTAGTTGTACTCACATTGGTTAGGGTGGAATACTAAACGTAAATGAATAAAACGTTAATATAATAAACAAGCATTACCTTAATTCTATTAGAAAGCCTTAGAAAAACAGACTCCTTCTGTCCATGCGGCAAGACAGGAGGGCTCAGCGTGCTCGAGGCAACATTAGAGGACTCTTCATCGGATACTAAACTATCAAGGTGATCTTCTAGATGTTCAGAACTTTCCGTCGACGTCTCGATATCTTGCACAACCTCTGAGCTCACTTCGATATGTTCCATTTGGTGTTTTAGTGAATCATTTGGAGGTATGACGACTGTGTCGTTTTGAACAGGAGCTTGTGAAGACTCGGTCGTCTGCATCTCCTGCTCATTTGATGAACTGTCGACATTAACCGTCGCATCGATTGGAAACGATTCCACCTCAGATGTAAGGGTCCGTGTAGGATTAATCTGTGAGCTGTATTGGGTCTCGGTGGACGCTTTTTCTTGTATCACCGAAGTGTCAATTTTCACCACGGTGTCAGATGTACCAATTACTATCTCTTCAGTAAATGGTAACTGGACGAACTTGGTGTTGGTCACTTTGCTATCATTTGCTTGTGGCGTTATTACGGTAGTGGTGGCGTTCGTGCTTATATTCCGAACAACTTTGCACTCATTAATTGCCACTATGTTGCACATTGCGGCAACTATTTTAGGTGGAAATATCGAGGTTATGTACGACTTAAATAAATTTTGGACCTTACAACTGGGCTTATTACAAATCTCCAAACCAAAACTTGAACAAATATCAGTATGATATAAAACATGTTTCACTTTGGGTTGGGAAACTAACCTCACTAACGACTGTGAATTGCAACTGAGCAGTTCGAATACATTTCCGAACAGTAGATCACTACAGTTATTACAAACTACTATATGACTAGGCGTGGTACACGTACTAATTAATGGGGAATACTTAGCAACTGTCACATTTTTATCACTCGAAGATCCATTCCCTTTATTTCCAAGAACCTCGGCAGCTTTCTTGACTATAGATATTACAGCATCGGTAGCGGTACTAAACAGATTTGTAGGCGGATTACTGGTATCCATAATAATTGACTCATTGTCGTCATCATCGTCGTCGACCGCATTGGCATGCCCTTCGTTTTCGGTTTCGAGAACTTCAAACTCGGATGTGCCAAATACACGAAACAACGAAATTGGACAATAGTGCTCGGAACCGTAATGCGAGTGCATCTCGAATTTGATAAATTTTCCAAATAAATGCGGATGTAAATCAAAACTTTGTATATCTCGCTCGTCCTTCGCAACAAACTGACCAACACTCGACCATTCTCTGGTCGGAAAACGATCACTCACCGAAATACTGAACTCTTTCGGCGAAGAAGAGAATAATTCAAAATTGGCCAGTTCAATTTTAACCGCTTGAATTGCCTCGCACAGTTCGACTATAAACCAAATTCGATTCACGCACGCGTTTAATTTGTACTCGTCTCTGGAGGCCGAAAGCACCGATCCGGCACTATTCGCCTCGGGATTCGCCGCGATGATTTTCGCGCCGCAATCTGTCGACGCGTAATTCTTCCAACGTTTTCGATTACCGGCGTTAGCCTTTCCGTTCGTGTGTTGATTTTGAACGGACGAATTCGCCTCCTCTTTCTTTTTCTCGGCCTCCTCCAGTTGCTTTTGCGTCCATTCTGAGAACGATGGAATGTCTTCGGGAGTCTCATCCTTCTCCTTAGTTACGTTTATCTTTGGTTCGACAGTTGGCACTTCAGTTGCGAGTTTTTCAGTCTGTTGAGTATTATCACTAGCGTTAACGACCTCCCCTCCTTGTCCTATGTTTATATCTACAGAAACGTTTTCTTTACTAACAGTTTTGTTTTCCGCGCTAGCTAGGTTGGATGATTTATTGTTTTCGATAATTTTTTCCAAATGCGGAGTTTCATTGTGATGACTAGTATAATCGGCGGAGTTTTCTGCCTTTTCCTGTAGAGCGCTCGAATCTACCAAGGTTTGTATGATTCCAGGTTTGGGTCCAACAACCCTAGAACAAGACTGTATTTTAGCGTTTAGGAAATGCAATTCTAAACAATAAAAGCCAATGTTTTTCAAATTACACATTTTTTTTCAAATTACGCATTAAATGGCGATGTGGTAGTCAAATCATCGTGGCATATACACTGCGTCCAAGATAAGGATGTGTATCATGGGGATCGCGGAAAACATAAAAGATTCGAAGAGGGGTAAATTAAGTAAAAGTTGGGCAATCAAGAGTTACGAGAGGAGTTATTATCACGCATCACTTCGAAACATATTCCAGAAAAACCGAAATTTGCCGATTTTGTGACTTTATATTTTTATATCCCCGTAAAAAAAGCACATACCGTATTGAGTAGTATCATTGAATAAAAACACTATAAGAAGCCTAACCCCGTGGAAATAAAGCGCGACAGAGATTGAACTGAGAATATAATGGAAACACTGTCAATAGTGTCGATTCTTGAACTGAGAAGAATGAGAATTTGCTTTCCTCCTATTTACCGCAAAGAGAGTTCGGTGATCACAACCAATGCGGGTGCAAGGGGATTTGTCGCGCTTTCTTCCATAAGCGTTAGGCTTCTTATAGTGTTTTTATTCAATGGTAGTATTTTTTATTACGAATACAACGATGTACGGCACAAAAAAACAAAATTTGGCAACTCTGTTGGTTTCAACAGGATGGTGCACCGGCGCACAACATCCTAATCGTATCGGGCTAATTTCCTGGAGAATAGAAAATTTGTCCGATAGGTATTCTCGCGCATTCGGGTGTTATGCGCGGGTGCATAATCCACTTGTAACCAACAGTTGCAATTTTTGTTTTTTTTGTGCAGTAGATCGTTGTATTTGTAATAAAATGCTATTCCATACAGTGATGTACTGTTTTTATAGGCCATATAAAAAAATAAAGTGATGATGATTTCTACGAAACGAAATGTATTGAAAATCTCTCAATGGTGTCTTGTTTAGATAAAAAAGTGGCAATCAGCATCCCCACAGTTATTGTTTTATCTTGGAATGAAGATTTCTGTCTTTTTATCCGTTGTTACCGCCTCTCTACCGAAGTTGCTTGAATGTCCACCTTGCCAGACCGTTACCTGTTTAGCCATGAAACCTTCTGGCAACTACGAATTTGGGAGTACGTAAAGAAGTGGTAGAGGAGCTCAAAACAACCACTTTAAAAAAAACCGAGAGTCCGTGTTTCGTTTGGGAGCCACCCTCAAAAAAATGGTGACATTTGCATTCCTTCTTTAATTTTTTTCTCAGCAACCATAAGGCTGATGGCACGTCTTTGAATAGGTTTGGGGGGGGGGGGGGGGTGCCCTTTTCGATTTTACAAAAAAAATTCCAAAATTTCTACCACGAAAGGCCGAAAAAAAATCCGATTTCGACGAAATTTGGTGTCTAGGAGTTTTTGAACATGAAAATTACGAATCCCAGGTTAGTTTTTGAAAATTCGAAAAAAAAATTCCACTGCAATTCTTAACAGGACAACAAAAGTGGATAGAATTTTATGAAATTTGTTGTGTACATACTTGATGAGTTAAGGAACAAAATTGTTGAACAGTTTTTTAAAATAAAAGTTATGTTCATTTGAAAACTGGTCCTTCAGGCCAGAAAGTGTCCCCCGCCTCCTAGTGAGTCATCTAATTTCGAATGCAGTTAGTTGAAAATTTCTCAAATAACAAAAAAATTAACGATTTAAGTCGAGATGACTTGCTCTACTATGTTTCTACCTTTAGGAATGCAATCATCAGCTTGAATATTGAGTTTCAGTAGGTACATTTTACTTGAATGACATTGTGCAAAGACACAATCGAAGGGTTTGGATATCTTCCAGATAAATATTTGTCCGCATTGCTGTCTATTTAAACGTTCGACCACAATAAATTAGAACAAAAAAGGGTAGCAACGCTGATTTTTTTACGTTCTGTTTTTATGTATGTTCGTTGTTTACGATGGAGCGGAAACATCGACACATATCGCAGATGTAATTTAGATCTACGGATGTACCTATACATTTTTTTTGGCGATAATCTGAGCGTACATATTTGCCAATTAAGCAACACGTAAATTTGTTGATTTGATTAATACTCGGATTAATATTATGCTTGCTCCAATTGGCAAAAATCACATCTTTATATTCTAATGTAAATTTTCCGTTGGGTAGCTTTCTTCAACCCAAACCCCTTCATTTTTATAATAAATAGAATGGAATTGAATACATTGCGTTACTTTAATTGTCCTTGTAGTACTTTTTAATTAACGTAATTAAAATTACATTACGATTGCTTCCTTTAATCTTTGATCATTTCCTTTGACATGCTACCTGTAGGCCAGCCGTTCGACTGTTCACAAGATCTTTTTGATTACTTAGTGACTTAACTTGCTTTTATAATTGTACAAACGCATTTACTTATGTGGAAATGCTTCATAATTAGATAATTACCTAATCTGCACAAAACACTTATCCTCGTACTTATCTGTATCAAAATTAATTATCAAAAGTCCGGTATTAATTGATTACATACCTCTTAATTTACAATGTTATAAATACCTACTTTATATCAAAATTACAATGCATTATTGGGACTCAAATTTCATATTTCACTCTTGCACCTCTACTTTAACCCGGGTCTTCATCAATTACTGAGACCCACGTGACCAAATTTAAATTTCCCGCTTTAAATATTTTTTCTTTATGTTGGTAGACACGGACAGTTGGTTAAAACGTGTATCGTGGTTAAAACAAAATACCCAAATTGCATATTTGTTTATTTCACCTCCTGTCAATCTTTGCTTGTGTTTACCGTTTTTTTCGAATTTCTTAACATTATCTTAAATCAACAGCCAAAACAGTTCTTTTCAGAGCTCTTAACGCTACGAAGTTATTCTGATGTAAGTTAACAATTTTTTAAGGAGAATTGTCATTAAGTTATTTTGAATTTTTAGTGTATCGCTGTAGGAAGATGGTGTTCACACCAGAGCAAGATGCTTTTATTTTAATGGCACATTTCCGCAGTGGTAACCGAAATCCTGATGGAACTTGGAGTATTCACTGCAATCGTGCATTGAACAGTTTTCCGAAGAGAACCCTGATGTTAATATCGACTACGATGTATTTAAGAACCACAGGTCACGTCTAATAACACGATATGAAAACAAGCACTGCATTTGCAAAGGGAAGTCAACAGGCAGACCGCTAACGAAACGCTTAGATACCTCCAAGAATTTTATGGCGATCGAATTATAAGCACTGGTTTGTGGCCTCCAAGAAGTCCTGATCTCACACCATTGGACTACTTTTTGTTTGGACGAATTAAAAATAATATATTTAAAAATCGACTGCACACACTCAAAGAATTGGAAAGGGCGATACGACAAGAAATAAACGATGTGACGCAAGATGAACTCGAACGTGTATTTGAAAATATGAAGCGTAGAGTGAATTTGTGCCTGGAAGTGAACGGTGGCCCCTTTGAGCACCTTTTGTAACAATAAATAGTACAATATATTTCGTGTTTCTCTAAAATACTTAATTCGGCCTTCAAATATTACTGGGCTTCAGTAGTAACTTTCCTAGGGGAAAAAAAATCAGGATTACCACTCGCGCATTTTTAGTTGCCTAACCACCTGCAGTCACGTGGGTCTCAGTAATTAATGAAGACCCTGTATTAGTGCAGGTTGTATTAAGTTGGCAGTACCACGTCCCAAATATTTCACTTATTTAAATACACTCTCATCAATTTTGTTTTAATTAATAAACTTCAGAAATTAGTACATTAACTGTGGAACAATTCATAAAGGCAAAATGCAGTCCTTCGTCCTTTTATATAAGTTATGTGAAATTCAGTCGTGTCACTGTCGATTAACGACAAAGCTAACAGCTAACAGATTTCGCCCATATGACACTGCTTCTACTTATATTGGTGACTGACATAAAAAGAAAAACAAAGGTTTCTTTTCGCGATTTGCCATTAACGGTCACTAACGGATCGGTCCTTAGTGGGTTGTTGTTACGTGATAGGTGTCACTCATTACGACGGGTTCGGCTTCGGATCGTCACTTCCTCTTAGGAGCATAACGATACTACACAAATCAGGCTCACGATATGAATAACGCAGAACAAGTGCTAAAAGCAATAGCTGCTCCTTTAAAATATTGTTTAATGTGTTCCGAAGGTATCCTCGTTGTCATCCATTCCCCATTCGAAATCTCCTTTATAACCTGTAGGTCGTTTTTGGTAGATAGGTACACTATTCGTACTAGTAATCATTGGTCACAGATTGTACGTAGATGTTGAACGTGCTACAAAAAGAGGCATTAATCATTAATGTACAAATTTACCTCAAAGCCCCACATTTTTGATATCTCGGTTCTTACGCTACATACCGTAATATTTAATTCCCTTTTGAGTTTTGAAAGGAGAAAGTAATTAAATGGTTTTTTCATATTGTTCTTGTAATTTGATTAACACTATCAGCCTTACATGTCTCGCTTTTAATCAAATAGAAAGGGAATCTTGTCTTTCTGTATATCAAAACATAACCCTAATTTGTAAATAAATACAATCGAATGTCAAATAGGGTAGTGAATTTAGGTTTTCCTCTTTAATACCAACTTAAAAACGGTGCGTTAATAGGTCTCATTAACGCACTGTTTTGAGCGGAAAACAGTGCGTTAATGAGAACATTTAAAAATCGAAATAGAAAAAATTATTAATTTTACTGTTTCCCCTTGAAGTAATGCAACTCATATCGCGTGGCGCGCTTATTTATATTTAGTAGAGTCAAATTTTGCATGAGAATGTACAGTCTAAATTTCCAACGTCCTCGGACACGCCCTGTCAGGGACCTTCTGAGCGTGGTGCCACTGTTAAAAGTTCTTAACGATTGTAATGTTTCTTATTTATTCAAGACACAGTGTGAACAACATCATTCACCACACATTGAATTTCTTTTCAATTTTTGTTGCAATGAGAAACCATTATATTATTCTCAAGCCGAACCTGCTTTAAGGATCATTTAATTTGAAGCCGGTTCTGTTGTCGATTACTGCGCACACTCACCAACGGCCTGCGCAAGGTTCAATTGGAGTCAATTTTTCGCTACAAGACTGTCTCTCTATTTACTTATATACAACTCTGTGGTGCCAACAAGGTGAATTACACATAATAGTTAAATTAACCGCGGAATAGGGTCTTCCTGAAAAAAAATATTGTAACTTTTTTGTGTCTTACTGTAAAGTTTATAACCTGTAATTAAACATCTCATATACAAAACTTTTCTTTCTATTTCGGTGTCACAATGATGATTTTGTACAACTGTTTTCGGCCGAAAACAGTTGTACAAAGACAGTGATTATAGTCGTTTTTTTTTGGTAACTCATCTATTAACTTGGCAGTTACTAGTTAGTACAAGTAGGTACTTCGTTGGGTACTTCCATGTTTGAACTTCAAAATGTCAGTCTTACTACGCTCCCAACCTAAAACTTAACGGCATAAAAAGTGTTCCCGATATAAAACATGTTAGTTCTAATGTTCCCTATAGTATCTGATAATGATTTTTTTAATTAAATTAAAGCACCGAAATAGAAAAAATAGTATGAAAAACGCGTGTTACAATGCTTTATTGTAATACTCCTATGTTGCGGACACTCGTGGCTACGCTTCGCGTCGCCACTCGTGCCACAAGATAGTCGTATTACAATAGGTCGCATTGTAACACTTGTCTTTCAATATACTATTTCCTAATTGCAGCATGCCAATAAACAACATATAATATCGTAAAACTTTTAAATTTTGTCATGCAACCGACGACATGCCGATATTGGCCGAGCGTCTCATACGTCACTACGCGGGTTGCCGATCGGGAGTTATATTAGTGCATGACACTGATAGGAGTTCGATTCGACTTATTATGGCAATCTGCCATAAACTGAGTTCTGACTGGTTCCTAAAGGGGCAGTTAGATAGTCTGCCAAAGGTTGAAGTGTTAATGGTCGCCGCCTTTTTCTCGAAAAGTGAGTTTTTCCATGCCACTCGTTTGAGTGGAGTCAAAGCCCAGAAGCAAATCTGTTATGGTTCATAGGAAGTATAACATCAAGTTTTGTGTGTATAGTGCAAGGTATAGTGTAGGTACAGTAGTGGTCAGAAGTAATGTTCTCCCTCAGATACCTCAACTGCAGAAAATGTACTAATATGTCAGTTCCTCCCTGATTTAGTTCTATTCCAATTCAATCTTAGGGATTTTCCTCATTTTGAAAAAAGCTTAAAACTCACAGGAGATCTGGTGTATTATTTATGTACTACACTTGAGACAATCGAGGAACATTACTTCTGACCAAAACCGTACCTAATACAGTATGCACCTTACGGATTTCAACGAGCAAATTAGGGTGTTGGATATATGGAAGTGAAAATAGAGAAAAATGTGTGCGCTGTAAGGGCACAGATATGCCCAGAACAGAGTTCGAAGTAAATCATATTCTGAATTACAATTACAATATTATATATCGATGGATTTTCGTCGATAACTGACTGAAAGTAAATCGACATTATGTACTTTAATTAATTAGAATCGTCTTCACAACAATACAAATAAGATGTCAAACTCGCGGTATCCCGTCGAACTTTTTTCGTATATTTCCTGTTGGGACGTTTATATACAATTTATTAGGTTCGCGATGACTTCTGCTATCACACTCAGGTACAAATGCAATAATTATTCGACGCTTTTTTCCGTCAAAACGCCGTTTTCTTTCTCTGAATCGATTGCAAGCAATGCTACGGCTGAGCGCCAACGCGCGTATTGACGTCACTGCAACGTGGCGGTCATTCGAAACTTTTCAAACGCCGTTCATTTTAAAATCGTGTTTGCTAATCACAACGATTTCTCTTGACAAAAAAATGAGTACCACTAATTTTTTTAATGTGCTTGGAGTTCATTTTCAAGGTTTTTGAAAAAACGCGGAAAACCCCATTACCAGAAATAATTATAATAAGCACTTTTTATTGCTTGCTAAATTAGGAATTAATTAATGTGTTTTTTTTTCATGTTGATTAACACACACTATCACTTGATAGACGTTGATATCCCTACAACCAATCCTTCATGGAAAATACGTTAAGATTAGATGAGGAATATGTACGTAATGTAAATTTCCGTATCGTAATTCGCTGCAAATCGGAAATTAAACATAATCCAATAAACCCTTTAACTTTTTGGTACCTACGTTGCTGAATTGGAAATCCATAATACATTTAATTGACGTCATCTTCCTTTTCCAAAAAATTCTCGGTAACGATATAGAACTTCTCTCCCTAATTAAAAATTAAAGCACGGGCCCAAATGTTAATACGAGTATTATTAAATCATATCAGCGACTAAAGGTAGTAAAGGTGTAAATGATAAGTAACAATTATTCTATTTTTTCTATTTCAGTGTCACAATGATGATTTTGTACAACTGTTTCCAATGAATAAAAGAGTACCTACTTCCATGTTTGAACTTCAAAATGTCAGTCTTACTACGCTGCCAACCTAAAACTTAACGGCATAAAAAGTGTTCCCAACATAAAACATGTTAGTTCTAATGTTCCCTATAGTTTCTGATAATGATTTTTTTAATTAAATTAAAGCACCGAAATAGAAAAAATAGTATGAAAAACGCGTGTTACAATGCTTTATTGTCTTTCAATATACTATTTTATAAGTAGGTACAGGTTCAGCCGACTGTGATTAATTGTAATGCTTTCTAGAACTTAGCTCTGATTTTTACAAAGTTGCTTTCTTACTTAAATACCACTAAAGAGGTCTTTTGCAGTAAGGCCAAATG
Source organism: Photinus pyralis (assembly GCF_008802855.1). NCBI lineage: Eukaryota > Metazoa > Arthropoda > Insecta > Coleoptera > Lampyridae > Photinus > Photinus pyralis. Next base: position 4,457,575 of record NW_022170403.1, read on the forward strand.
GTTTAATGATGCACTGCACAGAAAAGTTTTCAGTTGCTGGGCGAATTACACAGCGTATTACACTGAAAAAAATAATTTGGTTTTCCTTTTACTATATTGTAGTAGTAATCTACTTTGGATTAACTACAACAAGGACAATCCTACTAGGATTAATAGTACAATGATAGATACCAGATACGCACCACTACAAAATGGTTCACTCTGTAAATAATATTTACCACTACGAATGTGTTGTGCTAAACGGAACAAAATGCTTAAAAATTATACAATTATATGTCTTGTGAATTTTACCACTACGCACGGTTCGCAACGAATAGCTTACTACTACAAACAGTAACATTGCAGACTTTTACTACTACTGAGGTTAATATTATTCAAGTGATGTGTTGCAGTTAATGAAACATTAGTAGACTGAAAGAAATATCTTAGGAATAATTTGACCGTGGCCATTTAGCGGTTGAACATTGACGCGTTAAGTGTAAAAGTAGTGTAAAGTTAAATAATAAATATGGAAGAGTTGCTAAAGGATTGGAATCTCCAAGAACTACTTCCAGTTTTTACTGGAAAAATGCTACGCGAATGTAATTTCTTCTGAAGGGCGCCTAATTTTCAAAATAACTTCTTAAAACAAATAAATGTCTGCTTTGGCTTCCGTATTTTTATCTTCGGTCATGTGGGATGTATTCCGCCGAAGAAAAAGTTGATATTGTCAATTGGTATAGTGCTGGTAACAGTTTAAGGAGCGTAAGAGATTTATTTTCTGATAAGTCAAAGCAACAATATTCAAACTAATTAATATGACACCCATATGTTTATTTGTTTTCAAAAGTTATATTGGATGGACAAAATTAGGTGCCATTGAGAAGAGTTTTTGCCTTTTGAAAGGAGACTTAGGGAAATACAGTAGGTATGTACCTCGGTATACCTATACACAAATCCCTATATGTCTACTTCTAAATTAATATCACTGTAGAAGAGTTGCCTTTACTATTATATTCTTTTTTAAAGTATATTACCTAAAGTTGCCGAAGTAATATACTCGCGTACGATTTACCGGCGTGTAGTGGTAAATATAAGTTTTATGAAAGCGGTTATCATAACAACACGTAGTAGTAAAATTCAATGAGATTAGTAGCGGTAATTATCACTTCGCTGTAATGACCATTGGTACCAATAACTTATTACCATTCTGTAGTGGTAGCTGTTAAGATTTTACAAGTTGGCGCCTATTTTACCATAAAAATGGGTACCCCTGACCGGTTTTTTTTCCAGTGTAGGTATATGGTATCGAAAAAGATCCCCTCTAAAAATTTTCTATTACTAAAATGGAAACGAGTTACGAAAGTAATCGTAAACGATTTACTAAAAACGGCATTTAATAGACTGGTTAGTAGAATTGTGATACGCCATTGTAAAGCAAACACATTAAATGACTATACACAAGACCATCAAACAAGAGCTAGAAAACTTTACTTTCGTGGAAGTGGTGAGCGTGCAGAAAGCTATAAAACATCGTAAAAAGTTCAGAAAGGTTACATTTGTTAAACAGATGTACCTACCTCCTACCTACACAATGGGCTACAGTTATTTGGTTCCCTTTTTAGCCTTTAATACCTTACTTGGCTTTGGTACGATTTTGATAAAATGTGGAACTTATGTTAGAACATATTTATAAAGTAAAATTCAACACTAGGTAATGGAAAAACCTAGGTTCTAAGATCTAAGCAAGGGTCATTTAAAAAAAAAGGCTTCCATTTAAAGTCATTGCAACACTGTGAATGTTTAAATTCAAGAAATAGTAAGAACTTACACAGAAAGACGACCATTAAAATCGTATTAAAAATTCTTAAGAGTTTGGAAGAAAAAATGAAAGACGTGCTGAAAGGGTGTATATATTTTTACTTTTTTTAAATTTATTTTTTCATGGAAACGATAATAAAAAAATTCTTTATATTAAAACAACCTAAAATTAATCATTGAAATTCATGGTAGTATCCCCCACCTTATACTCGTTACCGCCCAATGATCCGTTAATAAGTTCTTTGTCGCAGAGGTTCCAACAAAAAACTATCCGATGTCATGGAGAGTGTTGAAAACCATTATCATCGATTACTTCTAATATAGGTGCGCTTGTAGTATCATGGGTACTTACTGCAAACATAGTAATCAACTAAGATAGCAATTATTTGGAGGCCACATATTAAGTTCGATGAATTTTGAAACTGGTTTTTCGTAATTTGCAAATACGTTATCGTACCTACTTCTAGAAGTATCGGATAGTCCACCATCTTGAGGGGAGGTAAAGTTGTGCCAAGTGCAGCAAATCCACGTATTCGTGGATTTGAAACCGCAATTTTTTTTAACTATAAGGTGCAAACTGGCATTGGACCATTTATTGGAATGGAATATCATGTATGTTTTGATATTAATTTTTTGCAGTGTAAGCTGATTCAGTGTTAACGAATACCTCTGCCCTCTTTAACTTTGTCTAATGTCTTTGGGTTATTGCAACGGAAAATCTAAGTAATTTGGATATTAAAAATTGTAACTACAAGGATATATGTTAGGTACAGAAAAGTACAATAATAACCAAATTGAAAATTAAACTCTTTCTCCTCGATTGCCTATAGATGCAGTTGTTGACCTTTTAACGTACTTGTTGATTAGGTAAATATATAACAGTACTTCAAAAAATACCCAATGTTAACATCGCGTTTGCCAATATTTTTGATATTTCTGCAGTAGGTACATCGCCGTTTTGGACCATTTGTGACATGCTCCACATAATGTTTAACAGTCTCCCAATTTACTGCAAAAACTGTCGTATGATCATAATATTTATTTACAAGTAACGTTTTTAGAAGACTTTTCAGAAACCCCAATAAATTCGACAAATTAAAAAACTTGCCTTCTGTAGCATCCCGACTAATTGCGTAATTCAGCAACACTAGTAACTTCAAGACGACAAATACATAAAACGCCATACCGCCAAATTCCACTTTCACAACACTAGTTTGTGAAATCCAAGAATCTGAAAATATTGTTTTCATTGAAAGTTTGGAAGGGAGAGTTCAACTATAATCTAATTGACTTATCGCATGTTGAGAATGACCCCGTGTTGCTCACGCAACGATGCCAGACATAATACAGTATAGAAAGTAATATCTATTCTGATTTGTTCAAAAAAGTTAGTAACCATCCCAGAAAATGTTGGACCGGTGATAGACCCATGCCCTATATTGGATGGGAGCTTCCCGGCTTATTTTTTATTTCTGATCTACAAAGTCCAATAAAAGCAAAAAGACCCGTGTGTCCTCAATTTTTATTTGCGAGTAAAATAAACCCAAAATAAATTATTGAAAAGCTGTATTTTTAGTCCGAATTTGAAACGCTTCAGTCTAAATACGTCACAAACCTACAACCAATCACGTAGAAGTGAGCCGGCAATCTTGTGCGGGGGTCTGACGTTTGTCGGATCGCATTTGACGTTTTAAGAGGCATGGTCACAGCCGTCTATAATTACAAGCCATGCTGAGAAGTTTGGCGTTGTCCGAAAGTCAATCGGTGGACCGATTTAAGTTTTAATGGCGTCTTGTTGCTCTTGAAAAATGGCATTTTTCCTCTCTCCTGTGTTTCGCCTTGGTGGTTTTAATACATACTTAGGCAGCGTACAATTGTACATATATTTTATTCATTTACATAAATGGATAATAACATTTTTATTTGACTTTAAAATTCGGACCGCTGTAAATTGATATCTGCTTCATAATGTGTTTTCCATTGAGATCTCTGAAATTGGTGAACTTCTGTCGAAAGAGGTCGAGGTGAAGCACACGCTTGAGCACTTAATTTCGGCAAAAGGACAGTAAATCGCTGTGCCTCGGCGAGATTTTATCAACGACCGGGTGTGATTCGGAATGGCAAACTTTAAGCCAGTCACTACTCCAGTGGGTCTAAGTACGAAGCTTTTAAAGAGGGGAACCCCGTAGACTTCAAATTCCCGTACCGTGAACTCCTGGGAATAAGTCGGAAGGTTCCTTCCGAAAATCGACTTGACATGTCCGTGCTAGAATATCTGAAATACCAACTAATAATAGTTATTTATGAATAATAGTACAGAATGCCAATACGCCTCCGGTCCTCTATGTGTAAAATAACATTACAAACTACATTAGAATGAGGCAATAAATAATGTGTTTGTATATTACCACATTCATCCACACATCATTTTAAAATATAATCATTGTAACGGATTGGGAACCTACGTTCCCTAACAGATCTTCGTGAAATCGCTTCGTTCATAGAATTCAATGGTCTTGGTTCGCCAATTTGCTCTACAGGTGATTGGTCTGAATCAGAAGTTGCTGGCTGTTCTATGTTGATCATATCCGGAATTCTTTCACCTTCTTGATTCAATGGTGCTAAGTGACGATTTGAAACAGTCGATTCACGACCATCTGCAAGGCGAACATAAGAGTAATCAGGGTTTACATGAAGCAGTGTGACTTCCTCCACAAGTGGTTGGTATTTATTGGAGCGATTGAATTTCTGCATTAGAACTTGTTCCGAATTCGTCAACCATGTCGGTAGCGAAACCCCATTAGAAGATCTTCTTGTATGTTTAAACATCCTTTCATGCGGCGAACAATTTGTAGCTGTGCACAGAAGGGATCGTATCGAATGTAAAGCTTGTGATAATACTTCTTCCCAATTATCACCTGATAAGTGATCGTAATGCCAACAGGATTGTCTTCCAAAGCGTTCCGTTTAATCGTTCAACTTGACCGTTTCCCCGAGGATTGTATGGGGTAGTCCTACTTGTAGCTATTCCTCGTGAATTTAGAAAATCTTTACCTCCGAAGAAACGAATGAAGTCTCTCTCTGAATGAAGATAAGACGGCATCGATAATAGTGAGTATATATTTATTCTTCGTATTAAAAGGAACTGGTCCTTTAAAATCAATACTTAATCTTTCAAATGGCGAGGTAGCTTTTATCAAACCAGGACCAGGCGTAGCAGACCTAAAATATTTAGGTTTTATTTCTGAACAGACGCGACATGAATTAGTCGTTTTCCCGACTTCTTCTACAGAAAAAGGCAAATTTTTCGATTTCACGCAGTGTGTCATTCTCGAAACACCAGGATGGTATAATGCGTCGTGTAAAGAAATGAGTTTATCAGAGCGAGTCTGCATATTAGCACAAACACGCGACAATGCGTCTGAACTGGATACCATTCTTAAATTGATTCACAATGGTGGGAGGGGGGCTAGGTCCAGCGGGGTTTGCAAATTTAAAGGTTGACAGTCTGAAATCGTGTCTCATCGAACAACTTCGGACAGATTCGTTTACCCTCAAACTTGCATACCCAGGCGATGTTCTTGACCAGATTTTAGTTGCAATTAGCAGTCCACGTACTGTATGGTCTAAGGTTTCACGACCACAATATGGGTTAATTATCAATCATTAGGCATCAGCAATCTATCACTTGTTATACAGATACCAACAGATACATAGAAAATGTGCATTATAATAGGCAATTTTACATACCTACTCCGTTCTGAAACAAAAATCGTGCCAAGAGATTCTGGCAAAGAATTATTTAAATCGTGGACCGACAGTATAGATACGCAATCTGTTATAACACTATAATGAGTTATCTTAAATAGTTTCTTAAATATTAGCTGTCTATACATTAGAGAGATCCTATTAATTATTATTATCATTGACAAGTATTTCAGTTTTATTAATAACTAGAAAATGTGGCTGCCGTTCATATAATTTTCGTAAATGCTAAATGTTCCGTTTTGTGGTACATAAAGTCCAGCAATTTTCTACACAGTTTTGTTTCCACTTTATGGCCATACAATTTTTTCTATCCAGTCGACATAGTTGGATACTCTTGTATAAACACCGGGAAGATTGGCAACCCCACACGCTTTTCCAAATGACGTAACTCCCACTATGGAGTACATACAGTAAATGTTTGGATCTGGATTAACAATTTGCAGAGGTCCACCAGAATCGCCCTGTAAAGAAGAAAGATATAAAAACTGAGCTGTGAAGAGAAGCTTTTACCTGACAAGTATCTTTGGCTTCTGTATGATGACCGGCACATACTTGTGTAGTCTCCACAATTCCATTCCTTAGTCTCATTCCAATGTTATTGCGATATGTACTATTGCACTCAGGATTTGTAAAAAACTCCAAGGTTACTTTAAGTAAATGCTTGCTAACGTCTGAAGAAAATCCCACTTTGCCCCAACCGGACGCAACTGCTTTCAAAACTGGTATATTCATGTTTGTATGAAGACATGCCGGTCTTGCATACGAATTGAGGCGTACTTTCCGATTTAGTTTGAGCAATGCTATATCGTTGTATTGGGATGGAGGTTTATAGTCGGGATGTCTAATCAGTTGAGATATGGTAAAATCTTGTATCTGCGCATCGTCTCGGTTCGTATCTAATTGCAGTTCACCAATTCGCACGTATCTAGGTTCACCTCTGCAAAAGCAAATTTTCATTAGACGTGTTTTGGTACGCATTCAGAGAGACAAGCTTGTTGGTTATTATAGATTATAGTTTTTAACCTTAATGCCATAATAATATAATAATAATAGCCTTTATTCCTCATAGGTCTCATGTCAAAATTTCACATATCAAAATATAAAAAAACAATTATAATTATTCATAAACAATAAAAAAAAACTTCTAAATTAATGATCAGAATACAAGATAAGAACTAGAGGAGGAAAAGAAGGAGATGAAATTTAGTACCTAGTACCACAGATTTAAATAGTATATTTAAATCTGTGCTAGTACCTACGTAGGTATAGTATTATGAGGAATTACACGGTGCCAATTCAAATTAGTAGTTAAACTAGCATTGGTCTTCTATTGGAGCCGTGAAAAAAGATAAGAATAGCAAGGTCAAATTATGTATATTCTAACTTAAACCTTTGAATAAATTTATATTCAAAGCTTAAACTAAAATTCTGAGATATGTTATAGTCTAAGAACCAGCGACACAGAACCCTACGTCATCGCGGAATTCAACAAAAATATTATTAATAAGTAGGTTTGAAATAGGAAAAAACAAAACCGCCATGTCTGCCAGCCATATCCTGTGCTTATTGTGGCTAATTAATTAATTAAGTGTACATAAAAAATAGGTTACTTAAGTCATGTCGGAATTAGAAAAAAAATATATGGGATTATTGCTGGCAACGAGCACATCACGTAAACATATGTGTGCCAGCCGATTCCCCGTGCTGAATACATGTCTGCCGGGCGCGAAAGGGGTATAAAAAACAGTCGCGCTTACGTCATCACGGAATTTAGCGAAATTTTTTTAAAATGTAGATAATGTCTTCCCTGACAATACTATATGTCTGCCGGGCAAATTCCTGTGCCAAAGTAATGTCTGCCACTTTTTATGACGCGACTTTTGGTCACGAATCATGTCATTTGATGTTAATAAGTATGCGGTTTTCATTGCTTTTTCGAGTGAATTTCTACATTGACTAGTAAGGGAGATGGGTGTACGAGGATGGTGTCAGTTTGTTTTTATTTGTTTTCAGGATAGGTATTATAAGGGCTTCTTTCCATTCTTCTGGGTAGTTGTGTTGTTCTAGTATGGTATTGTATTGGTATTTTCCCTGTTGGTGGAAGATGTTTAATCATTTCGACGTTGGTCCCGAATCAGGATCATTTGATTAACAAATTATTGCTTAATTTAATACCGACATTCAACTTTTTCAAATGAATCAAATTGGAGTTTACAGCTTCGTTTCTGCTTATCAGTATCGTAATACATATTTCACGGCTCTTTGAATGAATTAAATAGTCAGATTAGATCGTAATTTCTATGTATAAGTCTGTCTAAAGTAAACGCGAAGTAATAAATTATAATTTGGTGAAATAGACAGGCAGTGGCTGGGGAAATAGTCTTATACGATAGACAAAAAGTAAATATATGCAATCTGTACATAGCGCCCCACACTGGCAATTATTCATTTTAGAGAACTTTTCTAAACGTTTATTGAGTGAAATTTCGGGTTGTATTTTCTAAAAGTGACAGCGTGACAGTTCTCATTATTGACTACTAGTTAATAATGTCCACATTATTAACCACTTTGAACAAATGCCGAGAAAGCCTACTTTACAAGTGGAAAAAAGGTTAATAATCATGTCATCAGACGCTAGTAGCGTTGAGTGAAGAAGGATCTAGGTCACTCAACGCTAGTAGTGAAAAAAAAAAAATGTTTGCATGGAATAGTATGAGACTATGCCCACTAGACCGTTTTGTCACCGACCATCAGCACCGTAACGTGCCATGCACGGAGCGTCAACGAATATTTTGACGGTGCCGATACGCCCTTGCAGATGTGTTGGATATTGACTCCCTCGGTACTGCGCAAATGGAAGCGCGCTAAAATTTGAATTTGCGTACAACTGTCAAGTCATGCTTGCGAAACAGCCTTCCCTGCACCCTACAGTGTTCTAACTGTCAAGAACACTCTAAAAATCGGAGCCGAGTAAATATATGTACATGCTTATTTTATAAACGAGACTGTCAGAGTTTTATTTTTAATGATCTTAACTAAATATTTTTTTATATCTCGATAGCAACAGGAGATCTGAGCGATGATGAGGCATTCCCCTTTGATGACTTATGACTTTTTACTTAAATATGTACGTTTCAATAATCAACAATTTTTAGTTAAAAACCGAATTCAATGAATAAGTTTCACCTTTGCACTTAGTTTACCTCGACCTGTTTATTCAAAATACTTAAACATGCATAAAAAATAGCTATTTGTGTATTAAGAGCGCAAAATGATATGGGTGCGTTCACCAGAACCAAACGTGTTTACGCTTTGATTACGTTTGCAAACACAAACTGTTTAGGCGCAGGTGAACGATAGGGTGCGTTTGTTGCCAGAACCAACTGTTTGCAAACCGTTTGCGCTTTTTAGATAAGTACGTTTATTGAACGCGTTGCTAGTTGTTAAACTGTTTGCAAGCGGACGCCATTTTTTGAATCGCAATTTAAACTCAAACAAACATGTTTGTAATTTTGTAAGGCATGCATATTTGTTTAAACCATCGACATACAGGTTTATGCGCGAAATTGGAGTAAATTACTAGTACCTATACATCACGACCAAAAATTGGATAATTGCACATTGCTCCCAATGCGCTTTAAAGTTGTAAGAGATAAATCGAATAATTTAATTATGAATGAAGAAGGGAGCATTCCATGTATGCAGGCTTATTCAAATTCGAGAGCCACTATGGGGATCTCGGGAACTGTAAGAAATAGAGGTTGGCAAAGTTGAGTAGTTTGATGCTTAACAAAATGTCGTTTTGAAACTGAAAAAATTCCGACTACTTTCGGAGATATCCAGAAAAAAAAAGACATTTTACAAAATCGTTTTTATTTGTTCCTAAGTTATTTAAATAGTATATTAAGATACAAGTGTATAATCAAGTCTTTAAAGCACGCGCAACGAGTTTAAGGGCACGACGCAAAGCGGAGTGCCTTTAACGTTGCAAGTGCTTTAAAGATAAATTATACACGTGTATCTTATAGTATTTTTTATTATACCTGCAGTATAATTTAAAAATAGGAAATACAATGAAGTCATATTGACGTTATACTCGAATACATGTCTAATTAAGTGGGCTGGGTGTTCGTAATTTCACGATTGCCATGGAAATGTCACTTGAAGTTTGCTTATAATCATCATCATCTTTGTAAATAAAACGATTTCCGTTGAAAAAGATAATACATCGTCCATTAAATCGCTTGTAAAATCTAAACAAACGTTGGTAGGTGTAAAATCCAAATCCAGTAAAGCCTATTATAAAGAATATGAAAAGTTGTTTCCATGGACGAATAGGAAGTTACCTACGAATACAGTCTTAAATGCATCCATAATGCTGGCATATATGAAGGAAATGTCAAAGGTATTTAAATCTTCTATATTTTGGTGCATACATTCAAAACTTTAAAACAATGCTGCGATTAAAAAGTGGAACAGATTTGGAAGCATACCATAAATTACGCGCGTTTGTGCTTCAACCAAAGGATAGGTACAAAAGCCAAAAAAATGTTCTGCATTTACAGAAAGCGACCTAAGAGGATTTTTTATTTCATCCCAGATGACAGTTTCAAAAGTCATACTTGAAGTATCGTTACTTAGCAACTTTAAAGCACGTGTGTTTTAAAGGCCCTTTTTCGCACGCATTTGAGTGTTTAAAACGGAGATTGTGATTCAGGTATAATAAAAAAGATATTTCAAAATAAACGGCGCATAACCACTTTTTTCCATATACAAGATGCTAGTTTTAAATTTTTAGTCTGACGTTTCGTCTCCGGTTAACCATCATCAGCTTTGTTTTTTCTTATGGAAGGCATTTTTACTATCTGTGTCATTTGATAGAGCTTTTTCCTATCAATAAATGGTGCTGTTAATCCGTAAAAACGCAAGAAACTGCGAACGTACACTGCCCACGACAAAGTTGCCAGACAAAAAAAGAAGATATTTTAACAGTATTACTTCAGCCTCCCTTTGACGAATGTCAAATTTGAAATACTCGGCGAGTAATAACTTTGTAGTGAAATCGTTCCACACTAAACTTCTTTTCAAATCTAATTAGGGTACCACAAGTATCTCTATAACCTATAACTGATACTGGCTGAGTGCTCTGGATTTCATTTGGACTTGTACGGACCCCTTCATATGCGGTTTATGAAGGCTCCAAAACGGCACGAACGATTTGCTCGTCTCCTAGTAGATTGCTGGCCATCAAACCCTGCATTGCAACACTATAACCACAGATATACGTCGTATATCTGTGCTATAACTATACGTTTTTCACCTATACAAATTTTAACTCTTTCCTTAAAATGACTATACTTATGTGGTGAGTTTATTAAATTTATTAAATGTAACAATCTGAAAATAAAAACTTCTCATAAAGCAGGTACAATTTATGGATAAAAAATATTTACTCAAGGATCCAGTGAATATGCATTTAATACTCCAATCTTGATTTTCTACTCGTATAGGACAATTCAATTCATCTTCTATAGCAGGATGTATTTAAACTGTAGAAAGGTATTTTTATTGAAATGTACAAAAAGAATACAAAACGGTTTTCTCAAAATTCACTCAAATTAAATTAGACGTGTGGTTTCCAGGCAAATTCCGCGCTTATGACAAATGCGCATGCCCGATCAACATGTTTGTGAATTTCAGCGAGTTTGAATTATGATTAAAAAAATGGCGACCGCTTGCAAACAGTTTGACAATTAGCAATGCGTTCAGTAAATATGCTTATATAAAAAGCGCAAACGGTTTGCAAACAGTTGGTTCTGGTGAACGCACGATTGAAAGAGACATTTGCCGCGCTAATCTCTTGAAATCTACATTCAATTTGCGCTCGAATTACACACAAGATTTTTTCTACAATCGAGCAGTTCACATATTTCCAAAAATTTAAATTTTTCACTCAAATATAGATTATTATTTTAATCTTATGCCCAAATGAAAGATGTCATTTACTCGTTGTCATTGGATACTCTGAGCAATGCATATTTGATTTATAGTTTATAATTTGGAGAGCGAGCGTTTTTTTTATTTTGTCGCTTATAAGCGACAAATTGACATTCCTCGAAAAATATGACGTTGGCGTTGTCAAATAGGAGCGCAAATGCCTACTTTGGATATCGATTGTTGAAAAAGGTCTTTAATGGGTCTTTTTTGGTCATCTTCACCCAAAAGAATCTCAAAAACACCACCTTAACCAGGAAAATCGGTCAAACTTTCCAAGAAACTTTCGAATCCTGTCGGACGTTAAAGATATCATACAATCATGCTTCCCACACAGAAATTAGCTTCGGATATTGTTTTTGTCCTTTTTGACCATCGGAAACCTCGTAAACGTCACCCTAAACGTAAAAATCGCTCTAAAAACAGATATTTCCTGAAAATCGCCTCAATTTTGAAAATTGGCGCCATTTTCAATCCTAAGGGACGGAACTTCCGCGGCTCTGCGACTCAAATCACTCCAATAGGTCTAGGGAACATGTGTTCCAAGTGGCACAATTTTAATACGAAATGCCGTTTGTTTTCACGGGCCGCTCCCACTATAAAGACGACATGGGATATGTACCTAAGTAGCAAGAATACTTCAAGTTCAAGGCATAGAATGGAAGGAGGCCAATGCTGCCTTTAGACTAGAATGAAAACTCGCGTGATTTACTGTCGGACCCTACTGTCTTAAGTGTAAATAGCATTGCGAGTCCATTTGACAGAACTCGCGGAAGAATTCTTGCGACACTTTTCTTGCCAGTCTAAACAGGCAAAAGTGCAGCTCACCAAGTTCTCGCAAACTTTCCATTTCGTTTCGATATTTTGGCGAGTAAATGTGCGAGTTTTATTATTGTATTGTAACACATAAATGAGTACCCTTCTTTTTAATTTTGTAATAACAGTTCCTGAAGGTCTACCGCTGACATACGAATAAAATTTTTAAATTGTTGGGATTGATTCTCCGATTATCAGCGCATCAATTAATTTATTGTAGGCCCCATACTTTTCTCTACTTGAAATCCATTCTCTCACCCAACACTTCTTTTGTGTTTCACATTATTGCATAAATCTACAGCTGCGGCAACACAAAGATGTCCTATTGACGCCATAACGTGAGATAATTCTCGAAAACAGCTGCTAGGTATCAACCATGGGGTATAATACACCATGGTATCAACTGCCAGCATTTGCGGAAGCTAAAAGTGCAGCTAGTGTAAACAGTTTTGTGAGAACTTGCGGCAGCAATAGCTCACCCAACTTGCCCGACAGTTTATCGTGACACTTTATAGCTCACAGTGTAAATACATGTGGAAGTTTCTCCCGCGAGATTGTCGCAAGTAATTTGCTAGTCTATCTGCGCCTTAAGAAGTTAACGCGAGATAGGAAAAAATGGAGCACAATAGTTTATAGCTTGGTTTATATAGTGACTTATCTGGTAGAATATGTTAATTTATTTTCCGTACACCATGATGGTAGAAGGGTTTTGATTATAATAAATAATAACGTTACAATTCTTGTTGTTCAATATTATGCTGTAAAAGATCATGACGGTTGCTTTCAAGTTGGGACTATAATGTAACTGGAATTCACAGTGATGACCGAACGCTTTATTAATTCGAGCGCGTTACAGCAAATTCAAATTTTAGCGCGCTTGCGTTTGCGCAGTCCGAGGGAGTCAATGAAATTACTAAATTACTAACTTGTAAAATGTTTACAGATCAGCTGTCAATTTTACAAGTCAGTGGCCCGTATGAATAAAAGGGAGTATATGCTTATACTTGCAAAACTCAAAGTAAATACTCGTAAGTGGTCTGTTTAGCAGCACTGCACTGCGTCCTTTCCTGCTGTCATGGTGCTCAGTAGCGCTGGTAAGTCGCCCAATGTGAAGGAGCACTTTTATTCATATGGCCCAGTAGCGTTTAAATATGACATTTGGTCGCTTGCGTGTTGTTTTGTTCGAGTGACAATAAAATACGATTTACCACAGACTCAGGCGATTACTAGATAGTATGAAATAATAGTTATTTGTACAACTAGAGAAGAAAGTAGAGTTTTTCACTAGAGTTCAAAGTTTGAACAAGAGTTGAAACACTTTCTTCTCAAGTTTTGCACATAATTTTTTCGGAAACTACGATCAGAATTAAAAAATTGTCGTACGCACTAATGAAGTTTGGCACATACCTTACCAATCTAGATACGAGTATGTTTGAATTTTAAATGTGATTATTACGATTAAAGCAGCAATTGTTTTTTATTTTCCTCACTAGAGAAGAAAATCACATTTTCTTCACCCTTTTTAGAGACGAAAGTAGTTCTTTCTAAAATAGTCTCAGAAAAAACCATTTCCTAATGTTTTTAAATGATACAAACAGGTCAATTTGTACAGTAACTTACAATACTTGGTCGTAAAGACAATGAGCGGCTGTCAATATATACTCGTCACTAATTAGACTACCACCGCATTGCCAAAATGGTTGATTGGTGTCCGCGTCATTAAATCCTATCAGGGCCTAGAATGTTAAGAAAAATGACTTGTAAAAACAATATTTTAGCTAAATTACCATATGTGGAAATTCTCTAGGCTTGGTTTCGGTGCCACCAACAATGTTCTCGATAAATACCAATGCACATTTGTCTACACGTGTTTGTGTATTACCCACAAATACCCCTGAAAACTCTTCTTCATAAACATATTGCTGATACTCGACACATTCTGAAATTAAACGTAGGTATATTTTACACAGTTCCGTCCGGTTGAGCACGTAAAATCTATACTTACTTTGCCTACTCTTCGCTCCATAGCCGGTGTATGTAGGTCTTGTTGTGGTACGAGTCGTCGTTCTGGTTGTTGTTCTTGTAGTTGAAGTGGTAGTTCTGGGCGTCGTCGGTCCCGGACCGGATCCAACACAGCATACTATTGGCTCGGTCCCTTGAAATCCACATATTTGCGGAAAAATGTTCTTTTTCAAGTCTTCTCTGGCCCGCATACAAAGGGACAACAAATCACATACGCCATTATTACTTGTAGATTGCACAAAGCACGGATCACCTACATAAAATAATAAGAGATATTATTTAACATGTAACGCGAAAATAAAATATACTTTATTTTTTAACGATCCCCTACTCATACTTCAAGGTATCGCGGTGTTCATCTCGCTTTGCATTTTTCACAGATTTGTTAAAACCTAGACCTAGTGGAACTGGAAAGACCTCTCACATACTCGTACACTGTGCCAAAGCCCAGATCTGTGGCCAAAGGTCTATCATGGGGATTTCCGAAATCATAGAAGATTCGACGATGGTCAAAGTAAGGAATAGTTGGGCAATTAAACAGCTATTATTATGCTTTAAAGAAAACCAAAAATTCCGATTACTTCCGAAGATATGGGAGAAAAACCGAAATTCGCCGATTTTTTTTTGTGGCGATATTTGAACAGATACAAAAAAATTAAAAATCTTTCTCATTGACACTTTTTGAGCTCACAAGACGTTAATTATTTTCAATACAACGTTTCGTTTCGAAAAAATCATCATCAACTTTATTTTTTTATATGACCCGTAAAAAAAAGTACACACTGTATTGAGTGGAGTAAAATCAACAATACTTAGACTTGATACTACATGAGAATGATTTAAATTCGCCCTTCCACAGGGTGTTTAAAAACCAATGGTCATTTCTCATAACTTTGATTTTTTCAAATACAACATGCTTTATTTTTTGCACTTTCAAATGTTGAAGAAAATTCTACATCGATCAATCACCTTCTTTATACCTATCACTAAATAGGAAAAGAATCCTATTTACTTTATTGAATACACAGTTAAACAAAATTTCATAATAAACATACACAAGCAATAATAACAAACGATAAAATAAAAACAAACATCAATTGATGAGGTTTAGTTCTACGTGGCCGCCGTTTTTGTCAAAACATAATATGATTCTCCGATGAACTCCGTTGGTAGTCTTCGAGGTAGTCGCCTTTAAGAATTCCTACTGCATATCCATTTCATCAAAAGCTCTTCTCACCCTGACTTCCAGTTCTTCACGAGAAACAACAGAAATAAATTTTATACATAAAAGTCGAGTGGCGTTATATCTAGGAGGTCAACGCCTCGGACCTCTAGCCCAATCCACCGGTTTTCAAAAATGTTCGTCGAAGGTACATATACCTAAACCTCTCGCCAGGAAAGATTGCCGGTCACAGAACACTTGATCCCGGTCTACAATCTATGTTTTTCTAAAGATGTGAGTGACTTCCGGGATAGTATCGTGTCAATGTTGAACAAAAAGACTTTTCGTTCAATATCGACATGATCCTATTCCGGAAGTCGCTCGCATCTTAAAGAAAAACATAGATTGTAGGTCGACACAAGGTGTGCTGTGACCGGCAATCTTTCCTGGCGAGAGTTATAAGAGAATCATAGGGAGAAGGAGGCGGCACTCCGTCAAGTTGAAAGCAGTAGTTTTCCCCAGGGTAGATCTCCAAGAACGGTGTACAATGACATCTTATTATAATTGTAAAATATAAATTCATAACGGTCACAATTTTAGAAAATTTAAAATAAACCGGAAAGCATGACAGATAGGTATAGAATTTTTTTCGACTTTTGAAAGTGAAAAAAAATAAAGCATCTGTAATTTGAAAAAATCAGCTTTTTAAGGTTTAAACGAGGGTTTAAAGACTTGGAAATTCAAGTTAATGGAGTCATAACTCATAGCATAATATAACACAATACTATGCTCATAGGTACAGGGCTCAAAAGAAAAGCAGTCAAATGTTACATATTTTGAAAAAAGAAAAAGGTAATAAAATACAGAGCGTTATATTTAAAATAAGAAAGTTACTATCCACAAGCGAAACTATCAAGATATTTTCTCTCGATAGATCATGACAAACTAAGTTGGTATGGAAATTTTCAGATTAAATTATATATCAATGAGAGCCCGGTTTCTTGTAGGCAATGGTTTGCGTGAAACAGTCTGTATATGCAGGCAAAAATATAGGGCACTTATCGTAACTTAGCAAATAGAAATGAAGAAACCATGTTACAATTAGCGGAGTGCACTGGGTTTCGTGAGAATATGCTGAATATGACAACAAGAACACCTTAAATATGTTAATACGTACACACAGGCCACACTTTTATAGGGCCCCTTCGTAATTAATAGTGCTATAAAAAAAGGTAATATAGGCGTCATGTGCCCTTTGCGTCAAACTGGTGGTGAAAATATTCGCTCTCTTAAGGGAAAATCAAATGATTGTCAATTTGAGAATAGCCCTAAAAAAGATTCAGAAAAATACTACAACAGTTCTTTATAATGACTGTTGAACAATCTTCCTTAATCTAAAAAGATACCATATTAAATTCTCTTTTCAATATTAACATGATTGCCAATTGATTAAGAAATTGCGTAATTACCGAAGAGGTAAAAGTAGGTACCTATAAACCAATTTACGACTAGTATTACTATTATTTACTTCATTACGACTACTCGTTTATACTCTGACGTCAGCTAGCATTATTTATTTCCTGTGGAAAACACGCTCTATGACCAACAATTTATATCAATTGGGGGATTACCAATTTGATTTCAATTTCAATTTTCAATTCACCAATAACGAAAAACAAAGGAAGAGCAAAAGCACACCTACTGTTACACCTATTACGAAGCATGTACTATTATGCTATGCGATAAAAAATTAGTTGCTGTCTAGTCAACTTTGGAATTTTTGTTTACATGGAAATTACAAATTCATATTTAACTTGAGCTTCCAAAGGCGACTCGACGTCAATCCTTTTTCGTTCGCTCGTTATATACTAAATGAACCACTAGGTACCAACAAACTCGTGACCTATGACCTCTGATATTCGGTAATAATTTATAGACATAAGTCTACCTATTACCTATTTACCTACTCTGTTACTTTGCGTGCCTAGGAAAGTTACTCCTACAATAAATGCACGTAAGTATGTAGGCATAATATAATGATGTAGGTAATTCTCATGCCAAATTCTAATTACCAAAAAAATTAAAAAGAAACAACTTGCCTACATCCAGCTGACAAATTCCGTAATGCAATAACACTAAAAATTTCAAAACGAAAAAAAAACTAAACACCATTTCTTCGCCTTTCTTCTTGGAGCACTATTATTAAATCGAAAAACGAACTTGAGATCTTGTTTTGCGTTTAAAGTTTGGGAAGGGGGAAATATGCCGATAATTGTAGAAGTTATCATCTTCAAAAGAATGACCCCGAGTTCCTTTTAATAATAACGTCATATCGGCGTACTCATCGGATTGCGGCGTATACAGAATGGTCGTATAGTTACAGTCTCGGTTACAGTCGACGTAGAGTAGAAGCCACTTATTTAAATCCAGTGCGAATTGCGATAGGTACTTCCCAAAGGTACTCTACTATTAATTTCAAGTACTTTGTACCATAAGTTTCTCTCAACTAAATTACTGCAAGGTTACCGCGAACAGAAAATGACGTAGGTACTTGCACAACGTAATTGGTAAACTGGAAATGTTTTGTCCTACTGGCCTCCATCTCCATATAACAATTCTGGCAATTTTGGTAGATTACCCACATTACTGTAGTGTCTGTGAAGATGTGCGTTATAGCGCATTGCTTGGATCCAATTATTTACAACCGCCTCCTCTCGCGCCTCCTTTTCCTAAGTTGCAAAAATTGAGTCAAAATATTGCACATTTATCAATACGTTTACTTAAAAGCAAACTTTTAAATGCATCATATTGCCCGAAAAAGTCCCCCGACGAAGCCAACATCATCATAAAGGCGAATACTCTCAAAGAAGGAAAAACTTTAACTTGATTAAGCTACTCTTAGCAAAATAGGCTGACATCATCACCTAATAGCCCAGTCAAATTAAGGTTTGGGCTGGATGTTGTCATTTCAATTTGAATTTGTTTAGAATTGAATTTTCCATAAGATACAGTTGGTATGAAACGTTCATTTTCAAATGTTATTGGTTTTTATAGAAAAATATAAAAAAGTAATCCCGAAATTAACAATGTGTTAATTACAAAGTAAAATTCATCCGATCTTTTTGAAAATCCGTATTTGGTCACTTCTTTTGATAACAAAACAATATGACAATCCCGATCACAGTAGGTTTTATACTTGTTTTATAGTTATTGCAGAATTAAATAAATAATAGTTATTTATGTATTAAGGGCATAAGAGTGATGTTTATATTCTCGATGGTGACGAGTTAGTCGCCCGAGAGTATAAACATCAGTTTATGCCCGTGGTACATACATAATTTTATGTTTTACAAATAGTTTTCTTCGTCAAAATTCGTTTACAAAATAATTCATTATGTTTGATCGAGTATGCGTGGTTCGAATTTGTTAATGTGATTGAAACTTAGACCATATAGTACATGGACTGCTAATTGTAACTAAAAATGGTCAAGGACATCGCCTGGGTATGTGAGTTTCAGGGTAAACGAGTCTGTCCGAAGTTGTCCGATGAGACACGATGTGAGACTGTCAACCTATAAATTAACAAACGTCAATTAATTAATCGCCTAGATATCCCAAAAAAAGCAAACTTATTCTTATTTTTGGACGTATAGCAAATAATGAAGAGTATTTAAAGCTTCCCGTACTACGTGGTTACTAGAAAGCTGCTCCGAGTGGTGTTCATACGACTTTAGTTTACCATGAGATTCACATACCCACGACTACAGTGCCCTCGATCCGTGACCACCCATTTTGTATTGAAAGCATAGGGCGAATAGCAGTCCATGTACTTATGTACTATATGGTCTAAGGATTGAAACCATCCAAACGTCAAACCTTCGACAAGGAAAGAGAGGGGACCCGTAATACCGCATCCACGGCATGCGTGAATTTGACGCGAATTTCGAGACGACCGCCATATTTTCGGTGGCAGTCAAAGCGTGGTGGCAGTGTGAATTTATTGACATTTCTTCATTATTGATAAAGTTTGTGTGTGCAAAACTGGTGTGATATAAACGTGGTGAATTGTTCTGCGTACAACTGCAAAAGTTGCAGTGGTCGTTGTCCAGCAGGAATATAATTTCATATAGGCAAGATAAAAAACGGCACGTTGTCTGGTTTGGCTAAGTTTAATTAAATCTTCATGGTAGTTAATAAAACACTTCTAAGGTCTTCATTTTCACAACCTTACAATTGTCCTATATTATTGTGCATCAATAAAATACTGCTTTATACTTCTTTTCATTGATAATTTCTCGATTACAGTAGGTAAGCAAGTGATATAACCTGCAAGCGATATTCCAGTGGCGGCGTGACATCTAGTTACATCACGTAACAAATATGTACATGGTTGGATGCCTAACCCTTAGGCGACTGATTACTTTGTATGGAGTAGTTTAACTACAGTGTATGTTGCCTTTGTACTTACATGTGACAGATAGGATTTGGTCTTAAAAAGAGAGAGGTCATCGATGGATGTTCGAAACAATACACATCGATCGCCGCCACATTCGATAAAGACAAGATATCCTGAAGGAAGATCGTTATGATTAAACCCGTTAGGGGAGAAGACATCTCAATTCAATATTCACCGTCGTCATCGTCAACGGTTTGCTATAGTATCAACAGCTTATTACTGAAGTACAAGAAACTGCTTAGGGCTTTATTACCAGAGCCTGTTGTCGTATAATTGTGAGTATTCCAATTCATTTATTCTATTTTATGGTTGCTATTTTGTTTAGAAATAATTTCCCATTCTGAAACCATCAGCTGCGTTTGCCCTCAAGATTCACTCGGAAAAGAATATAGGTACATTTATTTTATTTGTACAGTTTTCAATATAAGAATTATTTACTAAGGTTGTACTTTATTTTCCTTCATGATAACAACCAAACTGATAAGAAGTGTATCAATCAAGATAGATTACAGTTCATTAATTACTTTGTTGGTGCATGATCACCTGGTTCTCCGCACTTAGCGGCAAACTGTATAAGCTAATGATCTGTCTCCAAAAGGGGAAAATTATATCAGAACAGTGTATGATACTGGTGTGCACCATCGGCAAATTGTATAAATCAGTCAATTGTTCCCCAGGATTCACATCAGAAGCGCTAACTGCCATTCACAAGCAAGCAGATATATCAGGAAGAAAAAGATTCAATGTGTCCCACGTAGTATGCACCATAGGGAAACGACAATGTATTTTTTGCGAACGATCCTAAAATAAGCCAGGACCATCTGGAATTATTTTCTTCTTCCAAAAGATCAAGGGATGGATAGAATAACAACCCCACCTCAAGGCAGTTTGAAAGTGCATATACCTACAAAAGTACAAACGCTTGCTGATTACAACAGAGTTGTGAGATAGTGGGGTGGAGAGTTGTATTCCTCTGGATACAATCCCTATTCTATATAACTTGTCCGTCGCAAGGAAGCAACGAACAAAATATTAATGCTTCAATTAACTGGAACAATGAAATAGAAGTGGAAGATATGCAATAAATGTTTGTTCAAAAAGCATGAACTCTGCAATATTGAACAAATTGTTAAATACGTTGCAGGGTTCTTCACCAGAAAGATGTGTGCATTAATTAAAAGCGAAATGTGTTGCAAAGTGTTATTGGAGCATAACGAACATATACCGTACCTACATTATACTCTTTTATAATTTACCCTTTTTCAGTTTTGATCGCTTCACAAACGGAGTGTGCAGAATTTTACTAAAGGTATATGTGGTAATATATACATACTTATGTAAGTATTATTATTATTTTATTAAAACGTTGTGTCTACTACAAATAAAACCAACGAGGGGTTGAACCTAACCTAAAAATTTTTTTTCCCTACATACAGAACGTTACTATTTACGTGTTTACAAATCCAACACTCCGCCCCACTTTAACTCTCCGCCCCGATTAACACTGCAAAGCACTTCGCCAATGCACCACTGATCTTTAAAACTGTCCATTTTATTCATGCCTTTATGCCACGAGAAAGTTATTAAGATTTTGCTTTTAATGCCCTTTAGGTAGCCATCCCGAAGGGACGTTGGATGCGTGTCGTTTTTCATGGCGGTGATTAATTGAACATATATATAAAACTTTGCAGAATTAGTCAGAAAATTGATTAAAATATCACTGCGGTTGTTCTCTTTTACTCCACATAACGCGTCAACTAGTGATAGTCTTCTACCTTGCCAGATGTTACTTGCCCATGCGATAACAAGGCCCCAAATTTCTTTGGCTAAAGGACATTCTATTATCATATGCCAAGCGTTAGCTGTGATCTTTTCGCAAACCTGGCAGTTCTCAGTAACCCTGATGTTTGCTTTGAGCAGATAGGTCGGATCTGCTAATCTGTTTTTCTCAAACCGCCAGCTAATTTCTGCCATTGAACCAGATGTACAGCAGTTGAAAAATGATGACCAGTTAGTATCGTTCTCGGTCCAGTGATTACTTAAGCATTTGTCGGAAGTCCTTTGAAAGTACTCAGCCATGATTAGGTTTTGTAGCTTTCTTCTGTTGCTTTTATTCAGAGTTAATGTGGTGCCTCCAAAGTACTTAAATTTTAGTACAATTTCATGAGTATTTCTGCGGTTTACATCGCGCTCGGTATACAGTGCCTGGAAAAAAACTCTAATCCTTCTGTAGTGGGCTATAAGTTGGTTCCTGACATTCATAGTGGCATTTTCAGGCAAAAGTAAGTCCTCTTCGTCCACCCATCTATCCCCAATCCTGAAGTCGCCTATCGTTTTGTAACCCCACTTAGCCCAGTTGGCACTAAATAAAGGCGGTACGGCATGTGATATTAAGGTTGACGTTGTGGTTGGGGTTTTAAGAAAGTCGAAGTGCTCCAATGTAAAATTTATTGCTTGCATGTTAGAGATAAGCTCTTGTACATAGGTTGAGACTAAGGGACTGCTAGGTCTTTTCCCATCCAAAAAAAACCATTGCCACGACAGTCCCAGATCATCCGCCATTTGCATACTCTCCTCTATTATCGACCTCCAACTTGAATCTTCAGCTACCGTGATGAGACGTTTTCCCAGCCACGCCCGCATTAAGTTAATTTTGGAAGGGATATGCACAAGTCCCAAACCACCTTTCCGAACTGGAAAACACAGATCTTCATGCGAAGTCCAGTGTTTCCCTTTCCAAATAATGTCAACTAACTTTTGCTGTAAAGATTTTTGTTGCTTACTCGAAAGAGTGATACACTGCAGGATGTGATATAGCTTCGGAGCGATGTATGTATTAATGACGATTTTTCTGCCGATTAGGGATAAAGATGGCAGTCTTCTTTTCCATCTTTCGGATGAAAGGTTGATTGTTTCACAGAGCACGTTGAAGGCTTGTATCGAATCCTGTTCAGCACTATTGGTTAAAGGAACCCCTAATATTTTGATACCGTCTGATGACCACTTGAAGTTTAGAGGAGTGTCTTGCCTTCCTTTCCACGAACCAGCCCAAACTCCGCGACACTTTAAAAGGTTTAGTTGTGCACCAGATTGTTCCTCATAGATACTGTAACATTGTTCTAGTTTTGCGAAGTCAGTTTCATTACAAATGGCAAAAACAGTAATAAAAAATTGCGTGATTTGTCGTAGACACGCAGCAAATTCTTTTGCTCCTATAATGGCACAGTTGCCAAAGTTTAGAGTCACTCCGTCACCACCATTTACCAATTGTGCGGTTGATTATTGTGGTCCAATTAAATTAAAAGATAGACAAGGACGAGGATGCAAAATAACGAAAGCATATATTTGTATATTTGTATGTTTTTCTACTAAGGCATGTCATCTTGAATTAGTGTCTGATCTCTCTACTAACGCATTTTTAGCTGCATTTAGAAGATTTGCATCTAGAAGAGGAAAGCCACATAACATATTCAGTGACAATGGTAGTAATTTTATAAGAGCAAATAATGACTTAAAAAATATGTTTGAATTTCTTAACAAAAATGCAGATCAATTTAAAAAGTCTTTAATTTATGAAGGGATTAAGTGGCATTTTTCCCCAGCTTCATCACCACATTTCAATGGCCTAGCAGAAGCAGGCGTAAAATCAACTAAATTTCATCTAAAACGGGTTTTAGGCGATGCATTACTTACATATGAAGAGTATTTAACAGTAATTGTTGAAATAGAATGTTTACTTAACTCGCGCCCTCTTTACCCGCTTTCTTCTTCCCCTAATGACTATCAAGTACTAACTCCTTCTCATTTCCTTATTAGTCGTCGACTTACGGCCATACCGAATACTGACTTCGTGGAGATTCCCACTAATAGATTATCCAGGTGGCAGTATTTATCAAAGCTACAACAACAATTTTGGAATCGCTGGTCAATGGACTACCTTGGAGATCTCCAAATTCGTACAAAATGGAAAACAGCACAAGATAATGTCAAACCAGGGACTATCGTGCGTTGAGTGTAAATATTCTGAAATTATTTTTCTGCATACTCATTTAGAAGGTAAGGCTTTCAACGGACTGTGTGCGCTCGGACTCAGGAGTTCCTATCTGGTGACTTACATCAGGTTGTTGTACCCTGCATTCTTTCTGTAAGTCTCGTTTAATATTGGTTATTATGCGTTTGCAACGCTCCTTTGTTGATCTTTGTGAAAAATAAGGAGTTGTTTCTTTAATCAATGTTATAAGATCATCGACATTGTTCGTGAACCTTTTTGCAACATCTAGAGGGTTGCTGCTGCCTTTGACTTGATTAAGGAAATCAGAAAAGGTTACGAAATCTAGACAGAATTTGTTATTTTCGTCCCAGAGGTGTTGAATTTCATCATGGGTTTCGGGTGACAACTGCTCAACTTTGCGCTTTTTTGGGGTTCGAATAGGGAAACATTTATTGGGAACTATGAAGTTTTCTTCAGCAGCTGCCTGTTCGATCGAAAATTCGCTTGCTTCTGATTCACTGCGTGCGTCGCTCTCCTTGTTCAAAATTTCCTGATCATCGTGTATCTCAGTTATTTGATCTAAGGATGTGACTTCGGTAGAAGGAGTTGTTGGTGGATGGGGTCTTTTACTGCTATTACGTACTGTATCATCTTGTGTAGAAGGTTGATTTTCTGGAAGCGTACACTTGGAAGCAATATGTCCATATTCGTTACATCGAAAACATTTCACTTTTTCATCAGAGAGAAAGATTCTATATTGATCATCCTCATAATCTAAAACGATGGATGACGGGAAGTCGTTCGGTTTGTCAGGGTTTGATATAATAAAGACCTGTCGCCTAAAGCTGTGGACATGAGCGTACTCATCAAGTCCGATGCCCGCTCCAATAAATGAAATCGGCGAAACCAATTGCAGAGGGATTCTTTTTAGTTCGTCTTCCAGTACGTAGTGGGGAATACAAGGTGAAACGTTTGACAAAATAATTCGTTTAGCCGGTAGAATCAATTTTCTAGCAGGTACAAATATGTCGTTGATGTTTACTCCTCCAGATTCCTCAATAAAGTTTTGAACAGTTTCTTTTGAAGATAAGTATATGCAAACGCGGTTGTTACTCATACGCGAAGCAAACAATACGTTTTTGGGACCGACAATTTTTCCAGTTGCAAGAACATAGTCTTTCACATTGAAACCTTCTATTGATGGATATATTAGAGCTTGATCCTTTTTAGGAAACGATGAAAGGGCCACGACGTTCGAAAAAGATCTTGAGCCTTGTGTGTATCGTTGATTTTCTAGAGGTACCGTAGAATCTTTTAACCCCAACCCACCCCTGTTGTCAGAAGTGCCTGGCGTAGCTTGGGAAAGAGTAAACATGATTGCAATGTGATTAAGTGTTATTATAAATCATATTTATTCACGTTGAAATTTGAATTTAAGGTGATGGGTTAAAGGTGTCTATGATAGCCGCGCTGATAGTGCGCTCAACTGAATGTTGTGGGGTTTGGTATTTACCTGTGAACACTGAAGGGTGCCGAAACAACCTTAACAGTCACTGATTAAGAGCGTTTGTTCAGTGAAGTCACTTAATACACAACTTCTGATTATACAAAACCTTTTAAAAAGGGTTGACCTCGCAATAAACCGATTTAAACAACCATACACGTACACGTTCATTTCAATAATATTGCGTTTATGTCGCGCACCCAGTTTCCGAAACGATCAAAGTCGAGTCGTATGTTTACGCTTACCTATCGCGTTTTTTGTCTCTATTCAAATAAGAACCCAATATTATGCCCGACAACTGTACACACAGGTTAATCGTACCATCATTGACTAATAATAATAATAATGGTACCATGATGGCAGTATAAATAAATTGTAATTTTCTAATGTAATAACCGAGCGGGCGCCACTGGTGGTGGCAGTATGATCGCAATTTGCTTCACGCGCGCGCTCTCTATTACGGGTCCCCTCTCTTTCATAGTATAAGCATTGAATTTATAACTAGGTATCTAAATTCAATGGTATAAGCGTCAAACAGATCCTTCACTCAACGGTCAAACGTAATTTTAAATAATTCAATTCATCGTGAATGAGCAAGAAGTTCCAGAAACTATACGAAATAAGGCCAATCTTGTGATTTAGTAGGTATTGACAATTAATATTGACGTTTCTAATTTTCAATGACCTGCAAATATTGGTTTGTTTCATTAAGTATAAAACAGTTACTATGGTCAGGTGATACTTAATGCCCTAGGGGTAAGGTAAAGTACCACTTTACGCCCGCGTATCACAGATATAAAATGTGCTATGATAGGTTAGTAAGACATAAAGAAATTTTTGCACTCCTTCGTTCTAAATCACGTTTTCCCAATAAAACACGAACGTCGGGAACGTCAATTTTACAATTGACTATCTACTTTCGCGCACTAGTGCCTAAAAATTCAACGAAATTATCTATTTAGTGCGGATCATAAACTAATAAGTAGAATGATGGAAGAGTAAAAAAGAAAATATAAATACACTTTACATCATTCCCTGTAGTACACGGGCAAAAATAAGCTTAAACCAGAATTTTGAACAATAAATTGACATTTTAAATTTCTAAATTTCTACTTTATCGGCATAGAGGACTTGATTTTTTCAAAAGAATTATAATGTCGCAAAAATCTCGCGAAAAGGATTTGAATTTATATAAATTCGATTTAACTAATCCGTGCAAAAAATAGAATACATGTTACGTGCGTGAACAGTATTTGCTTGATTAAGCGCGAGTTGCGTCGCTCGTGCGCGTTGCGCACTCGCGCCGCCAAACTTCGCGCTCATCTGCAAAATAACTGTTCCCGCACTAATAATGTAAATAACTATTACAAAACGATGCTTGGTCTTTCAAACTGGGTGACTCACAGAGCGTTCTTAATTTTTTTTACAGATGGTGGAACCCTAAGACAACCTTTTCCAAAAATTGTCCCGATCATTCTTGCAAATCGACGGACTTTGGAATTTGTTTAGTTCACTAACCAATTGAATAACTCCTGAAATATAATAAGAAAGGTATATATGTAAAAGATTCACTAACGGTATAAAAGATTAGGGGTATTATCCGTATTACACCCCTAAATTAAACACTATACGACAATTTACAATGGGCGTTTATTGAACAGTAACAATGGCTCGATACATTGCTCTATTTATCGACCGTCCTTCTTGGATGTCGCGTACGAAGTTCTCATATGCTGGCCGCGCTCCTTCGCGCACTCCTTGGTATAATAAAGCTGCCTTAGCGAGCCGTAATAAAACGGGATGTTTTCATGTTTCACGAAGTTCCGCTTACATATATGTATGTAATATGTATTGTCACTGTGATTAATAAAAATCGCACATTTTGGTCAATTACGAGGATTGTCCAGAAAGTAGCAGACGTTTTGAAATAAAACATTTTAAACTTGTAAAGAAAATCTATTATTGTATACATTTGGGGGCTACACTCTTGGGCTATTTATCAACACAAGCGCCCTTCAAATTGAGGCACATAGCGTGGCACAAGTGTTTTGATTCCAACTTTTATAAATCCGCCGCCTGAGATTTCAACTGTTGCCAGCCGCGTAGCGTGACGGGGGCGGTCCGCCCCGGGCGGCATTGCCGCCTGCCGGCCAGTAGCCGCTTGCCGCATTACGCAGTCGGCACTCGGCTCGGCAGTATATACTATATACTATTATTATACTACATTTGCAAAATAAATTGTCTTCAGCAGGGAATGATTGCAAAAACCGGGGGCGGCATATCATAACCCACCTCCGTCACGGGTTCATTTTCGTCTCGCTACGCGGCTGACTGTTGCACAACAATTTGCTTGGTGTATTCCCACCTTGTACTCGTTTTGGCTATACGATATGGCCATTGACTAATACCGGGTATTATTCTATTCTTTACACTAAGGTATTAGTCAAAATGGCCTCTAATCCTAGCAACATACTTTCGATCCATACGCCATCTGGTAGCCGAACAAGGATGTACGAATCCGATGACACGAGCCTCATCTCAAACAACAGGGTTCCAGATCTGCGTAATGTGTATACGATCGTGGACATAAATAAATATGTAAGTAATTAAAAAACAATTGACAATAGTTAAAGGAAGACCTGATAAAACTCATCACGAAATTATCTTAGAAATCCTAAAGCGAAATAATATATGGCTGTTATATCACGCATCATTTTAGTTTTGAATAATTATTTAATGTTTTATTAGAAAAGTTTGGCCCGGAATTAGCTGCACTGTCCCGGATCCTGGTTTTTTCATACATATAAATCTTGAATAAAAATTCAAAATTTACACTTGCCCAAACCCAAATAGTGGCGACACTGCACAAACCAAATGAAATAGTCACAACCCTGGATCGCATCAGGATCGTGACGTTAACATGTACGTTATAATGGAGCAATTCAACCAATCGCACCAAGCTCCTGTTATTAAAACAGTTTTACTGTTGCGTTATTTTATGCGTTAAAAATATATAATGGGATTACATTAAAAAAATTAAATATAATAACAATTAAAAAATCTACCAACAACAAACAACAATTTTTGCCAAAATTAGAAAACTACAAAGGAGGTATCAATCCAATAAATTTTTGAAAATGGTATATTTTTACCCGGTCATAATTTTGGCTTACTACGGCGGGATGGTGTCCCGGAATTCAACGCGATGAATGTGGTAACCCTAATTCATTTCCTATTTGTAAGATGCAACTTCTGCTAAAGTCATAAAAATCCGGTCTGGGCATGCACAATAATTGTTTTCCGTATTTTTAGTCGGAACGGATTGCGCATGCGCAAAACAAATTTATTTGATTTTGGTATTAGTTTTAGCTTCCTTCGAGGTGCGTATACAGGGTGGTGACTTGCGTAACGCATCATAGGGATTTCAATGTAAAATTCATTACATGCGATTATTGGCTCTCCAAATTATTTTAGAGCAAAAATGTATTGATTTTTTGTAGAAAAAAATTTTTTACGCCAATCAACCGTATTAGTTTTTTTGCATACTAAAGACGGAAAATTGGAAAAATAAACCCCCATCTTTTTCAATAATCTGTGATGCCATGGAATTTGATAACAAAACTACGCCAATATCCGTCATGCGATGGAATGTCTGCTATAAAACAAATCAAATTCTATCAAAAAGTATTATATTTAGAACAGCGAATTCAATATAAAGAAAGACCAAATTACTAAAAACGGTTTCCTAATATAATATAACTGTCCATAAAGAATTTTAAAATTCCAAAATACAAAGCTAACTTACCTTAATTTTGCATAAAACGTTTTAATAACAAAGCATATACAAATTCACAAATCGCCATAACTCTCATAAACGGGAAGCTAGGTTCCTTTGCGCTGTACCGACCAACTTGTCATAGCATTTTCTTTTATATTTAACTGTATGTAAATGCCAATAGTTGGCACTGCAAGATACAAATGGATGTTCGCCATTAGCCGCTGTTCGTGATTACCCTTCGCTCCCCTACCACATGTAACAAGCTATTTAAAAATGGGTCAAATACAATTAACCCCTAGGGTCACACCAAGGTTCTTTGCCGCTTTTTTAGATGCTCTTTATATAATTATATATAACAATTTACAATAAATGTTCGAATAAGTCACCATTAACTGCAAGACAGTAACCAAGTCGATCATAAAATCCATTTCGAACTGCTGCTCATTGATAACTGGATATCTTTTTATTTTAGAAAATTCCATGGCATCGCAGATTATTGAAAATGATGGGGGTTTATTTCTCCAATTTTCCGTCTTTAGTATGCAAAAAATTGAAAACTAATACGGTTGATTGGCGTAAAAAATGTTTTCTACAAAAAATCTTAATACATTTTTGCTCTAAAATAATTTGGAGAGCCAATAATCGCATGTTATGAATTTTACATTGAAATCCCTATGATGCGTTACGCAAGTCACCACCCTGTATAGAAGATTTCATTTAAATATCTTAGCACAAACAAATTGGATTACGCGTACGCTAAAATTTTTTTTGGTTAGGCATTAGTTTTACCTTTATGGGAGGTGCCTATATGCAAAATTTCATTTAAATATCTTATCAAATAGCAAATCTGTATTGCGTAAATACAAAAGTGATCATGCACCCGGAGAGACAGGCGGGCAGAGGGCGATACAACATTGTAAACGATCTCGAGGATCGAAGGGACTTCAGCGCATCTTTGTGTGGCGGATCAGTATTCTATTAGCTTTAGCTAGTTTTGATTCCACCACCAATAAGATCTGGGCACGGGGGCAACCACTCCCGACGTCCCGTTCACCCGCAACTCGCATTTTGGTGGATTTCGCTAAGAACCCTCCACAAAATACTAAGAAACTTTTGGGTACCCAAAGTCGACTACCTCCCTTCCCGAGCGTATTATATGTGCTAATGTGGTGGTTTTTCAGTTTTTTCCTATCTTCTTCTACGTTTTAATCCGATTGCTTTCAAATGGGTATCGTAGGAAAGATCTTATAAACGCGCACAACTTTGCAAGGCGTCTTCGAGGAGTAGTCTACTTTGAGCACCCAAAAGTTTCTTAGAGCTCGAATCACGGTCTCTCTTTCTCGTGTCGCCAATAGAAGCTCGACCTATGAGAAGTGAAGTGCCCCAAAAATTGAGTGCTATGTGAATGGTTTTTTAACGAATGTTCACCAAAATGCAAGTTGGGGGTCAACGGGACGTCGGAAGTCGGATACCAACAAAGGGAATGTGGTAACCCCCGACATGTTACTGATGGTGGAGGCAAAACTTCATTAGCGAATTGCGGGTGAACGGAACGTCGGAAGTGGGTACCGACAAAAGGAATGGTGATAGCCTCCGACATGATCTTTTTTTAGGTTTGTGACTTCGACTACTGAGGTCTTTTCGTCTATTTGTCATCTCTAATTTGTACTTATTCTTAGATTACACGTTTTGTTACTGCAGTGTTATATTTTGTGGTACAATTACCTATTGATTAATTTTAAGTAGTCAAGCGTACCCTTTGGCGGTTATATGTGCCGGACAATCGTCAACTATGTGCAATAAGATAAGTGTAACATTATAGTGTGCTCATATATAGAGGTGCTTGGAGGCCTTTCGCGTGTTCTGGGTTTGGATGAAAAAATAACTGGATTGCTTGCAAGTCAAAATGTATGAAGCCAACATCAGAAGCGCCATCACAAGGCATTTGTGCTTTTTGTAAAACGAAATTTGACACACGTCAATTTTACGAGATTTAATTTTAAGTGTTCATGTACATTTGTTAAATATAAACTTATTCCACGATCTATTGTTATCACTATCCAAAAATCAAAAATTATATCTACTTCAAATTTATTTATTATATAAATTAATTCGTCTGGTATAAAGTTACAGTTATTGTGTAAATATTTTGTGTGGATATACTTGTCCTTGCAAATTTCATATTTAGCGCCTCAGATTTAGTTCTTATTTTAGTCATACCCAGTGATGGCGCTGCAGATGTTGTTTTATATTAGATATTATCATAGACCTACAACGCTAGCAGTCCAGGTTTAAATGGTCGAAGGTTCTGGGACCCAAATGAAAATAATGAATATATTTTGTTGTTTATAAGTTCCACAGTTCTTATTGGGTTATTTTTGTTAAAACATTGTCGGAGTCATTTTACGGTGTTTATTAGTAAATTTAATCGCTTGCAATGATAAATCTTTTGCTCAGCAGACATCGAGGAACCGCTGGCTGAAGAGCTTTCTAGATGGCATATCTTTCTGCGGATCCTATGGACGACTCTGGATTCAAGATCCATTTATTCGCGAACTGCGAGGCGATCGCACCTTAGATCATATAACCATGGATGGAGCGATGCAATTACACTAGTCGCCAACATGTTCTGATTCAAGATTCTACATACTTTTGTGCTGAATCTCTCTTGTCGACGTACATTTTATATGTTGTTATTCCATGCACAGTTTCAGTGTTAGTAACCAATCAGAAAATTCAAATCTTTAACCTCACAATGTTAATAAACAATGCAATATTTATTATTTTGGGTAAAAAAGGTTCTCAATACATGAATAAATACATCTTTATAGGACAATTTAGTGGTACAGAACTGTATTAAAAGTTTAGTTTCAAATATAACCATGTAAAGTCAAGCAAGGTTAAACAACAAAAACAGCTGTTTGCGAATATACGATGTCAAACGGATAAACGTCCGTACCATCGCCAAGCTTGCGCACTTTTACAATCAACCCGGCAAAGGATAAATACATTACAACTTACTAATAGTAAAAGATGATAGGCATAAAAATGCACGTTGTAACTTGTAATGTTGGCGACGGTTGTCTTTTAGTAGAGCTTATGAGATAGCCATATAGTGCAGCGGAGAGAGCCGCGAAATCGTTCAAAAAAATTTTTCGGAGTAGAAAGAATTGGGACCCACACCATTTTGTTCAGAAATGTTTGAACCTTCAGAATCTCGCTTTACGATATTTTCCCGTGGTCCTGACAAAAGTTATAGGCCGCTAAAGTTGAAATTTACTCATTTTCGCGCGCGCGACTAGACCACCGAAAGTATTTATTTTCTCAGCAACTAAGCGATATACATCAATCATTCCTTTTGTAAAATGAAAGTACATTTATAGCAGAATCTAAAGCATTCAATTTACCTACCTTGTTATGCACAGTTTTTAGAAAAATGACCGTCAACTTCCAAAATTCGTGTAGCAGATGAAAAGTGCGCACTTTGAACTCTCATAACTTTTTATTTCACGATATCGATTTCCAATATTTATAGCTCATTCGATGCTCCAAAGCATTGTGATTATTTTATTTTCTATAACATTACCGTGAATTTTTCATAATAAAAAAGTTACGGTCATTTAAGTAAAAACCTACCGACCTCGCCGAGTCGGGAGTCGCGAGTGAGACGGAGAGGGAAGGATAGTCAGCAGCGTTCGCTAAACAAGGAGCGATGCGTAAGAGGTTCTACCTCGGGTTCTACTTTACTAAAAAATTTCTCTCCGAATACCAAAACTAGCTATTTAGGCCGTTTACAAATGCATTCCGCCGAGTTGCATTGTAAAATTTCAAACAATTCATTAACTCCATGTATATCAGTTCTTTGGTGAAATAGGTACAAATAGGCACTTTTCCCTGTAAATGTTGGGGGTTACTCCACATTAGGTATCTCTTGTGCTGTGCTGTATATTGCAAGATCAGCAGTGACAACGGTATGATTTTGTCCCAAAGATTCAGGCTTGTTTTTTGATTTCACTAGACGATGGTTAGGATGGTATTGTAGCTCGTTGGTGGAGAATTCAAAAACGGCATACATATGTATATTGAATGGTAGATACCGGAACTTACTTAGGATTATCAGCATGAACTTAGGCTGTTAAAGTCAGTTATCTGGTCGTTATCTAGTGATAGGTAAACGAGGAATTTGGATTTCTTCTGCCGATGTATCTCGCTTCTGAAAAAGGACTGTGCGTTGAATTTTTTTCGTCGGTTTTCACAGAATATGGCCTACTTATTCTTATTCTGTGACTGTTTCCTTATTAATGTCGAAGTTATTAATGCTCGCTGTGAAAAAATTATCATTTTTTATTTGACAAATTTTTGTGAAAGGTAGGTAGACACCCTTAGCAGAATATGTAATAATGACGTTTACTGTACTTGTTATGCCACTGTCGGAGAACATTTTCTGACCCGAAAGACCAATTTGCAAATGAGTGTAACTTTTGTTTGCAAAATGACCTTAAGAAAAACTGTTCAACAATTTTGTACCGTATGTACCTACACAACAAACTTCATGGAATTTTGTCAATTTTCGTTGTCCGGCCAAGAATTTCAGTGGAATTATTTTTTTCGAATTTGCAAAAACTAATTCAGATTCGTGATTTTTATATTTAAAAACCACCAGATACCAAATTTCGTCGAAATCAACATTTTTTCGCACCCCTATTGAGGGGTGTGCCCTTTTGTGGTAGGAATTTTGAAAAATGATTTGCAAAACCGGAAAGGGCATACAGCAAAACCTATTCAAAGACTTACCACCAGTCTCTGTAACTGTTGCTGAGAAAAAAATTAAAGGAGAAATGGAAACTTTACCACTTTTTTGGGGGTGGCTCCTAAACGAATACATGGAGTTAATGAATTTTTTATTATACCTGAATCACAATCTCCGTTTTAAACACTCAAATGCGTGCGAAAAAGGGCCTTTAAAACACACGTGCTTTAAAGTTGCTAAGTAACGATACTTCAAGTATGACTTTTGAAACTGTCATCTGGATGAAATAAAAAATCCTCTTAGGTCGCTTTCTGTAAATGCAGAACATTTCTTTGGCTTTTGTACCTATCCTTTGGTTGAAGCTTTCACAAACGCGCGTAATTTAGGGTATGCTTCCAAATCTGTTCCACTTTTTAATCGCAGCATTGCTTTAAAGTTTTGAATGAATGCACCAAAATATAGAAGATTTAAATACCTTTGACATTTCCTTCATATATGCCAGCATTATGGATGCATTTAAGACTGTATTCGTAAGTAACTTCCTATTCATCCATGGAAACAACTCTTCATATTCTTTATAATAGGCTTTACTGGAGTTGGATTTTACACCTACCAACGTTTGTTTAGATTTTACAACAATCGATTTAATGGACGGTGTATTATCTTTTTCAACGGAAATCGTTTAATTCACAAAGACGATGATTTTTATAAGCAAACGTCAAGTGACATTTCCATGGCAATCGTGAAATTACGAACACCCAGCCCACTTAATTAGACATGTATTCGAGTATAACGTCAATATGACTTCATTGTATTTCCTATTTTTAAATTATACTGCAGGTATAATAAAAAATACTATAAGATACACGTGTATAATTGATCTTTAAAGCACTTGCAACGTTAAAGGCACTCCGCTTTGCGTCGTGCCCTTAAACTCGTTGCGCGTGCTTTAAAGACTTGATTATACACTTGTATCTTAATATACTAGTTTGAGATTTTACAATGCAACCCGGCGGAATGCATTTGTAAACGGCCTAAATAGCTTATTTTGGTATTCGGAGAGAAATTTCTTAGTAAAGTAGAACCTCTTACGCATCGCTCCTTGTTGCGCGAACGCTGCTGACTATCCTTCCCTCTCCGTCTCACTCGCGACTCCCGACTCGGCGAGGTCGGTAGGTTTTTACTTAAATGACCGTAACTTTTTTATTATGAAAAATTCACGGTAATGTTATAGAAAATAAAATAATCACAATGCTTTGGAGCATCGAATGAGCTATAAATATTGGAAATCGATATCGTGAAATAAAAAGTTATGAGAGTTCAAAGTGCGCACTTTTCATCTGCTACACGAATTTTGGAAGTTGACGGTAATTTTTCTAAAAACTGTGCATAACAAGGTAGGTAAATATGAATGCTTTAGATTCTGCTATAAATGTACTTTCATTTTACAAAAGGAATGATTGATGTATATCGCTTAGTTGCTGAGAAAATAAATACTTTCGGTGGTCTAGTCGCGCGCGCGAAAATGAGTAAAGTTCAACTTTAGCGGCCTATAACTTTTGTCAGGACCACGGGAAAATGTCGTAAAGCGAGATTCTGAAGGTTCAAACATTTCTGAACAAAATGGTGTGGGTCCCAATTCTTTCTACTCCGAAAAAAAAAAACTACCTCAAATAAGCGATTTAGAGCCGGCTCTCCGCTGCACTAATAGCTCTATCGCCTCTATCCATGTTTATATGATTTAAGGATCGCACATCCTACTCCATTTCCAGATTTTGACGCGTCGGTAAATATGATGTCATGCATATATTCATAAATCCTTGTTGCAAGATAACAGAGGGAGTAGTTTTAAGATCGGGTAACAAGAGGTCACTTCGAACAAAGAGTATAACTCTTTGCTTCGAATTACTTAATTCAATACATTCTCGCAGGGATTCGCGGGACAGTGTTCTACAATCAGACATTACTAAAAAAGGAAATAAGCAAATCAAATTAATATAACACATAAAAGCACTGCAGCTTACCTGATAATCTACGACGCTAGTGATGTGCAACGCACAATTTACAGCCATTGAAACTATACTTGTGTGCAGTGTGCACGCTCAAAATTTTTGTCGTCGGCAGAAATCAGGAGCGTCATTCAAAATGATTGTGCATTCAATAAAAAAACGCGACGTTCTTGTGGATACACATTCAGGATTTTGTACCTATTATATGCGCGTTTTTGAATGCACTTACATAAAGCGTACAAAAACGTCCGTGGTCCGTCTGTAGGACTTTCGTGATTTTGTCTACCTTAGTCGTACCCTACATAATGGTATACCTACTATACTAACCAGTTTTGCAATCCTGTTGGTTTTGGTAATTATTAGAAGGCCATTAGATTACATGACATCGTTAAAAGTAAATCACGAATCCATTTTCTAACAATATAAACCTATAAATGCCAGTTGATTTATAAATTGACCATTATTACTGAAGAAGTATCTGATTTATGACTACTCGTGCGTTTATACTCTGCCGTCAATTAGCATTATTTATTTCCTGTGGAAGACACTACTACAATGAAATGCACTCTAAAGCCAAAATGAGCGCAAAAGCCCACCTACTGTTACACCTATTACAAAATATCTACTCGTATACTAGTGAATAATGATTAATGATGAACCACAACTACTACTAAGAAATTCGTGACCTATGACTAGTGATACTCGGTAGGTAATTAACTAATTATAATCTATAATTAAAAAATGCAATAGAGTTGTACTTACTTTGCGTTCCTAAAAACAATTACGTACACTATCGCAATAAATTCACGTAGAAGTAAGCACGTAAGTACCTACCTACCTCTTCACAAACACGCAAAGTTCTGATTAAGTAATAGAAATTTTTAAAAAAACAACTTGCCTACACCCAGCTGACAAATTCCGTAATGCAACAACACTAAAAATTGGAAAACTAAAAAAAAACTAAGCACCATTACTTCGTCTTTCTTCTTCAAGTACTATTATTAAATAGAAAAACCAACTTGAGGTCTTGTTTTGCGTTTAGAGTTTGGGAAGGGGGAAATATACCGATGATTCGATAGGTACCAAAGATAGTCGTTATTTATTTCAAGTGCTTTGTACTACCTATAAGCTTCTCTCAATTGATTTACTTCGAGGTAACCGCGTTGTGGCACATTTATTGGATTAAATATGGCACGTTTTTCAGTACGTTTACTTAGCAAGCGTAAAGTATCTAGGATCTCTCCTCCAGGCTGTAGGTGGCCCGTTTAAAGAGCTTCTTTTGTTGCTTAAATGTTCTTCGGATTTGAGAGTTTGAAAGTTCGGAAATGATTGTGAAAGCTCTTTAAAGGCCCATTATAATTCTTAAAAAAATCCTTTACAAATGTCCTTAAAGACTCATCTCATTTAAGGCAAGGCTTTAGTCACCGATAATAATAATAATAATAATAATAATAATAATAACATCAATAGGTATGTTGGTAAGTACGAATTACATTATCCCTAGATGTCCAATGTACGTGTGTGATTTTTTTTTTTTTTTTTTTTTTTTAATGACCCTACATAACTTCACCAGACACAGACACAGACACTAATCGTTACTTGATTTTAATCCGTGCGATTAGTTAACCAGGCTAGACCTGAGTTCTCACAAGAAACACCGATAATAATAATAATAATAGTTACACGTCCGAGCAGTTAAAAAACACAAAACTCTTTCTTCTCAGAAACACACCACGTTATCACACTCTACTCGCATTCAACCCAAACGCAAAGCCAAACAAACACACATAATAAATCAACGCCACTTATGAAATTGCTAAACTTTTTTTAAATAGCGTTGGCTATTGTGGCCATCAATAGCTATTTTGTTAAGTATGAATTACATACTATTCCTATTTTCTTTAATGTGTGTTTTTTTTAAAAATTTAATTACTGTTATTTATTAAATTATAAAATTTAGGACTCAACAAAACTTGACCAGACGAGCGGCGTACAGACACAGACACTAATCGTTAGGTACTTGATTTTAATCCGTGCGATTAGTTAACTAGGCTAGACCTGAGAAACACCGACCATAATAATACCGTTTATTCCATGACGAAACCGTATACAGTGAGTTTTTTTTGTTTAAGACTGGCCATATGATTTTACATGCTGATTTTCAACCTCCTGTTAACTTTTGTTTTCAGGAAATTATTCAATCCAGATTTATAGTGAAGTTGTGGAAGCTGAGAAAATATTGAAATAATTCTATTTAGTATCCACAAGTAAGGAAAAACGTACTAAAAATATGTTTTCTAGCGTGTACAAATAAAAACAAATTTTGAAATGGGCATTAGTTTTACTTTCATTCGAAGTGTCTACATATGAAACTTTTTTTAAATGTTTTCGTAAATAGCATTGTGCATTGTCTATATTAGAAATTTCATCAAATACCTTAATAAATAAAGCATACAGAATGCGTTAACAGTAATTTTGAAACCGGTATTAGTTTTAGTTTCATTCAAAGTGCCTACACATGATATTTGATTTAACTGCTTTCATAAATAAGAAAGTTGCCATTGCGCATGCGCAAATAGTATACAGGGTGTTTTGATACGACAATGTAAAGGCGTTGAGTTATTTAAAATGGGCCATAGCGAAAACGTATAATAATAAATTAATAATAATATTGCCTTTATTGGAGGAAATAGAAAAAAAATTGCGCGTTTCAGTTATAGCTTCCTCGCGAATCATTTACCACAGTACTGTAGAAATTGTTTCTAAATCAACAAATTTATTCAAATCAGATACAAACGTATAAGATTACAATCGGCGCTCGAATTGTTTTCCACCGGCAACCAAATAATACCCGATACTCGGCACTGAATAGCTGGCATATCGATACCTTTCAACGTTGCAAGTGCTTTAAAGGCCAATTATACACGCGTTTCTTATAGTATTTTTAGCGCATTTTTTAAGAATTAAAAAAAAAAGTGCTATTGTTTGTGTTTTGTCCGTCCGTCCGTCCATCCGTCCGGCCCACTTCTACCGTTTCGAACTACTTCTAGGGGAATGGTACTAGAGTCCTGGAATTTTTTGCAGCAGATAGCCTATATTTTGAAGGTGTTAGGTGTGCCAGACGGGCAACAAATTTCGCTGTCTAAAAGGGGGCTCCCCACGAGTTATTTCCCGAGATGCTGTTTTTGAAAGTAAAACGTGCATAACTTTTACATACGATAACCAATTAGTCTCAGACCTTTAGTGGTGCCAATTTGAACTTTAGGGGGGTAAACACATGTTCTACCCTTCATGGTATTCTAATGAAAGGTCTCAAGCTCAACGAAAGGAACCGTTTTCTACCAACTATACTGCTCTTCTTTCTGTCATCTTATCAAAGTACGGGGTGGAGGGGGGTATAACGCGCAAGCTTAGAATGCAGGGCACTATAAAATACCAAGTGCAATTTGAAATAAACACACGCCGCTAATCGGCCAGCTAGCTCCGTTAGCTAAATAGTTAACAGCGTAGAAAGATATGCTCTTACTCAGGGTAGTAGGTAAGTGAATTAAAAACTTTGACAACATATCATTACAAAAGATTCCAAGTAAATCTCCGCTACTAATACGGGTACTCTTTGCTAATACTTACTGGTGCTTCGATTCAAGTCTTTCAGGCGCGACCTAATTCCACCAACAATTTTATCTAGAGCCACCGGAATTAGGAAAGGTAACTTCAGTATAAAAAGAGTCAATAATTGACCCACAAGGAAAATTATTGTTTATTAACCAAAATACAAAAAAAATGAAATCTTCACATGAACGATTAACACAAATTTAACCCACCAACAACCCCTGAATTTATGTGACACCTCGTACCGCTAAGCAACGACAAGTATAATTAATAGAATTACAATTGAAATGAGGTAGTGATGTGGATTGTAAAATAACGATTTGTAAGTTACATAAAAAACGGTTATATTACGCGTAACTTACAAGAGGTCGGTTTTTCTATGTAATTTATGTCTTTTATGAAATTTACGTCTTACGTTTTTTATTTAAAAAACCGTAATTTTTGTAAGTTACATAAATGTAATACCTATTTGAAACATTTTGATCGGTACTACCACAGACCATCAACGGTACTATCAACGTAAACGATTCACCGTTGAATCTAGTTTGGTTTAATGAGGATGATAATTGGTAAAGCATCTAAATCGCGATCTGGAACTTCTTCCTCCAAACGCAAAACAAACTAAATGTCCTCTAACGACAAGAAGAAAAGTTAAATCGGAGAGACAAACACAGAAATGCAAAAGTAACTAGAAATTGGTCGCATCCAATTACTCGAGAAAATTTAGAAAATATACAGGTGGAAATTGAAATATGGACAGAAATCAAGGGTGTACACCCTTGATAAATAACCTATTACCTACATGGAGTCGTACATCAATCATGGACAGAAATGTTAATATTATTTTAAAACAACTGTTACAGGGGGGGGGGGAGTGGGACTAATTTTATCCTTCATGGTACTCTAATGAAAGGTTCTCAACGAAAGGAATTAATTTCTACCAACCATACAAGTGTTGTGCACAATTTATACCTACTTGTTTATTATACCTGCAATTTAATTTAAAAATAAGGGAAATAAAATGAAATCATATTGGCGTTATACTCGAAAACATTTCTAATTAAGTGGGCGGATTATTTGTCATTCCATGATTGCCATGGAAATGTCACTTGACGTTCGCGTATAATAAAAATTGTATAAACCTCGTATCCGGTCAAAATGGGATCCTTCATAGCCAGAGTGAGGTTTCTTTCTTTATTATATTATATATTATTTATTATATTAGCCAACAATTACACATAATTTTTCATACAAACGATAGCTCCTTGCATTACAGATATTGCATAACAATATGTTTACGCGCTATGGCCACACGTTTTGTTCTATCCATTCAATATAGTTCGATACTCTCGTATGTATCTCCAGAATTTCCCCGCAAGCTCGTCCGAATGACTTAATTCCAACTATAGAGTACATACAGTAGATGTTTGGATCAATAATTTGAAGAGGACCATCGGTAACTATCTATAAACAAAAAAAGATAAACATCCAATTGTGTTACATTGTGCGGTTAGGTACCTCACAAACATCTTTACTGTTTCCATGACTGCCGGCACATACCTGGGAATCAGTCACAATACCCTTTCTTAATCTTTTTTTGCTGATATATGTGGAATCATTACAATTCAAATTAGTAACAAAATCCAAACTTGTTTTGCGTAAATGTTTATTGGAATTTTCAAAGGATTCAGAGTGA
Organism: Photinus pyralis; assembly: GCF_008802855.1. Lineage (NCBI taxonomy): Eukaryota > Metazoa > Arthropoda > Insecta > Coleoptera > Lampyridae > Photinus > Photinus pyralis. Next base: position 4,498,933 of record NW_022170403.1, read on the forward strand.
TCCCAGCCCAATGCACTCGCTCTCCGAACTGGAATGTCAAATGTTGTATGAAGACAAGCTGGCCTCGAGTATGCATCTAAGCGAACTTTTCTATTTAGCCTTATTAATGCTATGTCGTTGTAATAAGCGGGATGTTTAAACTCAGGATGATTAAGAATTTCTTTTACAGTAAAGTCTTGTACCTCGGAACTATGTTCACTGGTGCTTATTTGGTGGTTACCAATTCGTACGCGTTTAGGTACACCCCTACAAAAATAAATGTATATCAAAAAGTATAACATTGCTGAAGGCGTGTGCAGGAAAAACAAATTGTTATTGTTCATGCTTAATTTTGGATATAGGTCTTTCATTAAAGAAAAACGAAGTATACAAATCGATTAGAGCCTACGTGCCTACCCTATATACCCTACCAGACGGGGCAGTAAAACGACACTTTTTCTGGGATTAAAAAATACACAGAAACATTTTTGTTGTCATACCTCATATATTGCAACAAATCGATGGAAAGTTGTATACAAGTATGAAAACAAGTTTTTGAATATGACATAGTATGCAGTAAAAATGTGACCACCATTTTGTCCACATTGTATACATCTCATACACTGACACGCCGCTGTTATTGTACGAACTTCTTGTTCTATCCGAACTTTCAAGTCTTGGACGGTTCTTGGACGAGTCTCAATAATCTTTGGTGGTAAGGTAATCACAAAAGCTTAGGTCAGGTGATCGTGGAGGTCATTGTATATCACCATTCCTATACTGATCAAGCGGTTCGGAAAAATGTTTCTCAGAAGGTGCATCGACATTCTAACTGTTATAGTTGCTGAATCTTGTTAAAAAATGTGGTTGGGTGCGTTGGAAGACGTCGAAGTACTGGAATGAGGAAGTTTTCCAGCATTCGAACATAGCGCGCTGACGTTACTGTTACTGCACGGCTATCATCATTCTTGAAAAAATACGTACCAATTATTCCATTTGAAGAGATCGCACACCAGGCAATCACTTTAGCCGAATGGAAAGGTAGTTCCTGAAGTTCTTGAGGATTGACAACAGCTCAATAGCGGCAATTTTGCTTATTGACATATCCGCTAAGGTGAAAGTGATCATCATCGCTTATCCACATAAGTTATTGGGAAGCAATGAGTCATCTTCAAATAAGTTTAATATGTACACACAAAAGCTAATGCGGATAGGATAATCTCTAGGATTCACAGCCTGCACTATTTTATAAGAATGTAAACGTAAATCGTCATGAACAATTTTCTTACGGTCCGAGCTGAAAATCCAAGAGCAAAGCGGTTGCGTCTATAGCAGATCTTCGACGACTTCGTGTAACTGGTAATGGTACAGCCACCACATTATAGTTCGGACTGTTCTTACGCTATCACCTCTTCTTTCTTTTGTTTCGCCCGTTGTTTTTATTTTTTAAGTTGTTAGTCCCAACAGCAATGCTTTTTTTATTTCCATCAATTATAGGCATAATATAATAGTGGGTGTATACAGGGTGGTGACTTGCGTAACGCATCATAGAGATTTCAATGTAAAATTCATAACTTGCGATTATTGGCTCTCCAAATTATTTTAGAGCAAAAATGTATTAAAATTTTTTGTAGAACAATTTTTTTACGCCCATCAACCGTATTAGTTTTTGGCATAATAAAGACGGAAAATTGGAAAAATAAAACCCGCATCTTTTTCAATAATCTGCGATGCCATGGAATTTTCTAAAACAAAAAGATATCAAGTTATCAATTAGCAGCAGTTCGAAATAGATTTTATGATATACTTGGTTACTGTTTTGCAGTTAATGGTGACTTATTCGAACATTTATTGTAAATTGTTATATTAGGAAACCACTTTTAGTAATTTGGTCTTTCTTTATGTTGAATTCGCTGTTCTGAATATAATACTTTTTGATAGAACTTGATTTGTTTTATAGCAGACACTCCATGGCATGACGGATATTGGCGTAGTTTTTGTATTATAAAATTCCATGGCATCACAGATTATTGAAAAAGATGGGGGTTTTATTTTTCCAATTTTCCGTCTTTATTATGCAAAAAATTGAAAACTAATACGGTTGATTGACGTAAAAAATTTTTCCCACAAAAAACCTTAATACATTTTTGCTCTAAAATAATTTGGGGAGCCTATAATCGCATGTTATGAATTTTACATTGAAATCCCTGATGCGTTACACAAGTCACCACCCTGTATGTTCTAAACTTCTAACCCATAGTAAGGTAATATGCTTTCCTTGATTTTGTAGGTATACGATAGATGAATGATACCATTGTGTTATCATATCGTTGTCACAGTTTAAATCAGGAAGACGCCAGTTATAGTGTTCACCCTGAACAACAAATGCACATCCCACGCCATCTTCAGTTTTAGAACGATCCGTGTATATGATGTTGTGGTGTCTCATTCCAGAGATGATAATTATTAAAATGTGCATGTATCAATTTAGGGTTAGTGCCATATTTATCATACTGCAACAGACTAGTGTCGACATTTATTGAAAAATCTCTCCAAGGGGGAATTTCCGGTTTATTGTGAGGTATTACATATTTCAGTTCACAAACCTGGATGGATTTCCTGCGCTCTTACAGATAGTGGACAAGTAATAGTGGGTCTGTCGGTGTATGCAGTAACATTTTTAAAGAGGATCTTATAATCACGGTGACTATCATGTGATTCTCTGTTACATAGTTGTTTAATAATTTCTCTCTTCTATATTGCAGAGGCATATGACGTTCACCTCTATGTGGAGGCTAGTGCTTGGTGATGTAGGGAATGCACCTAAGCATAGTCTCAAAGCACGATTTTGAATTTTGTTAAGCTGTAACAATCGAGAGGATCTAGCTGATCCGTAGACAAAACATCCATAATTAATTTTCGATTTATGGTGCAGTTTGAGGTTAATGAAAGTTCATTGTAGAATGTAGCGCCATTTTTACATAAGCCTTCAGCGAGTAGACATGTATTTAGCATTAATTTTCTAATTTCAATTTCTCGTGTAAACTTTGTACTTTACAGAACATAACAAAAGGTAATGTGCTTAATTTTAATGGCCATTATAAGCTTTATTAAGCGGTAGAGCAAAGCGATGAAAGCTTTATAGGGGACTCGATGGTGTCCGTCTGTCCGTGAATACGATAACTGTCAAACGCTTGAACTTATTCGGTTCAAACTTTGCACAGTGTTAACATACAGTGAATTTTTTTTAAATGCGAACATAGGAGTTTGCATGTAATGTAATTTCCCTATGTTCGATTTAAAAAAATCACATCAATCTATTGAGTAGTTCAAATGAGTAGTAGATACAATTGACAGCTGTCACATTTTTAAAAATACCGCCGTCCAATTTAATTACGAAATCGGTTAGGTTATTGCTTATAATGTCAAGGAGGACACTTCGAACATTTATTGTAATTGTTTTCGGTATTTATTTTCTTCATTTATGTATTGAATAGATCAAATTAGTAGAATACCAGGTGCACATGACCTACAAATAATTGAAGGTTGGTTCACAATGAGTTGTGGTGTCAGTGCGTGGCCTGTGAGGTCAAGTTATCGTAAGTTTAAGAAAAATGTATCCTAAAGTTGCTATGGCCTCACATGGCTTCTTTAAAAAAATCTTACCGAGTGCTCTTCATCATAAAGACTATTAGAGTTGCTGTTCATAGTCACACAAGTTGCGCGATTTGGGAATGTGAACCGCGCACACCTCATAGATTGATGTGTTTTTTTTTTAATCGAACATAGGGAAATTACATTGCATGCAAACTCCTATGTATTTAAAAAAAATCACTGTATATACGACATGTAACAAGCCAATTGAAAATTGGTCAACTCCAATGACTCCGTGGGGTCACACCGAGGTGCTCTGCCGCTTTTTTAAACGCTCTTTAGGGGTTTTGCCTTCAGCTGATTCTAAAGTTTACTGATGAAGTGCCCCATGAGGAAGCAAATCATTGTAATTGACTTACCAAACAGGAGTATAGGCACAATGTGCAGCGATTAACACAAATTCCTCACTAATAAGGGATCCAGTACATAACCAAAGAGTTTCATCGCTTTTACCCTCATATCCAATTAATGCCTAAAAATCCGAATCAATTTAGAACTTTGTTTGCAAGTTGGGCGATTACTATATGCGGATATTCTTCTGGCTGAATTCTGCTAGTTATTAAAAGACGACCAACATTCCATCCACATCGATCTACACGTACTACGCCTTCTCCAATAAGTGGATTTGATACGTTTTCGTAAACGTACTGTTGGTATTCCACACATTCTGCAAAAAGGTGGTAGTCGCGTACCAAGTATATTTACATAGATACACTTACTTTGTCTACTTTTAACGCCGGATTGCGCAACGTCTTGTTTGGCTGTTCCAGAAGAATATGTTCTCTCAATACAGCACACGATAGGATCCATACCTTGAAAACCGCATATTTGTGGACGATAGCCAATTTTGAGAGCATTTCTAGCATGGTCGCAGCTGGACAAAAGCACGCATGTCCCATTCATATTCGAAGACGCATCGTGGCAACGATCACCTATTGGTAACGTTAGAATCATAATTCTGTCACGATACAACACTAGAGCCGTCTTTAACCAATCGGGGGCCCTGGGCACAAAAATGCATGGAGCCCTTTTGTTTAGAAGATACAGAATTCAGAAAAAACGTTCTCATTAAAATAAATAAATATGGGTATCGACAAAAAACGTATATAACGTTCCTGTAACTTTTTCTATATTCCTCTTATATTTTTATAGGTATTAATGAGCAGTAACCTAAGCACACTTGCGCCCGGTCTGGGTATATTAGACCAAGAGCTAGCGTATAAACGTATATCACACATCTGTTGGCCGGTCAGCGTGAGTTCTATTTTTAAGTAATTTTTCAAATTTTAACTACACACCAAAAAAAATGTATTAATAATCGTATGCCATTAATACAATTAATTAATACTTTTGATATTTCATATTGACAGTCTTTACCAATGAAAATTTTTTTCAATTTTTGAAACATTCCATAATATATGCTACCAAGCGAATAGACAAGGAAAAACGTCTGTCAATGTGCTAGCGCCCTATTATATTTTCTCTCCAATGTTATTTTAAAATTGATGGCAGATGTTTATTAATAAACTTTTGTTTGTTGTGCGAGCAAAATTAAAAAAAATTAATTAAAAAAAAGAACTAACCGCTCAACAGACGTATGATACCTATACGCTAGTTGTAACTCACCTAAAAAAAATTGCGGTGACAGACGTTTACTAATCATCGCAAAAAATCTGTCGTTATCTCTCGGTCTATATGCAATTTTTCAGAAAATGAAGACTCGTTTACGGGGCTGAACGGTGTATCTTGAAAGAGGTAGGGTCTTGTTTGTTGTTTTTAAAGGAAGTTACAGTTTAATTTTACAAATATGAACAAAGAAAACCTCCTATTACTAATTTCTTTTAGTTACATTTGGAATTTGTAATTAAGTATATATCTAACACTCGTCTCGTCTCGGGGGCCTCTTAACCCGGGGGGCCCCTGGGCAGTGGGCACGAGCCCATTGTGCCCGTGCGTAAAGATACCACTGCACAACACACCAATAACGTAATAGTTATTTACCTAACAAGTTCGGCAAGTTAATTTTCCCGCATGAGCACTTTGTTTGCAGCACGACCGTAGGGAGTGCTGCATTTAGTGCGAATGCGGGAAAATTCTTTCCGAAAGAGTTAGGTACAATATTTTTTGTAACGAATTGCGTAAAAAAAGGTCAAAATTAATAAAGTTTTGTAAATTAGCTTTTTTTTTAATCATGAGTTGGTAACACAATCATATGTTTGGTTGGTAACATAATTTTGTAACTACCCACTTTTAATAATGCACTGGTCACATTTAAAACTTCCACATCTTTGGTTAATACATATTTTGCCTTTGCAATGAGTGCTACTACTGGTCACGGCATTGCATCGTTTGCACTGAATATCTTGAGTTGCGTAAATACACTCGTTACATTTAAAATCCTTGGAAGCTTTGTGTGTGTTAATATGACGTGCTTTCTTAAACTGCATATGCGAATAGTTGCAGAATATCACTGGTCACATTTTAAGACGTTTTAACAATAAATTTTACTTTTTCTTGAGTTCCAATTCTGAAAAATAATTTGATTGCGTTATAAGTTCTTGTTTATATATTTACGTAAAACTTAGTGTACGTCTGTTTCCGATTAATCGCACTAAATACCCTCAACCAACGGTTTAATTGATTTTACAGCAGATGACAGTTAACCATGACATGACGTTCGTTGACTTCAATAAGTACTACCAACTGAAGAACGCGGATAACCCCTTCTGTCCAGCGGAAACTAAAAAACACCGCGATGCGGGAAAGTCGTTTTCCCGTGCATCGAGGATGCTTGGAAACATTATCTTTCCATTCAATGAGTACAAAAAGTTAATTCTTAACACTGCTCTTCATAAATGTGTAATAAGGAAATAAATATTTGTCTTTACGAATTTCATCGGGTAACCCTAAACGTAAATAACGGATGTCATTTGTACGTCATGGACATATACAGTGGGTTTATACTGAAAGTATAGTCATGAACGCGACGACCGCTGTGTTTCCTCCATATTTGAAGGTAATAACATAATTGATAAGACAAACAAGATACGAAGAAGCGCATACGATTTCAGTAAGGGAATTTTTTGCGACAGCTTATATTGAATAGCAGTGATCCTTGAACTCGTAGAAATCGATCGCCGAAGGTTTGACATCGCTGTCTCTTTTCGTTCTCGAGTTATATGAGGAACCGACAGACAGACAGACGGACGAACAAAACCATCCCATAAGGGGAACTCCATTGGAAAAGTTCGAATGGAAACTCATTTTTATTGAAAGAATACAACATTAAAGTGTTGTAAATTACAGTAAAATAAATAAATAAATAAAATAGATTGGTGTGAAACAAAATGACGAAAAACTGGAAAAATGAAAATCTCGTGTAAATATCGTTGGGGGGTTTTTCACTTGGTTTTTCTAATTCCGACCTTTCATATTTTCTTAGACACGATACATTGGAAAACATTACAAAAGTAAGTAATGGAAATAATTGTAGCCTTGTTCTTGGCTCTTTAATGTTGAAAAGGTTTCTTTTATTTGTGTATGTTGCGATTTTGTCAAAAGCTTCAATGCCTTTAAATACATATGGGGTTTCACATTCAGATTAGGATCTCCTAAGCAACATTCTAAGTAAATATTTTTTTAAAGCGACATTCTAAAGGTACCTTTACACTATAATATATCTCACATGATTTTTTATATGATATGTTATATGATATTTACTACCAACATATTTTTCGTAAGAGTTTTAATGTTTTACTTTACACTTGACAGGTTTTTCATATGACTTTAATACAAGAAGTTACGAAACCATATATAACTTCTCTAAATTAAAATGTTCCAAGTTCCAAGATTGGGCTACTAGTTCAAAAGTTACAGCCCTTTGAATTTTCTTTCGAAATTGGTTTCTAGTCTATAACTTTTGATTGAGAAGTCTGAAAAAGTACGAATTGTTTTAGATTCTACGCACCAAAATTAATAAGAAAAAATGTTTTCCCGAGAAATTTTGGTGCAGTCGATTTTTGGAAAAAAAGGAAGGTTATACACTGCCTTTTTTTGCCCCGAAAAAAAAATTGTCTCAAATCGACCCGGAAAAAAAATTTTCTTATAGAACGTGGCCTGTAGAATCCATAATTTCGAACAGTTCCAAGATTGGGCTACTAGTTCAAAAGTTACAGCCCTTTGAATTTTCTTTCGAAATTGGTTTCTAGTCTATAACTTTTGATTGAGAAGTCTGATCGAAAAAGTACGAATTGTTTTGGATTCTACGCACCAAAATTAATAAGAAAAAGTGTTTTCCCGAGAAATTTTGGTGTAGTCGATTTTTGGTAAAAAAGGAAGGTTATACACTGCCTTTTTTTGAGCCCCGAAAAAAAAATTGTCTCAGATCGACCGGAAAAAAAATTTTCTTATAGAATGTGGCCTGTAGAATCCATAATTTCAAACAGTTCCAAGATTGGGCTACTAGTTCAAAAGTTACAGCTAGGGAATGCAATCCCGCAGCAAAATCTCAATCCCGGTATTTGCGGGATCGTTAGATGTTAATCCCCCGGGATCCCGGTATTTGCGGGATCCCGCAAAATTTTAAATAAATTGGCAAATAAGAATTTTCTGCGGTTAACTTCTGTATTAAAATAAATCGCTAATTATCACAATAAGTATTCAACAAAAAAGTACCTTCAGGCTAACTTAGAACTCAAAAAAATCACCTGTAAAGCACAAATAGGTGAACTTCTTGTGCCTCAAAAATCATAGTACATTTTTAACGAAAAAAGTACTTATAACAATTATTTTAAAAATAATTACGTTATGCGTTTTATTAACAAAGCTAACAGAGTCGTCCCCTTGGTTGACATTAAGGGGGGAGTGTACCCTTATTTGAAAGATTACCCCAAACATTTGTAGGGTTAATTACCAATCAAGACACTATTTGACAATGTGTGTCTGAAAACACCACTAGAACCAGACAACCAAATACCAATATACTCGTAAATATATTGCTCGATTTATTGTTTATGTAATTTATTCTTTCATTGGTAACTAATATACCTATAATCATTGATTATACACACCTATAATCAATGATATAATCAAAAGTTTACTGGTTTACTCAAGTATTCAGCTTTTTTAGATAAGTACAACAGCAAAATGCGAAAAGTAACCATAAAAGGGCGGGATCACTTGGATATTTAAAATAAGTCATGTCATTTGTCATGCAGAAATAGAAACATCCCTATTCCACTATTTACGTATTATTTCCATATTATTTCCTTATGATTTGTCTTATGACAGCCATAATACCAAAAATAGTATAGTGTAAACACACATCTAAATGCTTGTTACTTATCATATGACAAATCACATGAGAAGTATGATAGTGTAAAGGTACCTTAAGTCAATATTTTTTTAAATAAAAGAAGGTTTATATACTAAATTCGATAAGGTAATAAATAACCTTCCCCAACAAACATTTTGCTGGGAAAATTCAGGCACTTTGAAGAGTTTGCGGTATTCGCTGCTGCTGCGTTCCCATCAAAATTAGAAAATGTTTGGCGCATTTTGTTTTGTTTGGGACCGACGACAAATTTGTTACAGCGCGCGCGTTCGTTAGAGCTTTGAATATAGTTAGGCATTTTGTTGCAAATGAATGCAGACCTAAAGAGCAAAGAGCCCGAACTTTAACAGCAAAATGTTTGTTGGAAAAAATTCGGCGCGTTTGGTTTGTTCGCAGCATTTTGTGGCAAATGAGCAGATCACATTTTAAATAACCTCCGCTAGGCGGCACTGAGCCCAGTATCGGTGTGTCATATTGGGGGCTCCACTCCAGTGCAAATTTTTTTGGGGGCACCAATCGTCGCACTCGGACACCTCTAGAAGAGAACACCAACCGGAAATTTTTCAACAGTTTTATAGAATATGATAATTTTTTATATTCTAAGTGCCAAACTTAGTGGTTCTGGTTGTTTATGGTAAACTTTGCAGTTTCCCAATGACTATGAAATTGGCAATAATAAATTGCTTTTCAAAGATAGATGAACAGTTTTGCCACTGGTATTCTTACAGACTACTTACTAGGCGACAAATAGTCTTTACTAGGCGGCACTTGCCGCCTACTTTATAGCTTAAAATATGCTCTGCAAATGAGTGAAGAATCACGGCATCACGATCAGATGACGAGTAGATTGTTAATAAATGGAATCAAAATGTTTCCATTCGTCATTCTTTTAACGGGCCTTCCTAAGAAATGAAATTATATTCGTGTTACCTGTAGTTTAGCGTACCTATTATTAAGGATCCTCAGATCCTTTATAGATTGTCGTCCGTCCGTCCGTGTGTGCTCTAACTCTTTTTAAAAGTGGCCCATTGTGTTGAAATTTGGTGTACGGGTACTTTGGACATTAAGGACGGACGCTATTGATTTTCAGGAAACTGGTTCAACAGGAACACAAGTTATAGGACTTCTAGTGAATCGAAAACAGGAAAAACTGCGGGCTCAATATAATAGAAATCAAAATATTTCATTCTCTAGGTCATGTATCGAGTTCGGACTTTCGCTAGATTATTCCCTATGACTCTTAGATCTGTAATAATTCAATATAGTCCAGTCAGAATAGATCAAAAAATGGCAAATAGGGGAACTAAATCATGTATTACTAATTCCTTCGGAAATGTGTAGCAGAAGATTCTCTGATCAACATACATATAATAAAGTCCCTCGACTACCGCGTGTGCTAGAGGGGTGAGGGGGGGGAGACCGTGGTTTTGATGGTTACATTTTATAGTTTTTTACTTACAATTCGAAAACAGTGTGCCCTAGAAAAAAATTCTTCTCATATAAATACAAGCTCATTAAATTTGCTACAACTTTGATTCTATACACTTTCTTAAAAAACCCACCTTTTTTAAGTTTTTGGCCCACCAAAATTGAATATGTGGATTATACACATGACCGTACTAACCAACTCGATCCGCATAGCTGGATTTACCCTCCACAGCGGTGGGGTTAGATGAGAGGAGAGGATCAAATGCTGATGAGGTATCAAGACTAGCGACCCGCCAGCACCGGCCAATGTCCTAAGTTCCATCTTCTGCCGCTGAACTACTAGAACTGGATGCGGCCCCAGGTGTGGGTGTCGTAAGACGAGCATCAACTGCACTTTAGCTTGTGGATGTGAAAGTGCGTACTTTAACGGCCCACCGGTCCTCGTGGACGGCCATGAAGAAGACAACATCGACACATTCACCTTTTCGGACAGCGAAAAGTCTTAGGTACTCGTAATATCTGATGTTACACATTTGTATATAGCACGATCCACTTTCGAATTACTACCTCTCCTTTATGAAGTTACGATGAGGTTTCCTGGAGGGAAAAAACCAAAGGAAATCCACATATGAAAATATTCAACCTTGGATAGTCAACAACATAAAAACGATGCGTTTTTTCATAATTATGTATCTACTCAAAGTTATAGCAAATTTAATAAGCTTTCATTTTTATGTACAAAATTTTTGGCTATAGCGTACCTTTTCCACGGTGTAAGCAAAAAACTATAAAATGGGACCTTCAGAGCCACTCTCGCTCCCCTCCCCCCTTTAGCACAGGAGGTAGTCGGGGGGACTTTACTTTACGTTGATTAGGGAAACGTCCCTTACACAATTCCGAAGGAACTGGTAATACATGAATTAGTTCCTCTATTTTTCCTATTCTGACTGGGCTAATATAACTCTTCTCTGTGGTATAGGTCAAAAGTTTTAGAACAAAATATACCCAAAATTATTCTTTACACAAAAATTAAGAGTTGTAAAAGCTTTCAAACGCATTATCTTGATGCTGAAAGAGTACGTGCACGTTTGATAACCGCATGTGTGTGATTCAAAGTTGTTAAATTATTTTTCTGAGGCCACATCGATTTTGATCAAAATACGTCAAAATCGTTATTTATGCACCAAGATCGTTGGGAAAAAGACTAGGGGCATGATCTCATTGACCAAAACATTAATTTGATCTATTTTTGAAGAATACATGGATTTTAATCAAACCATGTCAAAATCGTTATATATGCACCAAGATCGTTGGGAAAAAGACCAAGAGCATTATCTCAATGACCAATACATGAATTTGATCTATTTTTGGCGACCACGTAGATTTTGATCAAAACATGTGAAAATCGTTATTTATGCACCAAGATCGTTGGGAAAAAGACTAAGAGCATTATCTCAATGACCAAAACATGAATTTGATGCATTTTTGTTAACTATAAAATGTATTATGTAAGATTAAAATAAATTGTCGTTAAAAGTGATTGTAATTCTGAGGATCATTCGATATTTCGTTGTATCGGTTTATTCTTTTGATTTTAGATACGTTAGATACGTATTTACCTAGTATCATACAATATTAGGAGTTGTAATGTTGTAATGTATATAAATTGAAGCGATATTCTGTACCTATGTACAATTTTTTTACAGAAGCCTATGTAGAATGTGTTTCATTTATTGTTTGATCTGTTTTTGAATTTCATATTTATGTAATTATTTGTATCAATTGTATGTATTGGCAATAACTTTTTGTCCGAAGCGTCCCTATGATGTAAGAGCGAAATGGAGCTACGGGAAATGTAGAGATGGATTGTACTCACCGGAGTAAAGCGCGGCGCTTCTAAACCTGGGTCCCAGACGCTTCGTGCATTCGGTGAATACATGAAGGTCTTCGCTGAAGCTCCCACACCATCCGCGCATTCGACGAATATTCGAGGTTCCGGATAGTTCAGCGAACTACTTTGGCAAACTTTATGATATCGCGCCACTCGCCAGTGCAGTAGGTGTGTTCGGGTTGTAGGAGAATGGATAGCGAAGATGAGGTTATTGCCGCCACCTGGCACTGGTATCACCCAACTGAGTTAAAAATATCCGATACAAGTGAATACCGAACGAAGCGATCTCACCCTCTCCATGCGATATAGGTATAATATAATACGCATTGCACGGCCCATGAGTTTGGAAGTCTAATGGCCGTTTGCACCGACAAATGTACCTAAGTGGAGCTTAGCTTAAGCGTAGCTTAAAATCCATGGCAACCATTGTCTCAATAATCGTTGCCATGGATTTTAAGCTACGCTTAAGCTAAGCTTCACTTAAATTTGTCGGTGCAGACGGCCATACGCACGCGTTGCGAATTGCATACCCTAGCCTGATAAAACGCGGAATTCTCACCTTATGCGTTGAGTTGAACGGGGGGATTGGAATTACGCTACCGGGTATACCCTGCCATTTTAGCAGACAACACATGCAAAATAATCCTGGTATCGGCTTCTTCATGATCGGAAGTAAGAAATTCACAAGAATCTCCTAATTCAAAATTAGTTTTAAATTCGCTAACATTTTCGAACCCTCCACTTGTAGCAAACTGGATCTGTTTAGTTATAGAAACTGTAATTAGTTGTTCTGAGAGAAAATTTGTAGTGTAGGAGTCATAGAATACCAACTGTTTGGCCTCTTTTCTGTCGAATAGCAGTTTTTATTGAATTTTGCCTGTGATTATCAAAAACCACATCGACTCTTTTTGCATACTGAGTCTGTTAGTAGAATGTCGCAAAAAATATCATATTCTCGAAACGTTTTGAAATTCAAGGGTTTTCCCAGGATTTGTACGATTGGCCAGACCGCCATTCCATAAGGTGCCTGCAACAGAAGACACACTGAGGCAACACTGTTCAAGGGATTGTTTCCAACTGAAAATATAGCTGCAGGCATCTGTACCTCGCCCAAAATTACCCCCCACAAAAGAATTGGGATGGTATGAATAGATGAACTTTTGACAATTTTAACCACATTATCGCCATTTCCTACCAAATCAACTGTTGTAACTTCTTGTGGATGTAAAACGAGTAAGTTATCCCCCTCCTCTTACTTCGCTCACCCAACAATACATTTAAATCCGTAGATTGTGGGAGTCAAGTGTGATCTTGTAAGATGAATAAATTGTGTTGCATAGGCTCTTGCACATGCACGGTCCACAAATTGTTCAAACATCCACGGAGGCATCACAATTAGCAGTTGTACGAGAGCAAGGTGATTCTGAAGGGTCTAAGACACTTCGCCGAATGCCCACAACGCCTACACGATATTTTGATGGCCCATATCGCCGACTAGAGACACTATGCCGACAGTGCCCAGTAATTTTAACTTCGACACAAAAGATCTATTAATCAAAATTAAAATGATTTGTTAGCAAAAACTGAAAAACGGCATTTTTAATTAAGGAGAATTGCCCCCGCGAATGCCTGCGCCGCCTCACCTCCCCTGAACATCCCGCGCGCGGATAGGTCATAAGCTCGCTGTCGACGGCTGCACCGCCTGAGCTCACCCACGTTTACTACCGCAGAAACCTTCGCAGGAATACATAATGGATACGTTTAACCGTCTATTTTTCGCCTCTCTCCCGAAATCGACGGTATGGATCCTTCTAGAGCCGTAATAGATGCAAAAGTAGATGCCGCTTTGGCGCCATCTATTAGATATATTGCGATTTAAAATGACGAGAAGAGAAGAGAAACATTTTTTTTAGGTCTTTCCGTACAATTTTTTGGAAATTATCTTTTATACAAACCTTATCCCGATAATAACAAACACAACAAAAAAGAATTATGATGTAATTTGATGCAGTCGTTCTGAATTTATGCGCATACGCCATACATACATTTCGGCGATTCATTTTGATTTATATACAGTGAGCGGCTAACATTTTTCGTATTAAAGAAAAAATATAATGGGTTGGTCAGAAAGTAAATTTTGATATCAAAGTTGTTTTTTTTAATGGAACAGTGTTTTGTAAAATCCATTTTCCGATTATTTTTATTATGCGTAGAATTTGACACAGAACTTTTTGACACACCCAGTATATTTTCCCTTTGCAAATCATGCGCAAGAAAATATTATCACAGATTTAAATATACTATACAAATTTAAATATTAAATCTGTGATATTATGATGCACGTGTGCGAGCATTTTTTTAAACCCAATACCTGATTTTTAAATGAATGTGTTCCATATTTTAATCGCTCACATTAACGTAGAGGTCTTAGAAAATAGTCATGGAGAAGAGGTAAATGATGAAAAAATACTATTTACATTTTAAATGTAGTTTTTTTTTTAGAAAAGTGCACATTTAACTAAATATCTTACAAAAACGATTTGTTATTTATGGATTTCGGAAAAAAGTTACCTACATGCCGTAATGATGCTCTAATTATTTATTATAGTGCAAGTGAAGACTTTTTGACCCTTTTATTGTTTAACTGCTCCAAGTAGTAGACCATGAAAACAATCTCCATAGATGCACAGTTATTTGTATCCGTTGTTTCAATTACCCACTACTATCATAGTTTTTAAATAAATCAAAATAGGTATTTGAAATGGTCCTTCATCAACAAAGTTATTTAAAACTTTACCATAATGGGTCTATGATCCCACTTTTTATATTTACAACAAACAGCCGCTAGGAATAGATTCTATTTCGTGTGTAATTCTGCTACACATAATTGACAGTTACAGTAATCTGATAAGTAAATATAAACTTGCCTATAGTAAGTTGACAATATCCATCATAAGGTAACAGCACAAATAAAAGAAACCATACACTAACTGCCCTTGCTTTCTTTTGCAACATTTTTGATGAAGTTAGTATTATTAATGAATCATGCACAACAAGAAAGTTTAGTCGTATTATAGAATCGGGAAAAACGACATCTTTATATCACTTTATCGGGCGATCCTGACCTCGGTGATCGTGTAAAACCCAAACTTGATTTTCAGCGGTAGCATACTAAGAACTGGGGTCACTAGATAAGGCACGGTAGTGTCCTTATAACTAATGAAGGGGAAATTATGTCTAACTAGTTGAACCGACAGATCTTGTCCTGTCTTGGCGATTAATATTAAATACGAACTGGAATAAACAATAAGAAAAAATTATTTCAAAAACTGTGCTTTTTGATACGCAACATTGTTAGTTTTGTTTTCTGGCGCGTAAATAAATAATGGTGAAGGTTTTCCGACACGGGAACAGGCAACATGCAATATTGGCCATGTGTAAAACATGGATTTTCCCTCGGATTTTCCAGATTAATCCCACATTATCGACATTGCAAATGCAATTGTAACCGATGTTGTTCATTCATTTCTTCGCCGCAAGCCGAGTGCCATGTCAAAGGCTTGGCTGGTTCGTGTTCCGCAACAGAATGATTACCGATCAAATTTTTAATTGCAGATTATGTGGTGGTAATTCGGGCAATTCCAGCGAACTTAAAAATTCCGTTAGATAGTTGACAAGATAATATCATCTTGGTTAGTAACGGAATCAATAACGGATTTGTATGCCAGAAATTCGCCAGTTATCTTCGTTTGAATGACGTGATTGTGGTGCCCTCTGGTGGTCGAGGAAGCTAAGGAGAAAATAAGACACACACACTGAAAGTTTGTTTAAATATGTTTGGAAATACAGACGGCGTGTATAAATTGATCATTTAGATTCCCAAACTATGGGCGGCTCTCAAAATAATATTGCTGTGTTATTTCGTCTAGCAGAACGAAATTTTAGGATTCATAACTAGGATGGACAAGGGCGGTTTCCTATTTCCATGTGATTAATGTTCACAATTTAAATTTTTGTTTTGTGTCGTTGGTTAATTACTGAAACAGAAATTATTGTCATACGAGAAAGGGGTCAAGGTTGTTTTTGTTTACATTTTTTTTAATCGCATTTTTAATTTTATTCAACGTAGATTTCTCAGAATTTTATATCGCTTTTATTCTGTTATCATTGTAAACGCTTAATTTAATTGACAGGTGGATGTTATTTATCACCTTTTCGTTGTATTTAAAAGAAAGAAAGTTCTATTTTTCCTAGTATTTTAAGTTGTGTTATCTCTTAATGTCGGTTAAAAATTTTTTATAAAATTAATTTTCTACCTCTAGTTTAACGTACGTTAGGGGGGAAATTTTCTGTTGTCAACTGCCTATCATTGGCTATTATAATTTGTAATTTTGGAAGAAGGGTTTCCACCTTAAATAGAACGGACTGAGAAGAGGAAGGGCTTTTTGCCACAGTCAACGCAGAACTACGTTTCTTTGAAGAAGTTATTCAGCTTTTTGCCAAGTTCAGAGCGGAACTATGTGTGTTTAAATTTTGAAATCAGCGTATTGCGAGTTTGAGAGCAGATCCACGTTTGCTGAAGTTTGAAGTTTTCCGTTATACGTAGCAACAAGCCGAGTTCGCGGCAAGTTTGTGTTGCGGCATTTTTCGAGGCAGTTTTGGAAGTTTGGGCCTTCAATAAAGTGCGTCAATAAGGTGTGGTCGGCGCCGACTTTAGTGTTTGTTTAATTTGAAATTTGTTGTTGTTGTGTACCGTATTTGGATTAGACGTTCTGGACTGAAGGGATCCACAAAGAGGGTTATTATCCCACTACTGTTGTGTCTCGTTGTGGATGACTTACCTATATAAGATGCAGGATCTAAATAGAGCAGGGTTGTAAAACTGTAGGGTGTGGTGACAATGTAACCGTCACTCTCCGGTCAAAAAACCCCTATCCATTATCACCCCGCACATGAATCCCCGGATGACACAGTCAGATAAATAACCCCATGACAGGAAACCCCAAAACAATTTGATGCCTATGCAATCCGGGAAAAGTTTATTGTCTGTTACGTTCACTTTGGGCCAACGTGACAAAATTACCTTAGATAAGCACACGGCAAACTCAGGCAAAGTAGAGGTGGGTCGTGGTGAAAATGGGGTTCTTCTATACACACACAAATAAGCCAAAAAGGGAAGGAAACAGTAAAAGTAATCCGGATAGGCGCCACTTAGTCTTTGATAAATCTAGAGAGAGGAATACTAAAGGGATAAACAAGGCAGACCAAGAGATCCTTGTTCTCGTCTTACTAAACTCAAAGGAATACACAATTATGGGGAAGAACATAAACAATATTAGATGTCATAAATACGGGTAGTTTAATAACAATGATCTCAAAATATCACAAATCTGACACTGTAATATATCGATTTAGTATATCAAACTGGGAATTTAAAATAATCTCTAATAAAAAAACAAATGAGAAGCCAACACGTAGCCTGGGAAAATATTTATCCAAAAGGGCTTCCACAGAAATAACGGAGCTATAATCATTAAGTGACGTTCAAACAAAGTAATAATCACAACTCGTTAGTATCAACAACCAAAATGTAATCAAACGTTAAAAGGGAAAAACGACGAAAATAACTAAATTTATCTTGAACTCCGGTCGCAACCTTCCGAGCTCAGAGGACGCGAAACTGCAAATCTGAAACAGTCAGACACAAAAACACAAAAAATATAAGAAGGGTAATGATTCGCGTTGCACAATATATCGCATAAGCAATGGTTAACGTAAGACACGAAGGGTTATTCTTATACGTAGAATTGCAATTAATACTACAAAAATTCAAATGACTTTACAACAAAACAAAATTTGGTTCGACTAAGGGTTGGTTTTCACAATCGGTATGAGATATCAAAAAGTGACGAGATTTTAAGAGAAAAATACTATAAAATGTACAAATAACTGAATCTATCTTCAATGACAAAGCAACCTTATCAATTCAAATGAAAACAAACTTACACGAGCAAGTTCTTCAAAGCAAAATACATAACGTTAATTAAAAATTTACACGGTACCAACTCCACACGTCTCGTTAATTAAGTACTTGCGTTTCGGAAGAATGAATCGTAGGTCAACGAACTTCGTAAAATTGGGTCATCAGTTCAAATATCGGTTTCACATGAAATGGCGGTAATTCTTCAGTCAATTCTTCAGTCGGTAAGGTAGAAATATGTAGAGCGTTTTTGATTGTAATGGCGTCGAAACTTCAATGGAATTCTATCGCACCATATGGAAAAATCGGGTATTCGCGTTTCCACGTCAAAATATCAATGTACAGTCAGGAAGCAATTGGTAAAACCAAAATAATAAGTAAGAAAACTTAGGGCGTACGAAAGTAGCCTAAAATAGGTTATTTTAAAATAAAAAGATAATGCGTCATAGATGACATACCGCAAAACGGCCTTAAACTTGTAAGATAAATCCGCAGCAATGTGTAATCAGCGAAATTGGAAGTAAGATGATAAGAGAAAACTTCACCACTAATAATCCCAAAAAAGGTAGACAGTCGACAGTGAGTGGGAGAAGATATAACCGCGCCAATCAACAGAACACTAGACAAAAGGTTTTTTAAAAGAAAACTATATCGCAAATAAAGGATCGGGTTATAATGTGAACACCTAGATGGCGTAAGGATTGCTATATAAAGGTAAGAGTTCGCATAATGTTATTCGAGAAGGATTCCACATAGTAATTCAAATGTAAGCCAAAGCAAAGATTACACGGTAAAGAAAATAACGTCACAAT
>NW_022170403.1:4518108-4577551 GCF_008802855.1 Photinus pyralis
TTAACAAGTTCTAGGGGCATTTCAGACAACATTTTGCCAAATAGGCGTTTTTTACTAATTTGGACCTGCTGAACACGAATATCGATGTTGGCACCTCGAAATCTGAACAGGAAGTTCAGAATTCAAGATGGCGGCCAATTTCCGAAAATGTTGATCTTTTCTCTCATGCGACCGATTTTTTCGATCTAAAAACGGATTATAATGTTATTCCTGACGGAGGTACGGCACGATAATAATAGTGAACAAATGTTTAAACAATGATTCCATAGTTTTTCTAACGTCAAAGTGTGTAAAAGTGTGTAAAAGTGGAAACCTTTTTCATAATACTATGGCTACTGTTTCAATTTCTTCACAGCATGTAATTATTAAATTATTTCTGTTTTGGCAAGCATTTTGGTTCTTGTGCGTCGTGTGATAGATATCCGCGATGTTCCATTACCTCACATTTGGAAGAATTTCCTTTCATTGGAGGAAAACAAAAGAAATCTGATCGAGTTCTTGTCGCATCACCTTGAAGAGGCCTCATTTGACGGCGTACTGGTGATTGCTGGAGGCTTCAGTGATGAAAGAAAAGTTTTCTGTAACCGTCAGACTACACAGATTTCCTCCTTAGAAGCGGAAGCGGATACTATAGGATAACGCTATACAGATACAGATGTATTTCTGTTGCTTCTTCATCACTTCGAGAAAATACTGGCAAACTAAGTTTGGTTGCTGACCGGTACTTCAAGAAAGATTGTCTTTGTTGCTATCCATAATGATGTGCAGAGGAACTAGCCAAAGGGAGTAGTAACGAATATCCTGTCCTTTTACGCTATCACAGGAATAGTGATGTCACGTCATTGCTGTTGTGAATTTCCACGCTTGGATGCATTTATTTTTGTTTATTTATTCATTTTTGACCTTTCTTTTAAGCAGGGGGGTTCAGACAAGGCTGGTCTACCAACCCAACCCACTAGACATGTACAAATATCTATATCCGAACCCGGATGTGAACCAGGGAGTGTTTCAAAAGTGCTCTCTTTACTGTTCACGCTGGGCATCATCCCCTCAGCGAGAAGATATATATCTTTTGCAAAACTATAAAAGGTTGGATATCATAACTAGGTACATGAAACTTCACTTGTTCAGGGGTATCGGCTTGACTCGCATATTTTAGGTGGCGTCTTTTCTTCCCTTTGGGTAGCTGATACCATAGTTTCCACCGACGGTGCGCGTCACGCTTAGTTCGGTAGGGAGAAGTCGCTACCAGACGTCCGTTTGGGAGAATCCCCACGTCTCTGGCCCCATCTCGGTTAACCAAGTAGGACTTCCCAGAGTGAAGAAGCAGTGCCAGGTTTCAGGAGCTGCGAAGCTTTAGATGTAACAATTCTGTACTCCATTCTCTTGGGATTCCGTCTAACCTTCTCTAGTATTTCGCATCCATTTCCATAATTACGGCATATCAGGTGTAAATCTCAAGAGGTACTTCTTTGACCTTAAACTCTGAAATGTCGCTCAGACTAGCATATCTATCCTTGATTTTCTGGGGAAAGAATTGAAAATGGTATATTCCCATTCTTACAACGTTAGATTAATTCCAAAGGCTGCTCTAGATATCGTCCTTTGTCGTTGTAAATAGGATTGCTCGTCAAAACTGTTAAAATGTCGCAAGGTTCAATTGATTTGTACTACCTAATTCTCAAGAAGTCGATTGACCTAACACCATGAGAATAAGGTGTTCATAATTTTGTATTCACTTTTCTATATGCTTTCATACTTTAATAATAATAATATATCCCCAGTAGCGGTAATTAATACCTAGCAAAATAAGAATCTTCCGAAACACCGCAGTTTAGTTGAACTCCTTCATTTTTTTCATATAAAAATTAACGTAAAATTCGAAAGATTGTAGTTATCAAAACTTTACAAGGAGAATTATGCAATATAAACGCATGGCGGGAATACTTATATATGTCAGGATTACTAGAAACAATCGTTTTGCAAGTCCTCCTTTTGGCAAGGGGAGCTAGGAATTTCGTAATTCTTAATTTTACCTTTGAATATAAACCTAACTTTATATTCAAAGATTTTACGCATTCCTGCCGCTAAAAAAACTACTACATTATTGTTAATAATTAACTATTATTATCGTGACGTAGGTACGTCAGGAATACCATTATAATTCGTTTTTAGATCGCAAAAATCGGTCGCATGAGCGAAAAGATAAACATTTTCGAAAATTGGCCGCCATCTTGAATTCTGGACTTCCTGTTCAGATTTCGAGGTGCCAACATCGATATTCGTGTTCAGCAGGTACCAATTAGTAAAAAAAGCCTTGTTGGCCAAATGTTGTCTGAAATGCCCCTAGGACAGAGAAACTTCGAAAAGTGAACCAGTCTAATAGTAATATATAAGAAAATTATCGTTATTTGTTCTGGAGTCAGGATTGATAAATGATATTCCATCGGAATAGCGTATAGAATCTTTATTTTAGGTATCCTTTTTTGAGGTTCTTGAAAAATTAGCGTTTTCTTAACAGAAAAATAATTCATTAATTGTAAATCATTCCTGAAGTAAAGTGACTACTTGAGTACTTGGTTTATAAATTTTAATAACACTGAGTAACACTGTGATATAGCAATAGATCATCCATAAGGCTATTTTAGCAGCGATTATATTCGAAAATCTAATTAAACATTACTTAGCTAGCAATTTAATATTGAATCCATCAGACCCATAAAACGTAATAAATAAGTTGAAAAAGATCTAAAATTAGTTACCTACCATACATTTCTAGTAAACAGCATTTTATACACGAACTTTAGTTGGCTAAATTGACTTAAAGGAGCTCTCGTTATTGGCGCCAAATCAATCGACAGCTTAATTAAACACATTACGACTGCGTTTAATAATTTAACATAACGACTTTACAATTGTATATCAAAATGAACAATTCATTCAATTAGAAAGCAATTAATTACTTTTGAACACGCTATTCTTCCATAATAATTTACAGCGTTTGAATGTAACTGAAAGCACATACCCATATTCTGCGGGAAAAGATTTCATTAAATCACACTCATATTGCGTCAATTGATATTACATTCAATTAAATTTAAATTGAGGTTTTCGATTATTATTTCAATCTACACCCCACTAATGGCATTTAAAATTATTTTTAGTGGTGTCAATAACATTTTAACAATATTAATGGTACGAATGCAACAAAAGCCCATATAAAATAATTGAGACAGTTAAAGCGTAACATCTGTTTACATTAACAAATTGAATTAATTGAAATGCCGCGGTCTAATTTTAAGGAAAATAACCTAGGCGTTTATTAATACAAAATGCATTTGAAGAAAACAGTGACTTTCATCTATTTATAGCCATACAGAGTAAATTGCACTATTTATAGGACCTTTGCGGTTACTATTTAGTTTGTCGTTCTTAGAGGATTGCGGCCCGCTCGATTCTTTAATCTTTAATTCGATGTTGATAATATATGATTTCCTGAAATGGTTTCTTGTTAAATACAGTTAAAAAGTTTGATTCCTTTACCCTTTTACTGTGATCACGATCGCTAGTAGTTGAGATTGCCGCTCTTTATGCAACGCGTATACTCTACAAACCCTTAAACTCAATAACAGGTAAATAACATTTTTGGATTTGGTAGACAAGACAAAACTTGTTTATAAATAGTAGTGAGTGAGAATTATAGTAAACGTTAGAAATTATCACTCCTATTAACGAGACTCAAATTCACCCTTTTATTCATATCGTCGCGAACTGCATGCCATTGTCGTTCTCCAATGTTGTCAACAACCGCTCCATAGCTGCACATAAGTATGGATGAAAATGTAATTTTTAGCGCATTTCCAGAAAAATAAAAAAAAATGCGCTATTGTGGCCACTATGTCCGTCCGTCCGTCCGCTCGTTTTGAGACGCTACTAGTTTTTTATGTTAAGAGCTATTGTTCTACTTTTTTCGCTATTTGGTTCGTTATGGTGTCGAGTCTTGCACCACGGAAGGAATTTTTTCTGTACCGCTTACAAAAAAAGTTATTGTAAAAAAAACAAAAAAACCGTCTTTTACATGTTTCATAATTTTACACTTTTGCCGTTTATTAACGATCCTAGAGATCGTTTATAATTTTGCATTGCTGTATGTCGTCTGCCTGTTGGTCTGTCTGTCTGTTCCTTTGTCTGTCTGTCCCTCTATCTGTCCGTGTGAACGATAACTTTATTTAGAAATGTCCGATCGCTTTTACATCTCCGTTAGTTATGAACTGAATTGCATGAAATTCAATATGGGCATAGCTTTAGCCATATAATACGCAATGCCAAAAGTTGAGTCGAATCGATTCAAAATTCACAGTGTCACACATTCACAGTCAACTTTCTTATTTATGGAGGGATTTAAATGAAATTTGACACATAGCCACTTGGAATAAAAGCAAATTTAACGCCAGTTTCAAAATTTGGTTTTGCGCATGCGCAGTGCCAACTTTCTTATTTATGGAGGGATTTAAATGAAATTGGATACATAGCCACTTGGAACAAAGGAAAATCTAACGTTAGCTTCAAAATTTAGGTTTGCGCATGCGCAGTTCCAATTTTCTTATTTAGAAAAGCATCTTACAAATAGGAAATGAATGCAAGTGGAAATGCGCTTTATGTAAATCGTTTACGATTACTTTTTAACTTGTTTGGTTTTCAGTTTGCTGACAGATTTCATATGATGGTAGTTTGCGTGGGACATCTGTTGCTCTTGCTTTTAGGGATGAGTTTGTGTCTAATTGCAAAATTATTACTAACTGATGGCATCGGAAAGATATCGGAACAGCACTGATGTACATTGTACAGGCTTATTTAATGCATTTGTCTAGTTTTAAAGGAAACGAAAATATTATTGGCATATTTATCGAATCGTGTTGCTGAAGTTAGATAAATTTGGGTAAAAGTAAGGGCTTTAACTCATCCTGAAAAATGAAACGAAAGCGGTTAACTTAATCATGGATAAGCGGCAGAAACTTTGAATATCTACCGTAAGACATTGTACTCGGAATCTCTAATCCGCTTTACACGCTGGTTTATTTTACTTTGCTTATTAACAATTTAAAATGCTTCTAGATTTATTACGAGTAGTACGATACCTACTTTCTTTGTAATTATCGTCAAATCAATCGACTGGATCACAAATACAGCCAAAAAACGTCTCATATATAACGTCTTTGTATCTTTATTTCCAAAAATATTTGTTTTGTGATTGACAAGGATAAGTCATAATTTGGACTCTTCAGTATCACCATCAGAGTTGGACTGGGTCAAGCATAGAGTGACCCAGTGACCCGGTGACCCAGTTAGTTTACTGACCCAGTGACCCAGCTTGACCCGGCGACCCAGCTTGACCCAGTTTGACCCGGTGACCCAGCTTGACCCGGTGACCCAGTTTGACCCTGTGGCCCAGCTTGACCCGGTGACCCAGTGACCCATCTTGACCCAGCTTTACTCAGTGACCCGTCCTGACCCGGTGGCCCAGTAATTAAATTATTGTTAGGTATCATCCAAAACAATTTCAAGTAACTTTTAATTTAAAAAAAACTTCCTCAATAATATTCGCCAACAAACACGTAGCCCAATTTCATTCAAGAGAACTAATACCAAAAAAAATCAAATGCATTTGTTTATAGTTTGTAGTCAAGTAGTCAATGAAAGTATTTAGAGAAAAGATTTATTTTGATTAAGCTAACTAGTAGAAAAAAATTAAATGGAATGAACACCTGTAAGCAAACTGGTAAGCCCTGAAGCAAACAAATGAAGGAGGGAACTGTTTAGAAATAACATTATTCTAATACAATTCGGGACATGGAAAGTTTTTTACGGCAGTATTAAAGCAAACATCACAGAAATGGCAGTTGTCAAGCAATCGAGTATTATTTTCAACAAACCAGCATTTCATTTATTTCATAATCTGTACACTTGAGCCGAGGGCACTTAACTGCGTTATTCGATCAAACTAGGTTACTGGGTCGAATTGGGTCCCCGGGTGAAATTGGGCCGCTGGGTCAAACTGGGTCACTGGGTCAAACTGGGTCAAGTTGGGTCACTGGGTGAAACTGGGTCACTGGGTCAAACTGGGTCACTGGGTCTAACTGAAAAGAGTATGACGTGACCCAACGACCCAGTGACCCAGTTTAATTTAGTGACCCAGGTGACCCAGTTGACCCAGTGACCCAGTGACCCAGTCCAACTCTGATCACCATAATGTGAGATTCTGGAACGTATTATCATATTCCCAAGTGTGGGTGTTTAAATTTATGAAATTTCTGATTGTTCCTTTGTCCCCACCCTACGTATACAAACGTGTAATTTAAAAAACAACGCAAATTTGTATCAGTTCCAAACGCTAAGATCTCAAACACTCAAATGAACGGACGAATGGACGGAATTCCTGCAAGTATTACCTGGATAAAAATAGTGGAAATGCTGCTGTTTTTGAATTAAGTATTGGCATAAGTGTATACAGTGTGTCCCCGGATGAACTGCACAAGAGGGAAAAAATTGTTAATTTTAATTTTACGCAAAAATGTCATTCTTTATAAAAATTTTTGCTTGCCTCAAAACCACCTATTCTGAAATAAAAATCTAGATATTCCTTTTAGCAGCTGAGAAAATTACAAAAAACGCAACATCTACAGCGGAAATTTTTCTAAGTTGCATGGTTTTGATTAAATCAGACTATCATTGTATCTTCCATGGCAACCTGATAAGCAAATCAAATTAAAAAAGACACCTTAGAGCTTAAGAAAAAGAATGACATTTTTGCGTAAAGTTAAAATTAAAAATTTTTTCCCTCTTTTTCAGTCCATCCGGGGACCCACTGTATGTCCTCAAACAGATAAACCATATTGGAAGAAAGGAAATAGGTGACTTTGAGGGCATATTTGTTTAGTTGATTTTTTAGACCTGCAACTTATCGTCAAGTACAAAAAACGAACTCTGCCGACATGCTGTAAGTCATCATAATATGTATTAATTTACTAAAGTTTGGTTATTAATGTTTGCCGGTGTAACGTAACGCGTCAATTCTATCACAGAAATGCCAATTTGCTACGATCTAAGCGTGTTTATCAAATTGACATAAAAACGTATATCTGCGGCTTAGGAAAGCCCATTTAACAAAAATGAAACTACAGTCACTATCGCATTCTATGCGTTCGATGGTCAGTTCTTTATGTGTTAGTACGACACTATCGGGAAAGAAACTAAACCTAATTATTAGTTTTGTGCGCCTAAAAAGAAAAGGAAAATGAAATTTATTACACACGTGGCTTGATGTAGCGACGCAACCAAGATCGAATGTCAAGAAAAAATAAAACCAACAAAGAAACAAGTATAAATATTGTGCACAACTCTTGTGCAGATAAAGCGCATTTTTTTAACCGAAATAGCTTTGGTTTTGACATCACCAATGAATATATTGCAGACGTCTCAATGGCCCTTTGTGAGTACCCTCTTCCGACAATCCGTTCTTGAAATATATGGGAATGTACCCGATCACGATAAGAGGTCGAGGAGGAGGGCTGTGGTTGGTA
Organism: Photinus pyralis; assembly: GCF_008802855.1. NCBI lineage: Eukaryota > Metazoa > Arthropoda > Insecta > Coleoptera > Lampyridae > Photinus > Photinus pyralis. Next base: position 4,525,689 of record NW_022170403.1, read on the forward strand.
GAAATTAATTCCTTTCGTTGAAACGTTTCATTAGAAAAATCTGAGACCCCCCCCCCCCTAATACAGCAAAATTTGATGACCGCGTGGTACACCTTTAAAGTATAGGCTACCTATTGCAAAGTTCCAGGATTCGAGGACCATTCCCCTAGAGGTAGCTCAAAACTGCAGAAGTGGGTGGCGGACGTACAAAACGCAAGCAATAGCACTTTTTTACTTTCTTAAAAATGCGCTAAAAAGTTTTAAAGACGACACTCCATTCGGTTCTTTCTCCAGGGAGTCAAAGGTTAATTGAAATATACAGGGCAAGAAAATGCATGCGTCCTTTGACTAGGTTAATTTAATTTTGCTGTTTCTCAAATGATTTAGCAAGTGTTCAATGTTTGAAAGTAATTTTTAGAATACTTTCCTTAATTTATATACTGTTTGCACTTGTTAAAAATAAAAATAGTTACCTCTAACAATGTTGTTAGTTGCATGTTCTTGTTGAACTTCGAGACACAGAAACACGTTTATATTCAAACACATAAAGATATAGTTGCAACCACCCAAAATCCAAAAAACTCTTAGATAGACCAACGCAAGTTTGCGACCCTGCGAAAAAGCAACAAAAGTGAGCACATAAAAGTCATGATATGACTGCATGTACATACATACGATGCCAAAGTGAAGCCATCATCCGTTAAGGCGAAGAACGACACAACCGGCGCGGCGTTCCATTACAAGAAGAAACGACGAGATCAGGAACTTTCGGATAGTTATTTCTGGAACTGTTCCTACGTATTCATATGTAACTGGTTGTCGGTCTGTATCTCACACTATGTTGCTGAAATTGGAACTTCGAAATTAAGCACCTGATATACTATTATTGTAATAATAAGCTTTATTACAAGTGGAAGGAATGACGGATGATGTAGTGAAATGGCCCAATCTACTTACATCAAATATCTATAGCTCAATAAGCACTTTGTACATTAATAACGACGCCGTCTGCAGGGTCTGATTCATGAAATGCACCTCAAAGGACGGTGTATGCATAATGCCACTTGATTTACAATTAGTGAACTGGGAGTTGTATTATACAACACCTGTCATCCAAGTTGAGAGATGAGAAGGCAAACTTAGCGCAAGTAAAGGTTGGTAAGGGACTAGTATTATTGAATTGTTGTACTTGAAGCCATGAACAAATTAGAACATATGTATTACAATTACCTTAATAGTCAATCAAAGAGTAATAATAATTAAGTTACTTAGAGTGGAGCAGTGGGTGCCATTACTGATAACCTGTTCTTTAAGTATTCACAAATTAAACAACAGAATCCTTAAATATTCAACCGGGACAAGTATAGTATATATATCATCGCTGTTTAGATTCATGAGCTAATTTAGTTGCAATGACAATAATGTAGGGTCGGGGTTAATTCACTGAGGAATGCTGAGATGCTGGCACGATTTGTTATATTCCAGCTTTACTGGGAGCTTATAACGCTTTTAACAAATCCTTTTAATACTACAGTCGTTTACGTTTAATTTTTAGAATGGTCCCGGAACGGCGCTCGTTGTGACCACTCCTCTGATCCCGTTTTACCCTATTACAACTGAATTTTGCTTGTCACATCTGCTGCACTAACCTACGACCCTCGAGGTCACTCAGCCAAATCTCAGCTATTAACCTTCGACGGACGGGCCTTAATTGACCGGTCCTTGGAGTAATTAACCCTCTATTTTCTCTTCAAAACTGTCCACATTTGTGTATTTAATACGCCCGTATACGGCCGAAGGATAAAATTGTCTCGTGTTTTTACTGCGTAACGAGAAATACACTCACTAATTTGCTTTTTCGTTCAACGGTTTCGTAGAAACAATGTGCAAATTATTTATGTAAATAAAATATTTCGGAATAAGGTAAATTGCTCGGTTTATTTTTAATTGCAGGGAATAATTTACAGAATATCCGGTTGCCATTAATATAGACACCTTGATACATGATAGCTGACTCACAAAAACAAATAAAATTTAAGTTCTTCCTGAATGAGATGCTATATTGGTGATTTTACCTTCAGCTATACCGGGTGATCCAAAATAACTGCATATAGTTTAAATTTGGCGCGTAAAGTTTTTAGTGTGTTTTACTTAAGATGCTGACACCTCGATTGGTATTTTTAGTTTAGTTTAGAACCTTTTTTACAGAGCGTGGCATTGTAATGCGAGTATTTAAGTTTCGATTACTTTTCCGCTCAAATATGTAAAGCAGAGAATGTTTAAAGCTGTGAAAAGTGTCAAATTTATGCAGTATCTTCCCAAACAAACTTTGCTCATGATGATTTAAAGAATTATCTGGATGATTGCGGTTCAAAAAATATGTGTCATTGCTACTTATTCATTTTCAATGAACTTTTGTTCTTCAATTGCTTGACGATTAAAATACAAAGATCGGGTTCAAATTCAGTGTTTTTAATGGGCATATATTATTATATTTCTTAGCTCATCGTGACATAAACTCATATCAGAAGTAAACATTTTAAGGTCTCTAAAAAAAATAAACTGTTTTGACCGGGAATCGTAGGTAATTTTCTAAACTTTTCGAAGCTCGTGAAGAAAGTAGGTTTTTATTTAGTGCAAAATACGTTGGGATATCTAAATAACAGTTTCGCCCTTTGTGTTAAAGTGAGGACATATTATTTTAAATCAAAAAAGAAATTCGAGTTTTGAGTTGTGTTCGGTTACTATGAAAAACTTGATCCGAGGTTTGTATTATGTGAATGTGAAGCAGAATAAACAATCTTTCGAGTTTTGATGTATTCACTAAATTCTGTGCTAATTAAAAAATTGCAACCAGTACAGAAAATTTCCTGGTTAATAAGAACGATAACACCCCTAACGTTTCGTTTTCTTCAAAATGTTATTCGGAGTCTACATTCGACCCCCTATCACGATTGGTTATAATTCCTCATATCTCAAGACCGAAGTGTTGGAGGACGGTACTCACAAAAGGCGATTGGAACGTCTGAAAGAAACATATTATGGATGGTGAGACCTTGAATAAGAATATCTCAAAAACGGTATGGTGGAGGAGAGTACTCACAATTGCACAATCAATTGTCCGGACGAGACATATCTACTGGAAATGTGAAAACTTAAGTGTGAATGACTCGAAAATGAGCATTGGGGGAAGGGAAGATATTGTAGAGAATTTGGTTAATTCTTCTTTCATTATATAGATATTATCATAGATTATAAGCGACCTTTAAATGCTGCTGTGACCCTGAACCTTAGGGCCACATACAAAAAATAAATGCAATGCCCCACGTTGGCCGACCAAATAAATAATGCTGTGTGCAAAGGTGCGGCCAAAATGAACCATACACAAAATACCCCAAACCTAACTAGTTCTCCAATTAAAACTCTCCCAGAAAATTGTTTGCACGACGAAAGATGAAAACTTTGCCACCCAAACTTTAACATAGAAACGCGCGTCGTCTAAGTTTTTAAAGGACAGCCACTTGGCCTCGAAATTGGTAAAATGCTTCTTCAACGAATCGCAACTCGGCCTTTAAATTTGAAAAAAGGACACTTCTAAATGCAAACTCCGGTATTTAAACGGACTTCCTTCCAACAAATCGTTCAACCTGACATTGTTTACACATGTAATATATATGTAATTTCATATACCTTTCCCATTACGTATTTAGACTCATCAATCAAAATAAACAGCGGCTATATTACTCAATAGAAGTTTGTAGAGAAAATAAATAATGTCTCCCACAATTTCGTTTGGGTACATCGAAGTGCTCACCAACCTCGTAGCGAAGTGTTTGCAGTATTTATTATCCCAGACTCGCACCATTAATCTTGCTAACAATAGGTTCGTGAAAAAAACTGAGTTTGTGACAATTATGTTATTTACGCTTCTGGTTAGATCAGGTAAATGACAAAATTTCACAAACTTCACATTTGAAGCGTTCGTAACGTTTTAGTAGAGATCCAAAAAGTAGTAACTCAAGAGATTTCTCATTCGCTTGGTACTACGAATTCATAAATGCAGCATACAGTCCTTAAGGCACACCTTAACATTTCTGACGAAAGACGAATGTCGCCACTACAAAAATGTACTTTCCTTACGATATTGGGTGGAATATACACACAGTACCTATGTCCCGTGATGGTTTGAAGATACGACGATGGTCAATTCAGGGAAAAGTTGCGCAATTAAACAATTATTATAATGCTTCAAAAATTACTTCCTAAGATATGCCAGAAAAGCCGAAATTTGCCTATTTGGGTTCACAAATTTTTTTTCTGATGTTGAACTGATACAAAAAAATTAAAAAAAACACCAGTCCCCTCCAAAATTTCACTAAAGGACCTTGTCGAAACGAGCGCATAATCGTGTGCAGTATGAGTGATAGCTGTAGGTTTATAAATATGACTTAGTAAACATCATTAACAAATGTACATAAGTATGTATTCAATCGGAAATGTAGCCCCTCCCGAATGAATTTCCTGGTCAAGGGCCCGGCCTAAGTAAAGGATAACGAAATCATTAGATTCTAGCTTGAAGACCAGGCACGAGCTATATATTAGCCCTACAAAATTGAAATTTGTTATTTTATGCGTGCGCGATATTTTTGCTGCAACAGTGCGATCATCAACTCGCCACAGATGTTTCCTTTACTTTTGTAAGAAATACCGGCAGCATGTAATACTGGATATATAGAAATAAGGTTTCCTCACTAAAATAACAATTACATAAATGAATCATCGGGAAGAGTTACATGTGACATTTCATACGACTATTTCTAAAAAACACCTCCCTGTCAAAGAAAAAACAATTAAAATCTATGGAAAATAATCTAAACCCATTTCTTGTTGAGACACCTATAATTTGGTGGGCTGCCCATTAGTTAAGGATAATTAAAGCTTGATTAATCATTGTTTTAAGACTAGACGAGGCGTAACTCCTTTTGAATGTTACTTCGTTATGTATAGAAATTAAATATAATCGATGAGTCTTATAGGCAGACAAATTAATTTCGGATAATTATCGGTCTATGCTTTACGAATTCCTGTATAGGGGAGCTATAATTGTTCTTATTGAAATGTGTTTTATATGAGAATATTGAGCGAGGAATTGAGGTTTCAAGACACGTATTTCCGAAGAACAACCGGGCGCGTTCTATTGTGCATGTATAAATAGGTAGGGGTTGCCGATGTTCTTTATCGATAAGAATGCAGTTCCGCTTAAACTGTTATTGCATTTTTGAAAGGTTCTAGTTATGTTTTCATAACAGGACATGCAGCTTATGTCCAGTTTATGCTTCGCTATACAATCAAAAATTCGTAATCAAAATAAAAATTGAGTTAAAGGATATACATAAGGGAATACCGACGCTACTCGTAGAAAAGTAGATGATCACAGGAATTACGTGCCGAGTAATTTATTGAGCAATTATATTAACGTCTTTCATTTCATTAATTGTCACACATTCCTCTACCAATTTAGTAAATGGCCATATCAATACGAAGCTTTAATCAACGTAGTTTCAATTTGAATTTGTAAAATTGCGGGCATATCACCATTGTATATACAGATATACCCTATAACGATTAACGTTTATAATTTGGTCGAGAAGTACGTGTAGTAAAAACTGATAATACATCCTGAGTTAATTTGGGCTTTTTTATATTAAGGTGTATAGGTATAATATGGATATATTTGATATGTACCGTTCTGCTGATTACATAATCCATTTTTGCGACTACAATTCTTCAAATATCAACACATCAACAATAATTTTTTTTTATTAGACACATAAATGTAAGGCTTACCTTAAATCTTTAATAGCTTTTTCTTAAAAAATTTAGACAAACAATTTAATTATCTGATTAATAATGGCTAATATGTTACCGAAGTTAAGTACTTGTAAAACAAATTCATCTGATTTACAAGAGACGATTTTCAAATTAGAAACTATTACGGTAAATACGAACAACAGCAAAAGTTGTACATACGCGAATTTAAACTCTGTAAGCCTGATAACTCAAGAAGAATGGACTTGAACTGCCAATCAAGGTGCCATTTTTATACGAGACCTAGGAATTTGTATTGATTTTTCTTTTTCAAGAGATCAATCAGTATGAGAAAAAGAAGCATTACTTTGTGTTTTAAATTTAGATTTTTATCAGTTAAATAGTAAAGGAGAATATCACTTTTTTTTTAAATACATTTATTTGGTTGCAGACACTAACTAAAAAAGAATATGTAAGTTTTACAGGTTGACATTAAGGTAAAAAAAATTTTGTATATAGACTTGACAGGTTTTTTCGCAGTATTTTGGATTAATATTTTTGGAAAAAATCAAAACAATAGGTAAACACTACATGTTGTTTATTTTTCAGAAACATTATAAAAGATACATTATAAAAGAACTTATTCTATTAGCTGGAACATATTTTCAGTTATTCGTCAATGCTATATTCGAACATTGAAGTGTCCTTATCAAGTACAGCATAAGATTATATTCATCAATATCATTATAAAACCATAGGTCACATTGAGGGACGTAGTTTTTGCCAGTGTCATGACATTTTTAAATTAATTTTTTTTTAGTAACCTTCTAAATCCTTATAAGAAATAGTGTAAAAATATCAGATTACATCCTTCGCCAATTTTCTCGAAGCATTTGCTTTTGCAATTGCAATTTTCACCAATTTTTTTTCTGCCAGTTGTGCTTGTATAAGACCTTCCTAGGGTTCTGTTTACCTTCCGTATATTTCGGTTCCATAAAGATGGTCGCCGTAACCGTTTTTTGCCTACTTGTGGTATTGCCTAAAAAGTTTCAGGCTGTGCTTCAACATTATTTTCATTTTCTAGGGACGTATCCGCACCTGATGAACTTTAAAACGAGTCAGTATTGAGGTTAGGTCTTAAATTTTTTGCATTTGCAGGAATGTAGTCTTCGTCGCTATCAGTGTGTGTTCCACCATAGGGATCATCAATGGATATTCTATCCGACATTATTTTGCACTTTTTGTTGACAATTCACCCTTAAAACACACTTTAAACGTGAAATTCCCCATTTACACACGTGTTACAATAGTATATTAAGATACAAGTGTATAATCAAGTCTTTAAAGCACGCGCAACGAGTTTAAGGGCACGACGCAAAGCGGAGTGCCTTTAACGTTGCAAGTGCTTTAAAGACCAATTATACACGTGTATCTTATAGTATTTTTTATTATACCTGCAGTATAATTTAAAAATAGGAAATACAATGAAATCATATTGACGTTATACTCGAATACATGTCTAATTAAGTGGGCTGGGTGTTCGTAATTTCACGATTGCCATGGAAATGTCACTTGACGTTTGCTTATAAAAATCATCGTCTTTGTGAATTAAACGATTTCCGTTGAAAAAGATAATACACCGTCCATTAAATCGATTGTTGTAAAATCTAAACAAACGTTGGTAGGTGTAAAATCCAACTCCAGTAAAGCCTATTATAAAGAATATGAAAAGTTGTTTCCATGGATGAATAGGAAGTTACTTACGAATACAGTATTAAATGCATCCATAATGCTGACATATATGAAGGAAATGTCAAAGGTATTTAAATCTTCTATATTTTGGTGCATTCATTCAAAAGTTCAAAGCAATACTGCGATTAAAAAGTGGAACAGATTTGGAAGCATACCCTAAATTACGCGCGTTTGTGAAAGCTTCAACCCTAGGATAGGTACAAAAGCCAAAGAAATGTTCTGCATTTACAGAAAGCGACCTAAGAGGATTTTTTATTTCATCCAGATGACAGTTTCAAAAGTTATACTTGAAGTATCGTTACTTAGCAACTTTAAAGCACGTGTGTTTTAAAGGCCCTTTTTCGCACGCATTTGAGTGTTTAAAACGGAGATTGTGATTGAGGTATAATAAAAAATAAATATTGTCAGATGATGCAGTGCAAGAAACGGTCAAGTCTAGGAGTTGACCTGTTTTTGCGCAGTTCACTTATGAAGGCAACCACCAATACATCTATATGTGTGTTATTTTTTAAGTTAGAAGTCCGCTTCTTGCACGGGACGAAAGAGAAATTTTTATTTTGCAAAAACATATCCTTATGTTATTTTGCCCTAAAAATGGACTTAGCCGGTTCTTGCATTGGACCCCTCTTACTGTATGGGTTTTAGTCAAGTTGTTAATTTTGAAAATGGCAATGTCTATTATGTAAATGTCTATGGGGAGTAGTGTCTTATACCAATATAATTTGTGTGTGAATTTCAACTATTATCTGTGGAGTGTATTAGCAATTAGCAGTATGATGTGTTAATTGCTTTAGCTCGATATTTGTGTTCTGTTTGGGCGAGTTGTGTACATGCTCGTATTATGTGTCGGATTGTTGCTGATGTTTGTGAGCAGAGTCGACAAAAATCATATGTCTTTAAGTACCTATGTGTTTTTAGCGCATTTCCACAAAAATAAAAAAAAAATGCGCTATTGTGGCCACTTTGTCCGTCCGTCCGTCCGTCCGTCCGTCCGTCCGTCCGTCCGTCCGCTAACTTTGCGACGCTACTAGTTTTTTATCTTAAGAGCTATTGTTCTACTTTTTTCGCTATTTGGTTCGTTATGGTGTCGAGTCTTGTACCAAGGAAGGAATTTTTTCTGTACCGCTTACAAAAAAAGTTATTGTAAAAAAAACAAAAAACCGTTTTTTACATGTTCCATAATTTTACACTTTTGCCGTTTATTAACGATCCTAGAGATCGTTTATAATTTTGCATTGCTATCTGTCGTCTGCCTGTTGGTCTGTCCGTCTGTTCCTTTGTCTGTCTGTCCATCTATCTGTCCGTGTGAACGATAACTTTGTTTAGAAATGTTCGATCGCTTTTACATCTCCGTTAGTTATGAACTGAATTGCATGAAATTCAATATGGGCATAGCTTTAACCATATAATACGCAATGCCAAAAGTTGAATCGAATCGATTCAAAATTCACAGTGCCCTTTTCGCATCTCGACCATTTATAAACCGAATTGCAAACTTTTTTACTTATAAAAGTATTTGAATGAAATTTGATACATAGAATTTAAACGAAATTTGATACATAGGCACTTGGAATAAAGGAAAATCAAACGCCAATTTCAAAATTTGGTTTTGCGCATGCGCAGTGCCAACTTTTTTATTTATGGAAGAATTTAAACGAAATTTGATACATAGGCACTTGGGATAAAGGAAAATCAAACGCCAATTTCAAAATTTGGTTTTGCGCATGCGCAGTGCCAACTTTTTTATTTATGGAAGAATTTAAACGAAATTTGATACATAGGCACTTCGAATAAAGGAAAATCAAACGCCAATTTCAAAATTTGGTTTTGCGCATGCGCAGTGCCAACTTTTTTATTTATGGAAGAATTTAAACGAAATTTGATACATAGGCACTTGGGATAAAGGAAAATCAAACGCCAATTTCAAAATTTGGTTTTGCGCATGCGCAGTGCCAACTTTTTTATTTATGGAAGAATTTAAATGAAATGTGATACATAGGCACTTGGAATAAAGGAAAATCTAGCGCCAGTTTCAAAATTTTATTTTGCGCATGCGCCGTGCCAACTTTTTTATCTATGGAACTATTTAAGTGAAATTTGATACTTAGGCGCTTGGAACAAAGGAAAATCTAACATTAGTTTTAAAATTTAGGTTTGCGCATGCGCAGTTCCAACTTTCTTATTTAGAAAAGCATTGAAATGAAATTCTTCGCATAAACTGAAATTGAAGTAGCACGTCAACAATGGATTGCCCATGTGCAACGCTATCTTTCATATTTGTGGGCGGATTTTTACGATTTTAACAGAAGTTGCATCTTACAAATGGGAAATGAATGCAAGTGGAAATCTGCTTTATGTAAATCGTTTACGATTACTTTTTAACTTGTTATATCTGCTTGCGACCTGCATTGTATTGCTAACATGTAACCTTCAGTCTCTGGGACGTTGTCACATTCAGATAACCAAGTGTGCGTTTATGTGACCTGAATCTCAATAAATTAACGACTTTGTAGTAGTAAAGAATACAAAGTTAAATAATATTTTCAGTTTCTGGAAATGAAACGCTAGCTGAGTCATAAGGCAGATCTCAATCTTATCCATTAAAAGCAATTGCTATAAATGAAACATAATTTTAACAAATTTGCAAAAAATATACTAATGTGGGGATTTTCCACTTATTTTCATTTTTTTTAATGTTGGTATTGAATAGTTCCAATAATCGTGGTCAACCTGAACTTTTTGGGGATGCGCGTTTTCTTTGAAAGCACAGTCATCCCTTGCTTTTTCTCCAGTTCGGCATTTTGTTTCTCCTTGCAAATTTTTTCTTTTTCTAGGCGTTTGTTGAATCACTTGTGTATTATTAACGATCCTCGAGATCGTTTATAATTTGTACTGCTGTCTGTCTGTCTATCTGCCTATCTATCTGCCTATCTGTCCGTGTGTACGTTAACTTTGTTTAGAAACGTCCGATCGCTTTAAAAATTGGTACACATGTTCTTAAGAATAATAAGAAAGGTCTCTATTGTTTTTCAGTTACGTAGACTTATGAGACAAAAAGTTACAGCCCAAAAACTGCCCGAACCTCCAAAAATGGTATCTTTTATAATTCTTGTTACAAAGAACATACAGTGAGTTTTTTTAAAATGCGAACATAGGAGTTTGCATGCAATGTAATTTCCCTATGTTCGATTTAAAAAAAAACACATCAATCTATGAGGTGTGCGCGGTTCACATTCCCAAATCGCGCAACTTGTGTGACTATGAACAGCAACTCTAATAGTCTTTATGATGAAGAGCACTCGGTAAGATTTTTTTAAAGAAGCCATGTGAGGCCATAGCAACTTTAGGATACATTTTTCTTAAACTTACGATAACTTGACCTCACAGGCCACCCACTGACACCACAACTCATTGTGAACCCAGAACAAAAAACTTAGAAGGGAAACGTAAACGGGAACAACTGAGTACAAATATAATTAGTTTGGAGAACATTCAATAGATGGCGCATGTTAAAGTTACTAAATCTAGTGACTTTAGTGCGTGTGCGCCATTATGACAGTTGAATTTTGAATTTTGATTGACGGCTTATTGTGCTTTAAGTATAATTACTATTCATTATTACAATGAATTATGCATATACAAGTCGAGAACGTAAATGTTGTGTGACAAATTGTGAAGACGTTTCCCAAAAATGGAGCCCGAAGTTTTTAAGAATTGGTTTAGAATATAATGTGGAAGAAATTTACACAAAATTTTTTGGTTTGTGAACGTCATTTTTCTGACTGCGCCTTAGAACCTGGAACACGAAGAGATTTAAAGCGTGTGGCAGTTCGCACATTATATTTAGCAGGTAACACTAATTGAATTGTAATAAATTGCTACATATTTTGTTTTTAGAGCGATCTCGAGAGCATCATACAGTAGAGTTCCATGAAGTTGATCTTGTATCTTGTATAATCATATTAAATTAAATATATCTCCTTGATTGGATTAATTGGAGTTGTTACTTATAAAACAAGTGCCCTGTACTCTTTGAAGGCTCTGACTGGTGAGGTGCATCCGCATTAAACTGAATTTATTTGGATCCCTAACAAACAAAATTGGACTTCACTGGCTGGATTCATTTACTTTTTAGGTTTCAGCTAGCCAAATCCAATGTTATTGTTACAGATCCGGAGAAATTGGTATAATGCGGACGTAACTTACATTTTAATATTTAAATTTGGCGCCATTCACGCAAAAGCTGCTGAGAACATACACGAGATGGCGTGTCATTTTTACATTACATTACAGTTTCCATTCTAAGTTTGTTGTTCTATGATTGTGAACCAACCTTCAATTATTTGTAGGTCATGTGCACCTGGTATTCTACTAATTTGATCTATTCAATACATAAATGAAGAAAATAAGAAAATAAATAACGAAAACAATTACAATAGATGTTCGAAGTGTCCTCCTTGACATTCTAAGCAATAACCTAACCGATTTCGTAATTAAATTGGACGGTTGTATTTATAAAAATGTGACAGCTGTTAATTGTATCTACTACTCATTTGAACTACTCAATAGATTGATGTGTTTTTTTTTAAAATCGAACATAGGGAAATTACATTGCATGCAAACTCCTATGTTCGCATTAAAAAAAAATTCACTGTATGTCTCGGTTTTCTCTGTCAGTAAGTATTCCTTATACATCAAGCACTATGCAGATGCAAAAAATATATTGCGCATCCGCATTCTAACTTTTGTATTTGCGCAATCCAATTGTTCTATTTCTATTTGTCTGAATCTAATAATAGATTCCAGTTAATACATTTTTTTACCATAGCTACATCATCATTTGGAGCGCCTTTTTTGCACCAGTTGCCCGTTTTACACTTGTCCATACAGACATAGGTGGCCCACCTCCGTAATCGAATGGTAGATGGACAGTTGGAGTTTATAGTGAAGAAACGGCACATGATCGACAATAGCGTCGAATAGTGAAGCGTCGCGCGTCGTGGCTCTCCTCGCGGTAAGCGATACTAACTGCAAAGATGGTTACATTGTCGTTTACAGATGAAAACAGTTTTTTTGAAATGATTAATAGTTTAGAATCATTCGCATAAAGCACAAAATGACAACGAAAAATATGAACGCTGGATAATGAATATGTGGTTACGTACTCGTAACGTTTGCGTAACCGTTTTCAAAATTTAAAACGATAAGCACAAACGTTTTGATATAGTACGTTAGGATAGACGCTTTATTTTAGAATAGAAATATTAGTTAATTTGGATAGTAATTCAATTCTAATTCACCATTGTAATTTCCAGAAACTGATTGATAATCTAACAGGTGTACGGATATACTTCTATTCTCTAGGGTTCCCTTAACGTATTATACATGTTAACCACATCCTTTTTTATGATTCGTGTGAACTGTAAATTTGACTAAAATAAAATAGCGCCACGTACTCAGTATTGGTTAATCAAACGCGTAAATGACGACATTCATATGTGGGGAATGCATCTATTTTACCACAAACATACTCATACAATCTAACGAAAATGTCAAATGTAATCGATATACGTTAGGTAATTTAACATGAGAATAAGAGATGGCTTATAAGATTCGCAGTTTGATAGGGTGTCTGTATACTATGCATGCAGACCATATAGGCCAGTCTCAACCTAATACGTGTTCGGAATTTTTATATTGCTGATTGTGTCTTGGATTGGCAAAACCCGATATACATCATCTAACAATATCCCCGAATTACGAAGGTAACTAATGGTCTCAATATTTAACTTTCAAAAATTTATTTTGCGTCCGTTACTCCTTTAGATTTACTTAAATTCTTATTGTTATTTTTAAAACTGTATTTTAATCATTTAGAAGTTGAAAATTCCATTTTATTAGGCACAGTTAGAGGGTAAAGATGAGTTTCCGGGCGCCTTTATAGCAAGAACCCCAATGTGAAAATTGAGGAAATTACTTTCAAAGATGATATGAGCATCTGATTGCGTTGATTGTGTAACGTCGGATGAGGTTTTTTGATTCGAGTTTGTCACGATTTTATTACGTGACGGCGTTACTTACATATTTATTTATTTATTTTTTTTGTATTCCACATCTTGTTTCGTCGTGTCAGTATATTACCACGAAAAGTTAAGTCACAAATGTGTTATGTGGTAACCAGAACAAAGGTAGCATATTCAGGCAAAAATAATTGTACTAGTGATCGCGTAAAGGTGAGAAGGTGAGAAGGAAATTTCTAGTTCGATCCAGTACCTTAGGGTAGATGCTAATGTAGTAAGAGCGGAAAAACAGCAGTGTGGTTGGTGAGTCGGGTAGCTAACATATGATCTATTTACTTGCACGTACACATACAGACAAATATGCCTCCCGAACATACCTAAGTTCTTATTACATCTTCTTCATAATGAAGGTAATGCATTTATTAAATGAGTACTTTTAATTAAAAAAACGCAAATTAGCACGCCACTGCTGTGACTGTCGAAAAGCAAAGTTTCAAGATACGCTCTTCACTCACCTCAATTTTAGCTTTCATTTAACCATCGAACTTACTCACTAATTTCTTTATGCATTACCTGTGGCTAGTCACAAACACTTGTAGTGAGACAATAGGGAAGACGTTTTTCTTTAGATCCTTTCGGATCGTTGTTTCCAAAATATTCCGCGTTAAACATGTTATGGATTAACTGAATGTTCACGATGTCATTAAAATATCCCCTGGTTTTTGTTAACTTCCATTTGTCATCAGAAATGATATAACGTTGTTCTAAAGTATGTTTTCTTAGTTCTTTGGCTAGTAGAATGAATATCCTCCAAATGTTCCAGTGATGTACACGAATATCATAGTGTTTGCAAATTTAATGTAAAATATTGCTGCGTTTATTTCGCAGGATGAAATTTTTGAAAATCTTAATTAAGATGGACAAGGACGGTCTCCTTTCTGACGTAATTAATATTTGTAATTAAATTTTATTAATTTGTCGTTGGTCTATGTAACAGCATGGGGATTATTATGTCATACGAGAAAGCGGTCAAGGTTGTTTTTGTTTACATTTTTATTTTATTTATCTTATTCTTTTTTATCTTTTTGTCTGTTATCAAATGTAAATGACAGGTGGATGTGATATATCGGCTTTTCTGTGTAGTTAAAAGAGATGAATTATTTATTTTTCCTAGTATTTAGGTCTCTTAATGTCTGATAAGAAATTGGGTTTTCCGCGTTTTTTCAAAAGCCTTGAAAATGAACTCCGAGCCCATTAAAAAAATTAGTGGTACTCATTTTTTTGTCAAGAGAAATCGTTGTGATTAGCAAACACGATTTTAAAATGAACGGCGTTTGAAAAGTTTCGAACGACCGCCACGTTGCTGTGACGTCACTACGCACGTTGGCGCTCAGCCGTAGCATTGCTTACAATCGATTCAGGGAAAGAAAACGTCGTCTTGACGGAAAAAAGCGTCGAATTATTGCATTTGTGCCTGGGTGTGATAGCAGAAGTCAAGAAAAGAGCGGCGACTATTGACACTTCAACCTTTGGCAGACTATCTAACTGCCTCTTTACGAACCAGTCAGAACTCAGTTTATGGCAGATTGCCATAATTAGTCGAATCGAACTCCTATCAGTGTCATGCACTAATATAACTCCCGATCGGCAACCTGCGTAGTGACGTAAGCGACGCTCGGCCAATATCGACATGTCGTCGGTTGCATGACAAAATTTGAAAGTTTTACGATATTATATGTTGTTTATTGACATGCTGCAATTAGGAGAAAAAGTTTTGTATATGAGATGTTTAATTACAGGTTATAAACTTTACAGTAAGACACAAAAAAGTTACAATATTTTTTTTCAGGAAGACCCTATTGTTTAGTAAAATTATTTAACTTCTGTTTTTTTTGTCTATTAACGTACGTTAAGGGGATAGTCTTTGTTGTAAACTGTGTATTATTGGTTGTTGTAATTTTTATTTTCGGAAGAAGGGTTTCGTCTTAAATAGGATGTCAAGAAGAAGAGCGTCAATTTTTGTCTCAATCTACCCAGAAAGAACTACGTTTCTTTGAAAATTTAAATCAGCTTTTAACCAGAGTCAACTACGTTCCGTTGAAAATTTATTTCACTTCTTGCGAGTTCCATTGAAAGCTTCGTCCAATGTGAGATTGAAGATAGAAGAAGTGGCGTTTGCGTAGCCGGAAGCCGTGTTCGCGGCTAGTTTTTGTTCTACATTTTGAAGGTGCTGCAAGGAGAGGTATTTGTCGGCGCCCCCATAAGTATGTTTTCAACGTGCACTCAGTTGAAGTTGAGTTTTTTATTGGAACGTCCTTGTCTGTCCGAAGAGAGGATGCTGCGATTACTCGGTCGTTAGTGTAAAGTGGGTTTCATTGAAAATTGTTTTTGTGTACGGATACCTTTTTATTTGGATTACAATGTAGTTAATTTTAGTCTCTCTGTAATAATTGTTTGTGTTTTTATACCATTTTCCTTTTGTGTGTTAGTTTAAATCGCACTTTTGTAATTCTCACATTAAATTTCCGTGTGTTTCATTCACAACGACATCATTTCTAATTTACCTGTGTTTTTATTGGATGCTTGCCTAAAAGGTCCTTTTAATTATTCAAATCAGTTTGGAGTGTAAAGTATTTGGTCTGACCCCCTATCTGTTAGACATTAACAGGTTAACTGAGAGCAGAGTCGAATCTCTCCTCTGTACTGGGGAGAAGTTTTGTGCCGTGTTAATAAATAAAGGTAAAAGCTAGCTAGGTCTTTGTTGTGGTGTTTTGTGTACGGTCTTTCTGGCCTACGGACTAGTGCACAGAGCAATATTTTTCAATACGATGCACATGGGCCACCGCTACATGGCCGTATTAGTGAGGGACTTAAGTCGTAAATGATGAGATCCTCCAACCTAAAATTAAAGTGTTCGAGCCTTTTTCAAACATTTGTTGGTTCGCTGGGAAACAGCTCGGTTTAGATTTCAATGTTTAACTCCAGCATACTCGTAATTACTTGAAGTTTCGATCGGCCTGTCAATAATTTCAAGCCGTTATAACCGATTTTGGTTATTTACTGATTTCCAGTTTTAAATATCCTTTGATTACTTTGTGTTTAATAGTGAAGTGAATATATCAAACTCAAGCACTACAGAAGTGCAGCAACCTCGTAATAGACAAGTATTTTACAAATTATATAAATAATTCGGTAATTCGTTGGATGGTTGATGCAGCGAAATCAATTAATTGGCGATGAAAAAAATCATCTTGACCGATGCGGTTCACTTGCATTTAATGAGTTCAGACATTCCGCATGTACCTAATCCATGAGAAACAAAAGCATCCATCTTGGTCGATCTTAGCTGGTGGTTCAATATTTCGCCGAGTTAAGTGCCTACATCGACTGGTATTACGACTTCACTGTACTGAAACGCGAGTGAAATTAAGAACAAACAACTGACTTCAAAGTTTCATAGAATGATTGGCAGGCTGGCAGATCCGTCAGCTTGACACATTAAAAGATCAAAGGTATGCCCAATCATTTCACAGTTTCAGGTGAAACTCCGTAACTCCGAGACCGATATCTAACCAACATGAAGAAGGTGCTACATGACACCCCATTTTGCGCTTGCAACTTGCAAGGTATAGTCCGTCTCAATTATGGCACTCGCAAATACAGTCGATGTGCATCAATCTGAAGTTATCTTTGACGAAAATCTATTTAATATTACTACAATTTCGTGAGTAAATGTTTGTAGTAATCGTTGCTGTTTACAATAAACAGCTAAGCTAAGCTAAACTCAGAAGATAAACCAATGTTGTACGAAACCGAATACGAAATTTTATAGTAACGTTAATTCCCTAGAAACGTCGATCATTGCATTATAACCAAGATAGAATCAGAAATAAGCGCTAATTGATATATCATCTAATAAATATTATATAATGGTGTAATTGTAGCTGCAAAGTTGGACATTTATAATGAATATATTAGATGTTCCCGTAGGCTTATAAAGAGTGCCATTACGTTCCCTAACGAAATAGGGCGTTTGCGGTTATAAATTGTTGCTGTGTGATTTATTAGGCAAGAACCGGAACAGTGTTTGAGATAACGTTTTAAAATTGAATATTTTGCCTTGTAGAAACGAATGGAATAAGATATGCATGAAATCTGTTCTCCGGTTGCAATCCCTTTAACATTCTTCCCGTAATGGTTGTCGCTAATTTATACAGATGAAGCGCGATATGAAGAGTTAACCAAATTACAAAATGAATGGAATTAAAAATCGTGGTCATTAAACTAGGCACTTCTCTCAAATATTCGTGTATTCAAGTTGTACATCACAATCTGTCTGTTAAAATATTATATTTCCTTAATTTCTACTACCTTCTTGTTGTTGCACACTGTAATAGTAATAATAACACGTATTTTATCGATCACTTTCGGTATCAAACGTGCTTGATAACTCCCAAAATAAAGCACTCTTTTACTTCAAAATTGAAAATGAATTTCTGATTATGATATTAAATATTAATTTATCAACGTAAAGCGACTCTTATCAATTATTGTCTTATCCAAACCCATTAACTTTTAACATGTGTGTATTTTATACAAAAATAATACGTAACAAATAAACTCTAATGATAAAACTTTGTTTAAGAAGAAAGAGATTTTTATCACTTAATTCTTGTATCAATTTAAATAAAAGCAATAACTTATTCGCATATTTAATAATGGTCAGAAAAATTTCAATCAGAAGTAGTATACCACGATATTAATCGTGTTTAAAATCCTGTGTCGCTATACTATACAGAGCCCCTAAGTTTCAAATGATTACTGCCCGATTGATCTTGCGTCAACTATATGTTAGCATTGTTTGGTAACACGAACATTCTCGCTAGGGATATTTGTTATCGAGGTTGATACGTGATGCGTTGCCATATAGGGAAGGCTGCTGACCTATTCGGTAGTCGCCACTACCAACACTTGGGAGGTAAAAACCACTTTCGAAGTCTTGTCGAATCCAGCTTTATTTGTATCAGCAAGGTATTCATGTTTGTTGGTCAAAAGAGAATCACCGGCGCTGGTGTTTTCTTGCACTACGTTATTATAGTCTAAGAGCTGGTTACGGGAAAAAATGACTTATCGCTACATGGCTGATTTTTATGTAAAGTATCCTGATACATAGTCACGTAGAAAAAGTCATATCTGCCAGCGAGATTCCGTGACTTAAGGTTGGGAGGGGCGGTCAAATGTGTAAAATGTTAATAGAACTGCCGATTTTCTGACTATATTTACCTCTGCCGCCTTTATTTTATATCCTAACCTCCCTAATCCGCCCTTGCATCTATCGGCGGAGATAGTGCGGGGCTCTCACCCACTAAACCCCTTCTCCCTACTCCATAAATACCAGTGTCCGCCTCTGGGCATCGCTGTGCATTCTTCCAAAGGTGACCTTTCCTCAGCAACTGTTTATCTATCTTCTGCCACCGTTTTCCCTCGCTTCTTTCTCCCTGGTTGCTACCACTTTTTCAATGTATCTGTTTATCTTCTCCAACTTCTCCGGGCTTTCTAGCATTGTCGCGACCAGGTTCGCCTCCTCTACCAACTCTCCTATTACTATCGCCAGTCTCCGGCGAGCCGCCTCCCACCTCGGACACGAAAACTGCGTGGCCTTCTCTATCTCTCTGCCCGCAGTCTCTACAGTCCTCTGTTTCCCTTTTCTTGATTTTGAATAAGTATACTCCGACTTCTCCGTGCCCAATTAGGAGCTTGGTCACCCAATAGTTTATTTCTCCGTGGTTTCTTTTGATCCATGGTTTTACATCTTTTATAAAGGTACGGGTCCATGAGGTTCGAGTTTCCCACTCGCCTTGCGAAATATGAATTGTTTCGTCTCTGGTTCTCCCCACGGCCCTTTCTTCTACCAACAGTCTCAGCGGCGGGGTGCTCGCAACTACAAACAGGTCTTTTGTGGGCGCGGTACGGTAAGCAGCCGCGATCCCTAAAGCCATTTTCCGTTGTAGCTTGTCCAAGCCTTCGCGCACTTTGCGTGTCTTTATCGCACTTGCCCCCCACACTTCACTCCCGTATAGCACTACATTGTTCACTGCCGCCGCGAGTACCCTTCTTCTGCCCTCACTTGGGCCACCACAGTTCCAAAAAGGCTTCTTATTTGTGTTGCCGTGCGGGTGGATTTTTCGATGGTTTTTTCGGCATGAGCTATATAGTTGAGGCTTCTATCCAGCCTCATCCCGAGGATATCTATGTGACGTGCTAGGGGTACCTCCGTCCCATCAACCTCAATCGTGGTTGGGGGAAGCCTTCTTCTTCCTGCCATAAGCACCGCCTGTGTTTTGGCCCCCACCAGTTCCAGGCCATGATCCTCCATCCATTTTTTAATATCTCTTATAGTCCGGCTCGTCGTTTCCGCCGCTACTTCGAGGCTCCTGTTAGTCACCACCACGGTTAAGTCGTCGGCGTAAGCTACCAATTCCACCCCTCTGGGGACCTACATCTCTAGCACCACGTCGTAAGCCACATTCCACAATAGGGGCCCCAACACTGAGCCCTGCGGCACTCCTCCATTGATTTGGAACGTATACGTCGCTCCCGATGGTAATCTCGCCTCTGCCGTTCTTGCGGTGAGGTAGCTGTTTATCAACCTTCTGTATCTTCCTGTTACCCCTTTCCGTTCTAGGGCTTCTATGATAACTTGTGCGGGTACCATGTTAAAGGCATTTTATAGCTTTGGGCGGGATTCCGTCCGGCCCTGGTGCTTTTCTATACTTTACTCTTCTTGCAGCGACTATGACTTCTTCTGGAGTTATTGGTCTTACGTCTACTGGTTTGGTTGATGTTCTTTTCCAGTTTTGGATTTCATGTGTCGGGAAAAGGTCCGCAATGATACCCTCGAGCTGGTCGTCTTCTACCCTCGTATTTTGGCGCATCCTCGGCCTTCCGGTGGCTATTTGATATGCCTTACCCCAAATGTTATTGTCGAGTTCTCCTATGAGGGTCTTCCATGCGCCGGTCTTCGCTTTTTGGATAGCTTTTTTAGGGCTTTCTTTCTTGACTTGTACCTCTCCCTGAGGTTAATTCCGTCTGGCTACCCGCCGTACATGTGCTCGTACCGCACTGGACATCGGCATCTAACATTAGTTTTTCGTCGTCTTTTTCCCATTTATTTTCTTGCAGCCACTCCATCGCGGATTGCATCCTTAGATGAGCGACGTTTCTTGCCAATTTTTTAATAAAGTTTTTAATATCAACCTTGGTGCTGTTGATTACTTCCCCTTCCAAGAGCTTGGCAGTTTTGGAGACTTCATCGATACTTTCGATTAGCTCTTGCACCACCATGTTCGGTTTGCCCTGGTTGTCTTTATCACTTTTCCTCGACTCCTTGGCCTTGACCGTATAGTAGTCAAAAGCCTTTCTTTTCTTTTCAGCGCCTCCTAGCGAGTCGCATCTGTTTAGGTTGCTGGTAAAGTTTAGCCTACTCCTGGGCGGTGAGACTTTGAGAGGCACTGGGGTCGTGCTCGTACCGCTTTTGTTCCAGTAGCTTGGAGGTGGGGGGCTGAAGACCTCATCCTCTTGCATGTTCTCGTCTTCGGAGCGCTCAGAGCGTCCCTGATTCTCCATCTTCGCGCACTCTACCCCTTCACGCCACGTGTGAGGGTAACCAGCCACAGGAGCGCGTTAAGGGGTGCCGCACCCCCGCGGTGTTTTGGTGTCCCCCGACGCGGCGCAGCCGGGGGAATCGGACGCCACCAAAAACAGGCCTCTCAGACCACCCGTTTGGTCCCTACGGACCTATCAATTCTTATCACCACGGACACTCGTTGTTTACGTTAAGTTGTTTATTTATGCGTAATTGTATGTAAAAAGGGGCGCGTTACAAAACGCACCCACCCCTCGACCCTACTGTCTAAAGACGCAGAAAATCACTCCGAATCGAATGACACTTTCGCAACCGAATCGCGCCACCGATGCCGCCCCGGCGGCCCTATCAGTGCTTATCACTCAAACACTGATTGACTCGCCACTCCGAGACGCCTGCACCGATAAGGATGACCCGGTGCGGGTTCGAATCGTCTCTTAAGGGACTACCTTACAGCACTAAGTCCTACCTTATCAGTAGATCCCTTCCGGTAGATCCGCTCCACGTGCCCTTGCACTAGTTAAATTTCACTTAAAAATCGATAACTTTAATGTTTGTTATCGGGTCGGCACAGACGCCGAATAATCGGCTTTTTTAACGCGCACACTACGCACCCACTTACGAAATTTTTTTAAAACTCTAACTCGCACTTCCGATTTATAACACGGCAGCTCGAAAGAAACACGTCCGAACTCAACGGCGCTCCCAACCTAACCTCAACATAACCTAACCTAACGTAACCTAACCTAACGTAACCTTTTTTTTTTTTATAAATAACATGGGGATGGTGGAATGCCTGCGCACACCCCCGCCTGTATCTATGGCGGAGGTAGTGTGGGACCTGCCCCCACTAAACCACTTCCCCCAGTTTCCAGCATCGCGGGTATCACCGATGGCATTCTTCCGCGTGTTGGACTGGGCTATCATTCCGCTGATCAAGCTTCACGTTCTCTTGTGCTTATGACGTAGGTGATAAACTCGTCAATCTTTTTCCATGTACTGTGCGATTTCACCATAGCTTCGATTATGCTGTCCTCCTCCAGGGGGTCCGCCAGCTCCAGTCTCAGAGACCATCTTCGCCTTTGCCACCTCTCACACTCCAGAACGGCATGCCCGGGTGTATCTCTCCTTCCGCAGTCCACGCAGGTGTCGCTCTGGCGCCGCTTAAATTTATGCAAATACTCCGCATTTTCCCCATGCCTCGTCAGAAACTGTGTGAGGAAGTACCTCCCCGTGCTTCCTGAGATACCACTTCCGAACGTCGGGGATTAAACGGCTGGTCCAAGATTACCTACGGCTCCACTCTTCCTGCCATCGTGCCAATGTGTGTTCCCTTCTGGTCCCCTCCGCTCTTGCCTCAACCTGAATTGTTAGCGGTATAACTCCGGCCACCACGCACAGGTCGATGCTATTCTCAGGGTCAAGACTCTTTGCACCCTCTCCAGGGATTCCCGCACGTTCCCCAATTGTACTGCCGACCCCCAAACTTCGGCTCCATATAATATGGCGTTGTTTATTGCGGTGCTTATAGCCCTCCGCTTACTTGCACTGGAGCCACCGATGTTTCGAAATAAAATTTGCAACTTTTTTGCCATAGCTTGGGCTTTTCCGCTCTTATTTTCACGTGGGTGACAAAAGTCAGGCTACTATCTATTGTGACCCCTAGAATCTGTATGGAGCGTTCGACTTCGACGTCGACTCCTCCGATCCTCACTACTTCCTGGGGGAGTTTGCGCCTGCCTACTATGGCTGCCGCCTTTGATTTTTCCCCAACGAGTTTAAGCTTCTTATCTCTCATCCACCTGTCGATAGCTTCTACGGTATTGTCCATGTGCTGTTTCGCTACCTCCAGATCCCTGTTCGTTGATATCACTGTTATGTCGTCTGCGAAGGCCAGCATCTTTACCCCCCTCGGCACCGGCATGCCGACTATTTCGTCGTACGCCATGTTCCATAACAGTGGTCCTAAAACGGAACCTTGTGGCACGCCTCCGTTGACTTCGAGCTCGTAATAGTTCCCCGACGGTAATCTGACGTTTATTCTCCGCTCCGTTAAATAGCTGAATATCAATTTGCACAGGGTTTTCGGCGCGCTTGTCCTTTCTAAGGCGTCCATGATAACCTCTGTGGGCAGGCTGTTGAAGGCATTTTTCACGTCCAAGGATGCCACCATGACTACTTCCCTCGTTCTCCACGTGCCGGCCTTGGCTCTTCTTGCCGTCTCCACCAGGTCTGTCAGTGCCTCTTTCGTTCCCCTTCCTTTTATGAAACCGTATTGATTTGGAGAGGCCTCCCACATCGACTGCAGGCGCGCCGCGATTATCCTCTCGAAGAGCTTGCCCAGATGACTTAGCAAGGCAATCGGTCTATATTTACCCCTGTCCTTCTTAGGGACCAGAACAACGTCGGCGCTTTTCCATGTTGCCGGGTAGTACCCTTCTCTCATTGCCGCCTCAAAAGCGGGTATAAATAGCGCGGGGGCTTGCTTTGCCACCATCGCGACAAACTCCGGTGGAAGGCCGTCCGGTCCTGGGGCTTTCCTCTTTTTTTAACTGCCTCCTTGAGCTCTTCCTCTTCTATTTTCCTAAAGCTGTCTTGGTCGTCCTCCGTCCGCTGCCGTGTTATTCGTTCCCGTAGGGGGAAGAGTTCGTGTATTTGTTCTTGAACCTCCGAGTCTAGGCCGATAGCTCGCTCCCTCAGGCCCATCTTCCCCACGACGATCTTGTAGGCTTTACCCCATACGTCCTTTTCGAGCTCATCACACAGCTCACGCCAGCACTCCTTCTTCCTATTTCCTATAGCTCTCCTCAGTTGCTTGCGGCTGGCCGCTAGATCTTCCGCTTCGAGGTCGTTTTGATGTAGCCCCCTTCTTCCGGCCCTAGTGTAGCGCCTTCTTTTTTGCACGCATTTAGTCCTGAGCCCCGAATGATGTTCTGGGCATTGAGTGGTCTGCAAGCTTCCTCAGCAGGGCATCCAATTCCGATGGTGTAGTCGGCCTATGTTCCGATCCCATCCTCTCCCGTAGCTTCTCCTCGTTGATCTTTTTAATATTCCAGCCCTTCTTGTTTTGGTCTTTTGGTGGCCTCGGCTTTGCGCTATCTATATTGAAACTGATATATTTATGGTCGCTCAATGTTTCCTCATTTTCGACCTTCCAGTTACGGACATTGAAGTTGGTTGAGCCCCCGCTTGCTAGCGTTATATCGATAATTGAGCGGCTTTCTCCCCTCTCGAAGGTATGCGCATTACCCTCGTTGACTACCATCAAGTCCATTACCGCCGCCATCTCTTCCACCATGTTTCCCCTTTTATTAGTTTTCTCGCATCCCCACACAGTCGATGCTGCATTTAAGTCGCCCGCCACCACAAAAGATTTTCCTCGCCCCCTCAGGTCTTTAATTAATTCGTCCAGGTCATCTCCGAAGGTTTCGATGGTGTCGTTGGGAGGAAAGTAACATCCGCACACTACTACGCCATCAATATCCGCCCACACATAGTTTCTTCCCGAGTTCACTTTGTTTATTGTGGCGCTTTCGCTAGTCCCTATTAGCGCGACCCTTCCCGTCCTGCTTTTGACCATATTGGGGTGCTTGGTTTTTCCGCATTCTGACACGACGAGCAGGTCCACCCCACGTTCTCGCGCGGTGTGGATTAACAGGTCAAAAGCCGCTCTCGAATTATTAATGTTGGCTTGTATGACTTTTATCATAATTATTATGGGTTATGTATAAACTCAAAATTACGCGCTGAACTGAATTTAAATTATGTACTAAGTCTCAGGTGCACCGTTATCGCTATCTTAGATTGTTATATCACAGCTTCTTAATATCACGATCTTATCACCACTGATTGTCTATTATAACCTAGTCTACCCGACGGTTGACCATCTTAATTGGCCTCCTGGCCTTTTCCGCCGCCCTGATGGCTTCTTTATACTGCGGGCACGCCATCGTCCACGGTGCGTGGCCGTCTTCCTCGCATATGACACATCTTTTCGGATTCTCACACTTATCCTTGTAATGGCCCTCTTGGCCGCAGTTTAGACACTTGTTTTTGTTGTCCTGCGCATTGCATCCCCTGCTCTTTTCGTGCATACCCCAGCACTTTCCGCACTTATTTAGTTCCACTTTCTTGTGCACATAACACCGTGTAATACCCACCCACAATCGAGTTACACCGTCCATTAAACTCTCTTTTTCCTTTGGGATTTGCAGGGTTGCTGTCCTCATGCCTTTCTCGCTCACCCTTATGTCCGATACCTCGACGGTGTCTGCTGTATCGGCACCCAGGACTCCCAACACCGCCTCTTTGATTTCTGCCTTGTTGCTAATCTCGTCTATCTCTCGAATATAGTACACTACCCTATCTTTTCCGCCTCGTACCCTGCACTGAGCTCCTCCAATCTCTTTCTTGAGCATATCTTGCCCTTTCTTTTTATCTAGAATCAATTTTAAATGACCTTCTTTGGTCCTATGAGTTGCCATTAGGGCCACTCTTCCTTCCCCAGCGAAGGCATTCCTGGCCCCCTTCAGCAAATCGGCGTAAGTCTTTGTCCCCCCGTTAACTATGATGGCCACCGCGTCGGTCTCCTTGGTACCTTCTTTGGCTTCTCTCTGCTTTGGGCTCTTCCCATCTACGCAGTACGCTATGCTCCTATTATAGCATACGCATTCCGCTATCTTCCTTACTAGTTCTTTCCGCTGAGGTGGCGCAAAAAACTTAACCTTATTGATGTTTCCTCCCATTAGTCTTTTGGTGGACCTCTCCATCACTTCGTAGACCACTTTGGCGCAGTCCTTATCTTCTCCGCCCTCCAGCGCTGCCAGGAACAGGTAACGATCCTTCTCCTCAGATTCCGATGCCTCCCCTTCTTCCAGAACCGCTTCCGTCTTCCTAAATGTCATCATTCCTCCTTTAAAGGTTTGAACCCCCTGGACGCGTTTTGCAAACTCTGGGTGTCTTCGCCCCATTTCCTCCCTTACTTTGTCATCTTTGTCGTTGCCATATAGGACTATCTCGCTCTCCAGCCAGTTCTTTTCGTTGGGGAACTCGCCTCTGGCGGTGTGTTCTGGCCACTTGTCCTTCACTGTCTCCCAAACTCCTTCAAAATCGGTGCACTTCTCTATTGCATTTCGGATTTGGTCCCTGGCCTGATCCTCTTTCGATATGACCACCTTACATCTTCGGCATACGATTGTGGACTCTCGCAGCTCCTTCTTTCTCAGCTCCATGGCGTCCGGTAGCCCTCTGATAAATTTCGCCACCTCTTCTGTCCCGAGTTGACTGGCCGCGCTCTTTAGCTCTAGTTCTAGTAGCTGTGTTCTTCGTGATCATCCCGTCGAGTTTCACTACTTTATTACGGATCCTAGTAATTAGTTGGATAACTACGTCGTGCATCGCTTTCAGGTTTATTCGTTTGGGGTCAGGCATTACTATATCAGCCCCTATCATTTTCGTTTTTGGTGTGTTTGTCCCCGCCGGGACCGAGCATCCCGCTTCTTCGTCCCATCTCATCTCCATTTGGGAGATCCTTGGTGATTTCGGATCTGTTCCTCCTCCTTTTGTGAGATCTTCTAATAAAGTATTCATTCCGCGAAAAATTAGGGGTGTATCCCCTCGCGCTTAGGGGTGCGACTACCCCCCGTGTGGGGTGTCAAAACACTCGTCCGCTCAAGCCCTGTCCAACGCGACCCCTCCCGACTCGACCGCACTCTCCTACGAGCCCCTAGCGCCTCCCAAAGTTTAATCTGGGGTGAACTGATTAGCTTATCGCGGGAGAACCTAACGTAACCTAACCTAACGTAACCTAATCTAACGTAACCTAATCTAACGTAACCTATTATTATTTATTATTAGGCGTTACCACCATGTATTACGGTGGTAACAAACTAGGTCGATTTTGTTGTAATAATAAGTTTTGTCTGAAGACAGTTTATTTTGTGCATACGGAATAAATTTTTTGGATAATGTGTGATACTAGTATAAAGGCTCTATCTCTTAAAATTTAGATTTAGTAGAAGCAGCTTTCATTAAAATTTAAAAAAGAATGGTTCACAAATAAGGTTATGATTGCGCATGTACAAATCTATATTTTGACATGCGATTTAAATTTGCTCTTATAAGAGTGTCTTCCGCTAAAATTCTAGGAGAATTCGGTCACAAATAAACAATGTAAGTCTGTGGATGCGTATACTAATTTCATTGCGTTTGATCTAATTTTTAGGGAAGCACTTTCTCTTAAAAAATCAGAAAAAAACGCTCATAAATAAGAAAATATTGGGTCTGCACACATAATAAATAATTACCTTGTTACATTCATTTTGGGCAAAGGTGACAACATTACCTTGAGATAGGTACACGGCCAACTTGGCACTCAGGCCAAGTTGAAATGGTTCTCAGATACTATTATAGCAAAAATAAGTAAAAAGGAAATGTAGTAATTATATTTAGTCTTCAGTCACTTTCAAAAGAGAGAAGAGAATACTTACCAAAATGGGAAAACAAGGCAGACTAAAAGACCCTTGTTCTGGTCTTAATAATCTAAAAAAATAAAATACTTGATAGGGATAGAACATAAACAATAATAATTGACGTCACAATCGAGGGTACAGTACCTGATTCTGGTAACTTAATGAATGATCTCAAAAATATCACAAATAGGACACTGTAATATATTGATCTGCGATGACAATATTTGAATTCAAATTAATTTTTACTTTTTTAGTAAATAGGGGGGTCAACACGTAGTCAGATAAAGTATTAAAATCGCAGAAAATAAAGGAGATATAATCGTTAAATGAATATTAACAAATAATTACAATTCGATCGTATCGAAAACCTGGACATACTGGTCAAACGCTAAATCAAGGAGTCGGCGAAAAATAAAAAAGTTACCTTTGAATTCTGGTCGAATGGCCGTCTGAATTCAGAAGGGCGCGTTCTACCTAATCTATGACAGATAACAACACAAACAAACCAATGAGAGAGGTAGTGAATAGCGCGGCACATAAAATAATGCGTAAGCAATTCTAACGTCTGACACGGAAGCACTTCTGATACTAAAACCGTAATTAATACTCGAGCAGAATTAATAATTCGAATGTCTGTACACTAGCAGGAGCAAAATTCTTCAAAAACTAATTTACAAAGCAACGATAGTAATATCGCTATAACACAGCTAATCTGAAGGATACAATGTAATCAAACTAACAGGAATGAATTCTCAGTCACAAAAGTAATCGTTAACAACATCTGATATCGCTAAGTATATTCTTCGGGGCAAGTAGCGCAAGTAAAATCACATGTATCGGGGTAATTTACAAGATCGTTAACTTCCAAAGTTTCATTATACTTGCAGTTCCAATTCAGGAACAAATATTGAAGTGTAGGTAAACAAAGTCCATGTAAGTAGGTCATAGGTAATGGAGGTATAGATGCTGTCGGTAAGGTAGAAACTCATCTATAGCATACGTTTGACACTGTAAATCTTGCTAAAATTGCGGGTCGGGTTAAACTGCGATCTCATCCACGCACTGCGTAGGTAATGCGTAAATGCGTAATATCCAGGTAGATCAACCGTGAAAGTTAATGCCAAAGAAATAGCGATAATGACTTAAAAGAAAACTTTTGAGGGTTGTGTTTGAGTGAACGTAAAAGCCCTAAAAACGCGTCTTATGAAAAATGCCGCGTAATCATCTAACGTACCTCGTATTGTTTATATGCAAATACAGATCCGTCAAAGCGATTCAATGGAGCGCCAGCCACAGACCTCAAAAGAAAGAGAAATCACTCCAAAGACAAATGGTAGAGGCAAATCAATAAATGCCTTTAAAGGTAAGACAAAGGTCAATAAAAGTATAATGGTGTACCAAAAGAAATTTGCATGTGAATAATGCGTTGGCAGAAACTTCATTGAGGGAAAACTGCACGCAATACAAAACTTAAGAAGAGATAGCAATGATCTCCGTCGGCGAAACATAGGACTATTGTAATAAGAAATCTATAACACTTGGAATAAATTTACTACAGGAACAACTTACATCTCTATACTAGTGGATTACAAACGAAATACCTAAATGGCGTAAGAATTTAAATAAGAGCACAAGTCAAAGGTTATTAAAGCGGAATGTAAATCAGGAATTTCAATCGGCAAGAAAATAACGACGTTACAAGTTACAACACATAGGGTGAACCGTGATATCCAACAGAGCAGATTAAGAGAAGCAAAAAATAACCACTATCTCAATTAACTTTCGCTTTTGAATGAAATGGTTGATTTGCAGGTTCTAGTAAAAATGGCTGAATTGTGCTTCAAGATGTACTTCATTCCAACTAAAAAATCGTGTAGGTTTGTTTTAAATGACTGCGTTTGCATTTATTTACCCCGTCTAAGAAACGGTTATTGAATAGTAATCCAAAAGTTATTTGTGGCATTTAATTAGATTAACCTAAAAATAAGAGTAGCACATTACATGGTAAACCCGTGACGTACTTTTGTTTCAAACTGAATACAGGTGTTGACTTGGAAGATTGCGTCTAACTCTATCTACAACTGACTGGCCAACGGTTTGTCCACTGAGCAAGCCTATGCTTGCTTCTAAAGAACTTTAGCAAATAAACTATTTAGGTGTGTACAGGTACACTGTTTTACCATCTTTTAAGAGCAAAAGGTCTTCCGCATTATATTTGGGTTTATAACCTTTATACCTTGAATAATTTCTAACATGCACAAACACAATTCGGCTAAAGTGTAAGATGCTGCTAAGTTTGAATTTCCAACTGATTAGTATTCTACGAGAGATATAAAAGAGAATGCTAAAGTATGAGCCGCTACGCATGAGATAATAAACGGGAGTGTTGACGTGCTTATCTTGCATAAATCACACGTACATATATGTCGGTCGGAATTGTTATACTTCTGCAAACAAACATTCCCCAAAACAATTACTCGCTTAGAATTTTATATTTCATCTGGCATAAAAGGCCGTGAGTACACGAAGCTCCTTTGTAAAAAAGCTTTGCGTTGACCCTTTGTCAGCCACAGTACTTACAAAGAATAGCATCGTATGATTTTGCTCTATCGAATAGTTAAATATTGTTGCTACTGGGCTCTGCTACCTTTAGGTACGCAACATGAGAGGATTTTCATCTCCCAAAGAGTTTGATGCGACAGGATTTTGGGGAATTTCTTTCGTTATCCTGTTCAATACCGTATGTCATTTGTTATTTATATTACACACGGACAAATCTG
Organism: Photinus pyralis; assembly: GCF_008802855.1. Taxonomy (NCBI): domain Eukaryota; kingdom Metazoa; phylum Arthropoda; class Insecta; order Coleoptera; family Lampyridae; genus Photinus; species Photinus pyralis. Next base: position 4,556,143 of record NW_022170403.1, read on the forward strand.
ACATGTGGGACATGTCTGATGTAAAAAAAGAATTAGTTTGCAGGAAGAGCTTTTTGTTTATTTTCATTGATGGCTTAGGACGTTGGAAAAGGTGAAGCTCAATTATTTCGTTTCCATTTCAGTGGTTTGATATTCAATTTCCTAAACTACTTGTAACGTTTTGTTTAAAACGAAATTAGTAAAATGTTAGTAGACATCTTATAATATATCAATGTGGCTTGGAAGATACACGTTGTTGTTTCATTCAGCTTGATAATATGGTGCTTTTAATGACAAGATGCCTTGAACAAAGCGTTTGCTTTTATCTGTGTAACGTTCACCAAAACCACAACAATAATAGTAGCTTAGCTTAGATAAACCCGGTTCTTAATTATTTCTACTTGGCGCGTCGGGCAAAAGTACCTTATTTTGTATCTCCAGACATTATAAATTTGAACTTTTATAACTACTATCCTATGCCGCAGTCGCGCATTAAATAGTTAAACGTTTGCTTGGCAAAATTCTTCAAGTTGTAGTGTACTAAGGTTTGTATCGTCTCCAGGCTTATTGTACTGAAAATTTTAGAGCACCGACTGCATTGAGGTACGTGCAAATTTATATGAGAATAATATCAGAATTTTTATTTCGATGACGTACCAACCCAGTTTTAGATAAAAAAGGAGCTATTCCGCATTCTGAAAGAAGAAATTGGACCTGTCAATTTGTGTTAAACTTAATCTTTCCCCAAAGTCAACCTTTTCCCAATAGCTTTGACATAATGCTTGCATTAAATACAACGGATTCATTCGCTATTGAATATTTTAAATTTCATTGCGCTCATGAGAAGTAATTGATAATTTTCGATTTTTGATTGTTTTAAGGGTGGTTTCTTTTGATTTAAGGCCTGGAGGTGAATTTATTCGCGTTTGTGCGAATTTTTTTTAAATAGGTGTAACGAAACACCCATTTTTCCATCAGTTTTAGCGATCACTCTGTACATGAACACTCGGGATCTAGAGGCGCTTCGTTACGAAAAGTGTCGTGCAGAAAGTAGGTAAAGGTAAAGGTATTTGATTTAAATTGTAAAGTTGAGTTTCAGCTGCGGCTACCGTAAACAAAAGCTGTAATTGATCCGCCGTTTGCAACCGTTCCCGTAAAGATATATCAATTATTTTTATTGCGCCCAAAAGTTCTTGTCATTTAGAAGAAGAGGACGAATTAATATTTTACAATTTCAGATCTGTCAAGTCAAACTATCTATAACCTGGTTAATTAAACTTTTAACAAGGAGTAGGGTCAGAATTCCTCACATCTGTTTTAGGCGACAGCTCGCTCTTTTAGATAGCTCCGATCCTCGATACAACTGGGTACGGCAAATGAAAGATCTTTTTGCTAAGTTCAACTGTTCCGAACATTTCATTCCTTCATTAGCCTCACCATTCCACCTTAAGGAAAATAAAAGTAAATTGTTAGATAACTCATTAACAACATGCATCCAACAGGATCTTTTATTTGTTGCTACGTCAGCTTTTCCCCTTTTTTACAACAAATTTGTAAATCCTGGTATATTAAAAAACTATCTACTTGTTAACAATTTAGCTTTTAAATATATTAAATTTATGTGCCAAATTAGGACCTCAAATACACGAAGGTTTAAAGCAACTTTTGATGGTGTTACTTACATAATAGGTCTTACAGACATATGCAGTATCTCTAACAGTAATTCAGTACAATCTTTTCAGCATGTATTCTTTGAGTGCGTGCCACTTCGACAGGGTCTAACTTTGGATACGGAAATTGTTAGTAACTGTGAAAACCTCTTATATAAAGCTTATAAAGCTTATAAGCTGTAGTCCATTACTTTTTAAATATTCTTCGCTTAAGGAGCTTTATTTTAAATGAATGATCAAATTTTCTTTTTTCAAATTTTATAACCATATTAATCGTTAATAACTAATTGCTAGGTTACATTTATTTTGTGGTATTTATAATGAAGCTAATTATTATTATTTTTTTTGTTGTTGTTAGGTATAATAAGCAAAAACTTAACTCAGTTGCTATAAGTATACTTTGTACTTCAAGAGCAATAAAGTTCTATCTATCTATCTATCTAGTTTCCTATGTTAATTGAAAACAAGCTTAAAATTAATCGAGACTTTGCAGTCTAGGTCTAGGAAGGTAATGAGAAAGCCGATGAGTTAGCCCGACTGGCCTCAAGGTCCAGAGGTGGCTCTGGTGCAACTGTAAACAAATTAAGAACTCTGGACTCCCAAACACAGTACAGTGCTAGGTGGAATTCTTGTCATTTAGAAGAAAAGGGCGAATTAATATTTTAGAATTTCAGATCCGTCAAGTCATTATAAGCTGGTTTTAGTTTCCTATGTTAATTGAAAACAAGCTTAAAATTAATCGAGACTTTGCAGTGTAGGTCTAGGAAGGTAATGAGAAACCCGATGAGTTAGCCCGATTGGCCTCAAGGTCCAGAGGTGGCTCTTCCACTTATCTGCAAATTGAAACAACTTAAGAACTCTGGACACCCAAACACAGTACAGTGCTAGGTGGAACATGATGTTAGATTGTCGCCATGCGAGAAAATCCTTGAAAGGACCATCTCGTAACCTGGCGCGTTTTTGCACAGCACTATCCAGAAAGAACCTGAGGGTACTCGTGGGAATACATTTAGAGCACCGCAAACTAAACAATACACACGAACTGCGTGGGTTTGGTAGAATCACCGAATACCCCGCTCTAGTCCAACTGAGACTATCCATGTTGGAGGTATCCTGGCCGGACATGGCTACGATTAGAGCCGCCTCCCCTTCCAGCATCTTTAGGTTCATATCACATGTGGTATGGCTTGACTGATGTTGGCGGGTCGAGCGACTTTAGTCCAGGAAGTAGTACCAAAGGGCCGAATTTGAGGCCTAAGCACGCGTGAACCCTGTCCACCCTCCAATCGTAATCCAGAATCCAAAATCCGTGTACATGATTTGCTTGTATGGAGCCACCTAAAAGTTTGAATGTAAATTTCATTAATGAGAATTTTCTAGTTGAGTTCAAAATTTAAATTTTAAGATAATTTCTTTGTGAAAAAGGGTGATAATCATTTTCATTATTTTAATAATTCGTTTTAAAGAAAAGGAATAGTGGCCATTTAATCGGAGCCCCTGCAGCGTTAGTACTGATTTCTAAATTGAATTGAATTTTACTATTAATGTGGAGGTCTGTCGACGAAGGCGAATTTATATATTAATCATTTCCTTTTTATTAATATATAGTGTCGCTAATAAGTCTGAAAACGGTCGATTATCGGGGAAAATATACAAGATATCGAAAAAAGTATTATAAAAAAGCTTTGTGGGGTTCTTCAAAGTCTACTGGATAATACTTTTAATTATACATGGTTGGTCATAAAGGTGTGGTACGCTAAAATTGCATTTTTTAACACCCCGTACATTATTCGACATTTCAATTCTTCTCCCAATTTGAAGAAAATTTTGTGGGTCATGCTCATGAAAGCACTTTTTTGTGAGGTTTGATTCTCTTTTGTATCACAGAGCATTTCTAAGAAATTCATATATTTATTTTCAGTTAAAGGATGCAGCGCAAGTACTGTAGTGGCCTGTGTCCTCCACTGTCAGGTTTTCGGCTAAGATAGAACCACTATTATAATTATAACTATTACCAATTCTTATGAAAAATGGTATTATCAATAACGATCATCGGTACCTTTGCTTTCCTTAAGATTCGAAATATTCGTGGACTCTTTAAATAAATGATGCTTCTGTCTCCTTTTCTAACATTTACAGAGTGACTAGTTTACTTCGTGGATTTGTCTTTCTGGGGTTTCTTTTTTCTTTCCACATTTTTGGTTGGATTGGCTGATGTCTTTCCCGGGAAGACAGACTTGCCGATTGCCATAGGACTCGTTGCTCTTTTTTGACTCGTTTTCGTCATTTGAAATTGGAACATTGATTCGCCGTGTGCCGTGAACGGGTTAGCAAATTGCCCAATAAGCTGATTCAACTTACGTAACAATAACTTACAAAGGGCTGGCAATGCCCTTTTGCGCGGTCTTCGCAGTAAGATCGATCATGCGTCGAGTTGTCTTCTATAAGAATTTATTCTGCGAGTATTAATTCTAACTATTTTGTGTCAGGTCACTTGAGTCTTAAAAAGAATACTTCAGAAAACAAAAGGCTTATTCTTAAGCGCGAGAAAATGAATCCTCTATAAACGATTTGCCTTTGAGGCAATTGTGGATGTGGAAACAAGAAGCAACGATATGATCGACTCGTGGCTCTACTGAATGAAGAACATCGTGTTCCAGTGGACGAATTTATCAAGTTAAAACAACCTGTGGATTTAATAACATACAAGGTGTGGACGCGTTAACGAGGATAGAATGGGAACATACATTGGATGAACAGATTTGGAGATAGGCCTGATTTGCTTGCTAATTTTGTTGCATATTTTGCCCCTGGTATTATTAAGTAGATTAAAACATTGTATCTACAACAAACAAATTTTAATTTACTTTCTTTTGATCCACGATAATTTAGTTTCAAAATACGCGTAACTTGCCAGAGTTTTAGAACACCTAAGGAAATTACACCTATAAAGCTTTGTTATTGTCGTAAACGACCCACAAATTTATGGCGTAATTATTTTCTCGTTTAGTGGCAATTAAACTTTAGTTACCAGTATTTCAACAAGTGGTTAGTTGTAATGCTAATTCGTGTTAATTAAATAACTCGTAGCTTCGTCTTACTATGCCCCGTAAAAATAGAGGGCGTGATTGGAATGCTCCAGTTGTTCGTTCCTCGAGTTACCCATCTAAGGTCTACTGTTTGTGTATCTTGTACATTATTAGTATGGTAGTAAGTAATTAATAAAAGCCATTCCACCCACCTACCAAAGCAATTACATTAATTAAATTGAAGCCTTTAAAAGGAATTGCATAATGAGGCTAGGAGAAAATAACTAATAGCATTTACATTTTCTTTTGCCTCTAATTTATTTGTTCCTGAGAAAATTCTCATAATTTCATAAGAATCAATTGCACAATTTCAAATTTTAAAAAATGACGGTATTATGTAATCACTTCTGGTTTGATTATAGATACAAGTAAATTATACTAATGAAAAAAGAACAGAATGAATATAATTCAATTTCGAAATTTTAAACTTCTTAAGACATCGCTTAGATCCAGGAGAGTTCATTAATAATTTTGACGTTCGCATTACTCATTATAGTAAGAAGTTAATTATGAAAGTAACTGTAACGAACGTTCTCCGGTTGTCAACACTTTATAAACTTTGAGTAACAGCCTGTTTTATAATTTCATACATCTGTAAGTATGACGTGATTGATTGTCGATTACGTGTAATAAAATTCCACACAACGCTCAAAGTTACAATTTACCCTCGTTATTCGGTTAGATACATGAACATCAATCTCAATAGATTTTGATTATTACGTCTAGATACTTTTAATATTACTTTGACCCCTTCAAATTTCACTTTTAATTTGTGTTGAGAAGAAACGGACGATGTATTCGTACACGCAAGCTTCATAAATCTTGAACAGTTAATAAACATGTCAAAATACCAATTAATATAACCTGTCTTATTAAGTTAGAGGGCTAATCTGCAAGAGGTTTTTGTTTATATTTTGTATTCGGAAACATAGTTTTGCGCAATATTGATTAAATGGTAAGTTAAACTCTTTCAACAGAGCTTGACAAATGAAAAATAATGCCTTTAGCCTTAAATTATGCTTCTAAAAAAATTATAAATAGTAATTATTCACAAATCAGTTCGTTATAAAATCTTAACCCTTACCTTAAAAAAGGATCCTGTGTATCAGATTTTATATTATAATCCGGATGAGGTATAATAATAATCGAGGTGTATTTTCTAGAGTTGTTATCTATTTGTTAGTATGAGATAATTTTCATATTTCATGTGATTTATATGGTGAGGAATAGGTTTTGGATATACATACAGTTCCATAATTTTAAACCCACCGTCTTCGAAAAGCTCAACGAGAACTAGAGATCATTGAACAGAAATATCGAATATCGGGCGCTAGGAGCCATCAAGTTAGCCCTCGAGATTTGAATGCAAGAACTACCGTGTACCGTAAGACTATTTTCAAGAAAAACTGATTTTCTAAATCAGCACAAATAATTTTTGTTCAGTATTCAGTGGATTCGACAGTACCTTTTTGATTTTATTCAAAATGGAATCTTACAAATTGAACAAGGTGAAGTGCTAAACTAACAATGCGAGGAGAAAGAGTATCTAAGGTGGCAAAGTGTGTCTATGGTTTATATGAAATTGAGGAGCGCTATCTAACGGTAAAATTATAGCACTTCTGAAAACCATATCGAAATTATTTTCTTCAATTATCGATCTCACAAGTAATCTAACTATTACATACAGAAATAGACTAGAGCCTGTACATATATACTACATCAGAAAACTTTTAGTGAAAATTTGAAGTCTCTAGCTATTGTAATTGCTGATATCTCAGCCGGACAGCCAGCCAGCCAGCTATAACGAATATAATATGAAAACGCGCCATAGAAGGGTTTGCATATGCAGCCATTGCCACTGTAAGTTCTACCTTAACGCGGAGGAGGAACTCTGAAGAAAATAGGAGACTGGTGTGTTTATAATATACACTTTTTAATTTACAAAATTTCCCTGCAACTATGCAGATTCAGAATCAGGCATTTTTACCCTTATATCATTCAATATAAGTACCAAACAATCATTAAATTCAAAATGTTTAAATCAAATGGCAAAACTGAATTGACAGTTCGTATTGTCGCGAGAAGTACAACAGCCTATCTGTAGTTTAAAACTTCAAATTTCTACAAATCGATACGACTTCAATATAATATGAATAATGAATTATTTACAAGTAATATAAAAAAAGAACAGTAGAAAATTTTTCGGACCATCAATTCAAGGAGGTGAAAACATTCATTTGTAGGATTTGTAGGTGTTCATGCAAGAATAACTTTTTTTTTTCCTCTCTATAATTCAATAATTCAAAATGAATTTTATTTTGATATATCAAAACGATTCGGTTATGGGTAATGGTACTCAAAAATCCTTGACGTATATACGTGTGCGTGCGGTGCGCAAGAACGAACCTACCATGTTTGAATAGAAGATATATACAACATAGACGACAATCGTGCGCGCAGAGCTACAATTGTGACAAGTTTGGGGCCCCATTTTACAACATCGTCAAACAAACAAAGGTAGGTGCCATACCCAATTAATAATTGACATCGTTTATTCGTTAATTTGTTAATTTAATTTCTACATGTTGGGCAACAGACATTTTTACAGCCCATTAACAGTTATTCTTGTTGCGCTAACAGTAGGGACTTAATGCTGTTCAAAAGTGCCTAATTTTACTGTTTAGGGCCATTATTCTAGGCATCGGATGCGACTTTGTAATTCTTCCTTAATTTGTTGTCAGGATGCACATGCAAAGACTGGACTTGCCCACGTTACACACGAACACCCCCACTATTTTCAGTTTCAGCATTGACAACGGCTTCCTAACGAAAATAGTCACTTCTACACTAAAACATACAGAAATCACCAGAATTTAAGTGCCATTGGAGTTTTAAATTTGCAAAATGTTGGTGTACTTAGGGAGGTTTTTGTGTAAACTCAGTAGTGCTCTTTCTTGTTCTGGCACTTATGTCCATTTTGTTACCGGTCGTCCTTTTCTCACACAATTAGGTACGGGCCAGCAGTTTAAATTACAATGTTTCTCTAATTACAATTGAAGTCTCGCAATATTATAATGTTGCATATTTTATGCAGATCAGTTTGATGTAGGTACCCCTCGTAGAGCACTGATTTGTTTATACAAAATTTACATTAGCGGAACTCAACGACCAAAATGATTCGATGGGTTCCATATCTGAAATTTAACCCTGTGGAATAATAAAACGCTAAATTATTCACAAATTAAGAATATGTAATTTCTCTATTATCGATTTCGGTGTAAGAATACATGGCTACTGACTGCCGACCTATTGTACATATATAGTAGAATTATATTTGTGAGGTTTTTGATGCTTGCTTCTACCTCTGCCAATTTGCCATATTATTTCTATAAGATAATTACAAGCAAGCAACATAAATTTCCTAATATTGCGATGAAATTATCACTTCAAAGGGACGTGTCTAATAAAATACGGAGATTCTTTAGCGAGAGACACAAACGGAAATATGGCCATTAACACAGGGCTGGATAGAAATGTGAATATGAAAAATTATTAAAAAAATTTTTGTGCCTTATCTCCGTCTCAACACATCTCATTCAACAGTTTTTCGTATCCTAAGGGAGAATATGAGGTGAATGTGATGCAAATAATTGAAACTGTCGGCGTGAGAAATTCAGCATGTTTTTCAAACCTTAGGCGTACCCGAGGTCGTGAAATATACTCTCTATCCCTATCAAACTTTCCTTTAGCATATGTTTTTAGAATAAAAGCAAATGTGCCATTAGAGCTGCTAATTTTTGTTGTTTCTATTGCTGTTTAAAGTTCCATTCGTGCATTTTCACAAATTTGTGTGAGTTAATCGTCGCATTATTCGTCCATCCAGTCTTCTGGCAGTTCATGCTATGATTACGGATGTTATTTTTATTATTTATTTGGACCATTCAGACTCTTCTTTGTTAACCCATAACTTCAATAGTCACAGAAACGTGTGATTAAGCTTTTAAATAGTGCGACCGTGGCTATATTTACTGAGTATTGAGAATTTAACCTCTGTAGCAATAGCAATCGCTGTCTTCAGGCGTCAACCGTACATAGGTATACGTAAAATTAGTAATATCTGGCCTCTGTCTATTGAAGTAGCGTTTTTTAAATGAATAAATAAAGATTCTGCTCTACTAACTTAAAAAAAAGGGGAGTCTGACAGGAAGACTAAAAAATCTAGTTCCTATGCACAAGCTAATGTGTTTTCCGTTTCCCTGAAGAAATTGGGAAACAATGGAAAATTTGGGCATCATCCCGGAGTGATTAGGAAAAATTTTTAACGGGACGTCGGAACTAAGTACCGACAAGGAGAATGCGGTAGCCCCCAACAAGATCTTACAAATGGTGAAGTCAAAACTTTAAACCCGATTTGCAGGGGACAGGACGTAAGAGGTTGGTACCGACAAAGGGAGTATAGCAACCTCGGACGAGATCTTACTAATGGTGGAGTTAAAACTTCAAACTCGAATTGCGGATGACCGGGACGTCGGAAGTGAGTACTGATAAAGGGAATGTGGTAGTCCCCGACAAGATCTTACTGATGGTGGAGTGGAAATTTCTCCTTTTTTGTGTTTATTTGCACATCTACCATCTGGTCAACTGTACTGTTATTTTTTAGTAGAATGATACAGTTTATTTCGACGGTAGTCCCAAATAGGCCAGTCAAAATCGACAATAAATCAACAAAACATGATGTATCTCTGATTTTTTAGTATGTTGTTTGGACCCATTAGAGTAGTGTATACTCAAGTTTGCAACTCTCTAAAAGTTGTGGAAAAAGTGTAGTATACGAAAAACCGCGACATTTTCGGACTTTTTGCAGTGTTTGCGTTATATTTCCTTAACTATACATTTTTCGACGAAAGTCACTATATACGTTTTTGAAGAGTATTAAATGTAAAATAATTTTCGCCTAACCCGAGCTCTGTAGGTCAATTAGTTACCGAATTACGGCACTTTGAAGATAGTCATTTTTTTTCCAAAAAGTGAACATTTGAGTTTTACACCTTCTTTAGATCGAAATTGCGGCTAAACTATTGATGACCTACGAGTAGAACTTATAAAATAGACGTTGTAGATAATTTAATTAGCTTTAAGTTAAGCGTAAAGTGGGGTCTGCAGGTCTCGTAGTTCTCTCTAAATCTCAAAAAACCGATATAAGGTAAAATCGCATTTATCCATACCTGCTTTCAGGCAAGTGCAGCCACCTCTGCATCCCTTTTTGCATTTGCAAGAAAGGAGTTTCAGGAGTTCTGGGAGGGCAGGGGGTTACCGCTTGATAATGGGAATGAGTCCAGCCGAGTTCAATTCCCAACCCCATTCGGTGGCCTGAGCATTGTCCTGGAGACCACGTTTTACACTGATGGCAACTAGTGAGTGGATACCACGTTTTTGAACAACTATCACTGATTCGTCCTCAAGTGGATATCGACATATAAAACAAGAGCCGGGAGGTACTGGCATTGTTGGAACCTATTCACAACACGATACTTGGTGTTCCAAATACGTACAAATTGAAACACGAGTTACTGACAACGGAGGAACAAATACTGTGAGCTCAGAAAGAAACTAAGAAAGCGGGGGAACGAGAGAGGGTTTCATATACGATTAACGATACGAAATATGGCATTAACAATTCATCATGAAGTCTGAAAATCTGTAAATACTTTAGCGCGCGCGGTGTAATAACGTTCCCGAGCCCAAGCCAACCTCTTCTTTATTGTTTTTCTGTTTTAAAGATGTTTTTCTTTCGCCTCTTTAAAAAAGTATTTTTTAAGGCTCACTAATTTTAATCTAAATATAGGTATAGGTATCTTAACTGAGTAATAAACAGCCCTATTAGCGAGCATGTTTTTGGCTCATAAAGATGATCCTTATGTTATTGTTAGCATAGTTGTCGCGAAGTTGTCATAAATTATGCGTGGTCTTACCAAGACTCGAAAAAAGTCATTTTTAGTGATGAATCTCGATTTGATATCAGTGTAGGCGATAATCGAGAAAGAGTTATCAAAACGGAAAACAAAGCATTTCACAAAGATTGCTTAAAGTGGTCTGTAAAATTCCCCAGTGGTGTAACGGTGTGGGGTAGTATGTCTGCAAATGGGCTGGGACAATCGCACTTTACAAATGGTAATGTTTATGCTCAGAAATATCAAGCAATTTCAGAACAAAGTTGATTGCCTTCACTTGCGACATTTTCACCTGATACAGACTTTGTTTTTTAACAAGACGGAGCATCATGTCACAGCAAAAAACGACTAAGAAATGGTTACAAGACCATAATAATAGTGTTTTAGAGGTGCCCTCATGCAGTCCAGATCTCAATGTCATTGAGACAGTGTGACATAAAATGAAGCAACGTTTGTGTATTCATCCGCAACGCAATATTGCTTCTTTGAGTGAAAAGTTACAAGAGATTTGGGGTACCTTTGGCATCGATCAATGTAAAGCTCTTGTGACGACCATGCCTGCACGAATCCAGGCTGTTATTAAAGCCAAAGGGGATGTAACTCATTATTAAGGAATGGTGTCCGAACATTTTTGTGTCACTTTAAATTCTAATTTTATGGTGTTTTGTGTTATTTGACATTTGTAACAGTTACTAAATATGTTTAATTTATAACTATAGTAAGAAAAAAATAATAAAATAACATACAATGAATTTAAGTTACAATATTTTGAGTGTCCGAACATTTTTGTGTTAGGGCTCGTATTAGGTATGCACAATGATATCATTGCGGCACCTTCCTACGACTTACTCAACTTTGATTTGTGCCTTAAATTAAATCTATGAAATTGTTGGATATTTAAAATTGACTCTATGCAGCAAAAAAAAGTGATTTGACACATTGCTTTTTTATTTCCACACCAAAAAAACAAAAGATAAAAAGTTTGTGGAACATTTCTGGAAAAATACAATTTTACCTTATATCGGTTTTTTTGAGATTTAGAGAGAATTACGAGACCTGCAGACCCCACTTTACGCTTAACTTAAAGTTAATTAAATTATCTACAACTTCTATTTTATAATTTCTACTCGTAGGATCAATAGTTTAGCCGCAATTTCGATCTAAAGAAGGTGTAAAACTCAAATGTTCACTTTTTGGAAAAGAACGACTATCTTCAAAGTGCCGTAATTCGGTAACTAATTGACTTAAAGAGCTCGGGTTGGGCGCAAATTGTTACACATTTAATACTCTTCAAAAACTTATACAGTGACGAAAGTCGAAAAATGCATAGTTAAGGAAATATAACGCAAACACTCCAAAAATTCCGAAAATTTCGCGGTTTTTCGTATACTACACTTTTTCCACAACTTTTAGAGAGTTGCAAACTTGAGTATACACTACTCTAATGGGTCCAAACAACATACTAAAAAATCAGAGATACATCATGTTTTGCGAATTTAGCGATTTTTTGTGTCGATTTTGACTGGCCTAAAAGGTGATCGTTTCAAGGCCTACATAAACTATTTGGTTTAATAGTATATTAAGATACAAGTGTATAATCAAGTCTTTAAAGCACGCGCAACGAGTTTAAGGGCACGACGCAAAGCGGAGTGCCTTTAACGTTGCAAGTGCTTTAAAGACCAATTATACACGTGTATCTTATAGTATTTTTTATTATACCTGCAGTATAATTTAAAAATAGGAAATACAATGAAGTCATATTGATGTTATACTCGAATACATGTCTAATTAAGTGGGCTGGGTGTTCGTACTTTCACGATTGCCATGGAAATATCACTTATCGTTTGCTTATGAAAATCCTATTATAAAGAATATGAAAGGTTGTTTCCATGGATGAATAGGAAGTTACTTACGAATACAGTCTTAAATGCGTCCATAATGCTGGCATATATGAAGGAAAGGTATTTAAATCTTCTATCTTTTGGTACATTCATTCAAAACTTTAAAGCAATGCTGCGATTAAAAAGTGGAACAGATTTGGAAGCATACCCTAAATTACGCGCGTTTGTGAAAGCTTCAACCAAAGGATAGGTACAAAAGCCAAAGAAATGTTCTGCATTTACAGAAAGCGACCTAAGAGGATTTTTTATTTCATCCAGATGACAGTTTCAAAAGTCATACTTGAAGTATCGTTGCTTAGCAACTTTAAAGCTCGTGTGTTTTAAAGGCCCTTTTTCGCACGCATTTGAGTGTTTAAAACGGAGATTGTGATTCAGGTATAATAAAAAATTAATTAAAGATAAAACCACAGATAAAGGGTATTTTATCTGTGATAAAACGAATTTAAATAACACACACACACACACACCCTCACCCTCTCTCACACACAAAGGCAATTAACTAAAATTAACATAATTTGTTTATATAGTTCGAAGTGATCTTAGAATCGGCATATTTCTTTATATCGCACTCCTAGCCTGCAATTGAATACTCGTTTACTAAATGACTCTTGCCAATGAGTTTATATTGCGAGCATTGGGGTCCATGCGATAAATAACCACACACGCATTTGATTCATAGCTTGAAGTCTCTGAGACCAACACTCGTCTTCTATTTCACGCGATGCCATAGCGCCGTTATAATGTTCTATTACAACTAGGTGGCTTTAAAAAAAGGACAAGTAGAACAAGTTTATTTCCCTAATTAAAATATTACAATGAACCCAAAATAGCGCAAATTGTTCCCTAGATAATTAAATGTGTCTGCTCTACCAATAGGAGAAGATAAAAATTTGATTTCTCTATCATGGTAAACAATCAAAAACGTGTTTGTTTACATAGCATCGTATAATGTTATTTGTAATAACGCATTTACGATTACTAAAACACTTAACATGAATCATTCAGCTCAAAAATAAAGCATACTATAACAATGTGATACTAATTATGTTCCATTTAGGTGTTAATGTCAATGCATGTGAAATGATAATTCTTCTCAAATTTCGGCGTGGGCGAATGCTTTTCCTGAGCATTCCCTTAAGACAACAAGTTTTGAATGTCTTTGCGTGAAATAAACGTTAATGACACTTTCGTAAAGGGTTGCATCCCTCGAGGATATAGTCTTGAAGTAATTGGCACTCCGCATATAAAAAGATGTAATATTTAGATAGAAACGAGCAGTAACGATATTAAAAACCAAGAAATTCAATCGATTTTGTAATAAATGAAAAAATATTTGAACGACTTTCAAACATTTCAGTGACAAATGCGCGGTCGTTCCTTGAAAACAACATCGTTATTGAGCGAAACTCATAATCTTTATTGGGCGTACGACATTTTCACCCCTATCTCACATATAATCTCTGGCGCAGTATAGTGGCTACGTAATAAAACAAGATATTTCCCTTCTTTGTAAACTGTAAGTACATTACAATTTACAGGTTTGTAATTGTTACACTTACGGTCATTTAGAGCTTCTAGGTCTTTTAGTTCCAGAAACACCTTATTAGATGGAAACAAAAACCACTGTTTTAGTTTGACTTGTGTACTAATTCAATATCGTAATCAAAATACGCAATAAATTGCTAAAATATCCTGAATTGTGGGTACTTATCTTTGAAGGCTTTTGCAAATGTTTTAAAATCTAAAAGTATGACATAAGAATTGTTATAGAAAAATAGTTCCAACTGGTGAACCTAGCGAGATTCTGTCAGGGATGCTGTAGATGCGCGATTATTCAACTGATTCTGTCGTGCCGTCCTGTAGCCCGTCTTGATCGTAGGGCACTCTTTACATAAGGCATCTTCAGAAGGCAGAGAAGGATCCAAAGGTGGGAAAATTAAATATTCCTGTAAACTCGAAACTTCTTGCACTTGGAAATTCATAGCTTTAGCGCACGAACTAGGAAATTTACAAACACTTCATCTACCCAATAGGTAGCTATGTGGCGATGATTTCTTTGGGGACGCGTCAACACTCAATGCTGAATCGCAAAGTTAATACACGAAGATTAAATCTTTAAACATCGAATAGAAAACTCTATAATGAAGCTGAAACTTCGAACTCAAAACTGGAACACAAAGTTCAAAGCTGGCTCTGAGCTTATGTGTCAATATAAACACTAATACTCAAAACTACCTCCAACCTCGCCATAAAAATTAGGTTTCAATACCTGGAATTAAAAGTAGATCCCAAAACTCGAACTCCTTAGTCGATAGCAGAAGTCGGAGTGTAGCAGGCAAAGCAATTTGAACCAGTAAGTCTATTGTACTACCTCCAACCGCCTGCGTCCACCATCTCCACGTGAAAACTCTAAATAACGATACATTAAAGTAGAAAACCAGGTGCCAAATTCATGAGAGAACAGGTTCCTAGCTCAACCAGATATTTAAAAAAAAACTACTAAAACCTAGCTTTATTTTTGTATACATTGTACACAAAAAAAGTCTTTCGAACAATACAAATTTTGAATTACTATTTGGGCAAAAAAGTTCGATGCCGTTGCGGCGCTTTCAAAATTTTCTTCAAAAATCCTGCTCGTATTTTTTGTTTCCGTGTGCTTAATAAACACATATCCATATAATTTGAACAAAATGTGTCGAGCCGTTATTTCGGAAAATTGCCAACGTACATACGTACATATGGAAAAAATTGTATTCTTTACATATTGCTTAAAATGATCTATAAAATCAATATTTTATAAAATTTTGACATGTACAAAAAATGTGGTCGCAATAGCCACCTAGCTTAAACTAGGAAGCTTGTATGTATGTACTACGTACCTACCTTGACAATTTTTCGAGACAACAACTCGACGGATTTTGTTCAACAAATTTGGATATGTATATTAGGTACTCGAAAACCACAAATAACATGCCTGGCTTTTGAAAAAATCTTTGAAGCGCCGTAACGGCTTGGAACTTTTTTTTCAAAATAGCAAACTAAAATTATTCAAAAGACCTTATTTTTCTGTGTACAACCTACAACAATTCTGCCAGGTTTTATTCAAAAAATTAAGCAAAAAAAATTTCAAAGTTAAAAAACTAAAATATTTTTTGTCAGCCAACCTTTAATATGGTTTCGTTAAAGTTTTGCGAATGTACATTACACATAAAGAATGTAAGACTGTCAAAAACGTTTTTTTTTATATCTGGGCAAATTTTTTTGTAAAAAGGTAGATTTTATTCTCACTTTGGCTGGCTGGCAGTAGCCCCCGATAAGATCTTATTGACGGTGGAATCAAAACACCAAACTCTAATTGCTGGGTACCGAACCGACGAAATCTTACTGATGGTGGAGTCAAAACTTCAAATACGAATTGCGGGTGAATGGGACCAGGGAAGTGGGCACCGACAAAGCTAATATGGTTACTTCCGACAAGATCTTACTGGTGGTGGAGTTAAAATTTCAAACGCGCACTGCGGGTGAATGGGACGTCGGAAGTGGGAACCAACAAAAGGAATATGGTAGCACTCGACACGATTTTACTGATGGTGGAGTTAAAACTTCAAATTCGAATTGCGAGTGCACGGGAACTGGGAAGCGGGTACCGACAAAGTGAATGTGGTACCTAGCCTTTGACAAGATCTTATTGATGGTGGAGTCAACACTAGCTAATAAATCACTGATCTGCCACACAAACATGCGCTGAAGTCCTTTCGGTGTCACACGAGGACTTTGATAAATTTTTAAACAGTAATTTAAATTTTTTAGCGCATTTTTGCAAAAAAAATGTAGCGCGTATATTCACTGTGGCTGTTCGGTCGATCGGTCGGCTGCAAGGTTTTTTATGTATAACTCACGAATCGTAGAATGCTCGGATTTGAAGCATTAGCTTTGTGTTTCAATTCTTTGCATGCAGATTATATTTTGGAAGCGGATCCGTAGCACAAAAACGCGCTTAAGTAGCTCGACGCATCGAGTACTGTCCAACTTGTTTTTATTAAAGAGCAAAGTTTTCGAGTTTTGAGTTTTGAATTATTATTCCGGTTCGAGGAGAAAACGTATCATGAAAAATTAGACTATGGCGCAGCAAATTTCGTTGTTGTCCGAGTAAACAAAAATATAAGATATATGATACTTTTGAGGCAAGCATACTTTTCTAGAAAATATATCAGTTTCAGGGGATGATTTGTTGGGGTTTAACTGCACCTACATAAGCGAGACGAATTGGGGCGTAGTACGATAACAGTTTGGTAATCATATTTGAATGTCAATGAACTGCGGCGGTGAACTAAGAATGGTGCTCTATGTTAAAGGCGGTTTAAATGGAGGTTGCTGCGCCCAAAAGAGTTAACAACAGGTAAGGCATGTTTGTGCAGGAATGAACTGAGCCACAGTTAAAGTAAGTAAGCTGCGACTGAGGCATGTTCGCAGCGAGTCACTTGATTTGGAGTGAATGAGGCTGAGCGGCGCGGTTCGTGCGGCCATCCACATCTGTATGCTGTACCGGCTTGCCTCATCTGCGTTCGTACTCGTCTTAACACGAATGCCATGTGTTCGAACAGCAAAGATTTAGAACCTCATACGGGGTATTAATGTAAGCGCTAATTAAATATGCAAACTTTGCGGCCTATAGCAAACAACAATACAAAAATATGATAACTATTAATAATAATTAAATTAAGATTAAATTCAATTAAGGATAGTAACAAATAAAGTAAAACAAGATAAGATAAAATGAGCGTAAAAAGACACGAAAAAGCATAATCTATGGAGGTCACTACATTACATTTATGAAACATTTTACTTAAATTATATCGGTAAGATTGAGTAGACGCTGCTTTAACTATTCCAACCCGCTGAATAAACGGCGAACTAGCTCAGGGTTGGAAAAAATTAATTAATCTTCAGTACTCGGTTGTAGAGTGTGGCTATTGAATATTTGCCAGTGTGACGTCACGAAGAAGCGTATGGTTGAAGTCGGCTGAATTTTTCCAGTGGCGGCGATACCGACTTGCTTTATGGCATCATTAACGGTGTATTGTGGGTCGCCTTAGTTTTTAAAGACGTTCTCGAAATAGAATGATAAAACCCCCCTGGTCGCGGTGAAAACGTTTCTTTATTAGCAAAATGTCTGCCGCCACAAAATACGTCTTGCGCTTGTGCTGCTATGGCCACAGCATCCCCTAGTCGCAGTCCATGTAGTCCGAGTCGAAGCTGCCGGAACTAAAATGGGTGATGAGGTTCTAACCTTTATCGATAATGCTACACCGAGTGTACCTTTTGTCTATAACGGCCTCCGTGTACCTAACGATAGAACTCCAGAAGTCCGGTGTGGGTACATTCCGTAAGCACACGGTCCCACGTTTGGAGGGCCTTGCCATATCATTATTATAGTAGGTCTTCGCCTACCAAACATCAAATGGTAAAACGAAGAAAAGGCGCCAGAGATAACGCCGGTAATCAAAATGACAGTACGTACCACGTGTAAATTCCCCAATCCAGTCCTCATAAAGAGATAAGTGTAAATAAACTCAATTTCGAAGTCACAAAACTACGGGTGAATCGTTGTTACAGAACTATAACAAATTTTACGTTAATATTTAAAGTTTATTTTGCGCGCTCTATGACACCTTATCTTCCGATACGATATACGAGCCAAGGTTTACTTGCTTTTAATGTTGTTTATGAGTGTCAATCCCGGGGACAACATCACCAATATTACCACCGCCGCGGCGCTATCGATATACCTGCACCAGCCCTACATATAATAAGGTAAGGTGTCTCTTTATTTTTTATTACTTAATTACTTTGAAGTCAGCCTAAAGACTTTATTTTGGGCTTGGTTCTTTAACATTTGGTCCTTCGAGCCGGATACCCTAATTCCCATTTAAATTATTCGCAAAGATCAAATACTAATTCGCATTTTATTGGTTAAATTTGATATGATATTATAATTGAAGCGCCTTTTCTACTATACAATAGTTCACCGTTATCAATTTCGCTTTTATATTCGAGTGATATTTCACTACGCACGCTTTGACCTGTGGCGGAGTAGGTATTTGTTATGCATGTACGCAAAGTTAATGCGTACGTAAATTTTTTTGGCACACCACGTTAGTAATCTTATTCGCCACGCTGCCGCTGTTTAGCATATGTACTGTTAATTGCACGTAATTATTTGCAACAATTTATTCACTAGTTCTGCCGATTTACCTACGGGTTATTTAAAATGACGACGCCCGCTGATAAACTTATTAAGTATAGAACCTGGAGGTCATCTTGTTTAAATGAAATTAGTGTTATAAGTTTGCTGGCGGATAGAGTAAAGCGAGATAAAACAGTTCGTAGTCTTTTTCGTGTCCGCTGTGCAGATATTACTGCCATCAAAGAGGATTTCATTAAAAACCACTCTAGTATTGTTACCACTTTACTCTCAATTCCTGAAGATGCCACTGCAGAAGATGCCGTTAAAGAGGGATTTTTATCCGAATATTACAAAATCAAAGCCGTTTATTCGGAACTGTTTGAACACGAAACGCATAATACCACGCAGGATCACTCTGGTGACGTCTCAGGTAGTCAGGGGCAAAATATCTCACATGTAAGAATGCCTAAAATTGAACTAAAAAAATTTAAGGGTGATTTTAAAGATTTTCGATCATTTCTTGACCATTTTAATAATTTGGTTCACAACAAACCGCATATATCTACTATCGAGAAATTTGATTATTTATTAGCTTCTGTAGAAGAGAAACCATATTCGCTCATAAGGCATCTTCCTTTGACTTCGGCGAATTATCAAATCGCGTACGATATTTTAATTGAACGATATAGCAATCCCCGAAAATGTGCACAGGCTCACTGGAATGAAATGGAATCGACTACCACCATCCCGCCAAATAACCCTCGAGCTTTAGAAAAATTATTGGATACATTTAAAGAGAATTTAGCCGCCCTTGAAGTTTTAGAATTTCCCGTTAAACAATGGGATTTCTTATTAACGATGATGCTTCTAAAACGATTAGATCAGGAAACAAAATTACGCTTTGAATTGAAACATCGTTCCTCTGTCGTACCTACGTATGACTTGTTAGTTAAATTTCTCTCCGAACACTGCTTAGCGTATGATAATTTGGAGGGCGAAGAAAAAAACTCTAATTTTCAAAACGTTTCCATGCCTAAAGTCAAAGATATATCTCAACGCACCCGCTCTCTCGTTACCAATACGAAATCGCCTAGTTCGGCCTGTATTCTGTGTAATCAAGGTCACTCTTTATACACATGTCAGGTCTTTCTTGCAAAATCGCCGGTTGAAAGACATGCCTTTTGTAAGTCCCGCCACTTATGTTTTAATTGCCTCAGTAGTGCACATGATTTGAGATCGTGTCGTAGTGCCCAATGTTGCCGCTATTGCTCTTCGAAAACGCATCACAGTCTTCTCCATTTTGACCGACAATCGTCCAATCGCACTCCTGCTCAGCTGCCAGTGACGCTGTCGACTCAACCGTCGTCGTCCATGACCATGTCCAATTTCACTGAATTTGGTAATGCGCCAAGGGAGTCTCAATCGAGTTTTTCTCCACCAAATCACGTACTTCTAGCCACCGCAATTATTGATATCATGGATTGCAAGGGCAATCCTCGTTCTTATCGCTGTATGCTGGACTCTGGGAGTATGACATCATTTATTACCAAGCGAGCCGCCAGGACTTTAGGCCTTCCGAACACCCCTCTCTCTATGGAAATTAAAGGTTTAGATTCGATGGCCACCACTTTAACTACTGCTCGTATGGCTTTAGCATGCACCCCCCTTCAGAAAGCGAACCCTAAAATATTTTTTGATGCTGTCATTGTCAATAACATTTGTGAGCCTTTGCCCGATTTGACAACTTCCGCTGTGGAATGGCATCATCTAGATAATCTAAATTTGGCCGATCCACTATTTTATAAACCAGGATGCGTCGATGTATTGCTCGGAGCAGATGTATTTCCAAAAGTTCTGCTTTCTGGACATGTTTCGGGAAATATAGGTGGGCCCGATGCTATTAATACCATTTTTGGGTATGTTGTTTTAGGCCGAGTTTTACGTTCTTGTCCCGCCCCTATTTCTTCTACCGCTTTATGCCAATTTATGCATTGCACTGCACTTAATGAAATATTATCCAATTTTTGGGAAATAGAAAAGGTACCCGAGAATATTTCGATTGCATCTGATGACGAAATGTGTGAGCAATCTTTTGTTGGCACTCATAGGCGTACGCCAGACGGCCGCTATGTAGTCTCGCTGCCCTTTAAAGAAGAGCAACCTCCGTCCTTTTCGGGTCTTCGAGACCTCGCGATGTCTCGATTTTTATCATTAGAACGACGCCTACTGAAGGACCCGAGGTTGTATGATGCATATTCCACCTTCATGAGGGATTATTTAGAACGCGGACACATGGAAGAAGTAACCAACCCTTATGCGCCTGCTCGCACGTGTTATATACCGCATCATTGTGTAGTTAAACCCCAAAACTTGTCCACTAAGCTTAGGGTAGTTTTTAATGCGTCCGCTCATTTTCCTAATCAGAAATCACTAAATGATACGCTTTATGTAGGACCCAAATTGCAGCAAGATATTGTGAAACTGCTAATCAACTTTCGCATGTTTCCGTGGGCCATTTGCGCCGATATTCAGCAAATGTATAGGATGATACTAATTGATCCTGTCCACTGTGACTATCAAAGAATTATTTGGAGGTTCTCTACCAACTCCCCTGTAAAAGATTATCGTTTAA
>NW_022170403.1:4577651-4614262 GCF_008802855.1 Photinus pyralis
TGGTAAGAATGAATTACATACTATCCCTAGATATCCCTACATAACTTCACCAGACACAGACACAGACACTAATCGTTACTTGATTTTAATCCGTGCGATTAGTTAACCAGGCTAGACCTGAGTTCTCACAAGAAACACCGACCATAATAATAATAAAGTTTATTGTGTTTAGGTAATCAACAAGAATTACATACACTCGTCATCAAACATATTTCAAAATTGTAACCTATAGCATCAAACTAAAATCGAAATTTATAAATTCATCCGTGGAGTAAAAGGCTTGAGCTAAAAGAACATTTTTAATACAGCGATTAAATTCTCGGTTGGATAGTGCTTTGACGGTATCAGGTAAACAATTGAAAAACTTTAGTGCCATATATTCAAAACCTTTTTGAGTTTTGTTGAGCCTCAATAAAGGGAGACGAACATTGCTTTTGTTTCGGGTGTCATAATCGTGATAAAAAGTTTGTTGCTGATAATTTAAAATGTTCTTTCTTGCAAATCGCAAACACGATTCAATAAATAAACAGGGTAACGTCAAAATGTTTAGATTAGTAAAAGCACACCTACAGTCCACTCTATAACCAAGCTTCGCAATGATCCTTATTGCGCGACGTTGTATTCTAAATAAGTGGCTACTTGCTGACGAATTACCCCACACATTAACTCCATAAGAACAAATTATGACATAAAGCATAATACGCATTTCTTTTTTACTTAGTTTTGATTGAATATAATCAATATGAAGAGTAAACTGCAACTTAGGGTCAATGTGTATTCCAACAAATTTTACTGATGTCGAATAAGATACATCATGGCGTTTTAAAGAGAATAACAATTGTTCAGTTTTCGTTGAATTTAAGTTTAACTTATTAGCAGTGCACCACCCTTTAGTTTTGTCACAGGGAGATTGAGCTTCAGATATTAACTGGGCTAGATTATCACCTTGAACCAACAGAGTAATGTCATCCGCATATAGAATGCAATTATTGTTTGGTGAAATATAACTAGGAAGGTCATTGATATAAAGAAGGAACAGGAGTGGGCCAAGAATACTACCTTGGGGGACTCCTTTTGTAATTGCTAGTGTACTGGACTGTTCATTACCAATGCGGACATATTGAGATCGATCGGATAAATACGACCTGATTAAGGACAAACTCAGGACATCAAAGTTATACACTTTTTCCAACTTATCAATAAAAATTTGATGGCAAACACAGTCAAAAGCCTGCGATAAATCCAAAAAAATTGCTGTCGAAAATTCTCCAGCTTCAAAACATTGCAAGGTCGTATTGACAAAAGACAAAAGAGCATCAGTTGTACTTCTACCAGACCTAAAACCAAATTGCTTTATGTAAAGTATATTATTTTTTTCTAGGTGAGCTGATATTTGTTTAAATAATTTTTCAAATATTTTGGAAAAAGCAGGTAATATAGATACAGGTCTATAGTTTTTCGGATTATTAATATCTCCCTTTTTGTATATTGGTACGACTACCGCCATTTTTAACAAATCGGGAAACACGCCTTCACTAAGAGCTGAGTCTATTAACTTAAATAGAGGGGAGATATTTGATCAAGTTAACACTTATGCCAAAGGAATCTTTCGTATTGCTATTCTTTAAAGACATTAGAATTTTTCGAACTTCAACAGGTGATACTGAATCGAAACTAAATTTTGGATTGCGATTGTCGCTAGTACAAATCTCAATTGGATTAAGGTTAGAAGTTGGCAAAACATTCATATCATAGGAATCTCTAGAAAAGTGATCGTTAAACTCATTTGCCGTAATATTGTAACAAACTTGTGTTGATGAACGTCTGTGGGAATTAATAATACTCCACATAGTACCTATTGGATTAGACGACGATTTAATTGCGTCACTATGTGCAGAGATTTTAGCCCTTTTTATAGCTTTTTTATAAGATGTATAACAGTTTCGTTTCAACCTCAAAAGATTTTCAGATCTATAATTTAAATACATTTCACAAACTAACTCATAAGTTTGTTTCATTTGTTTAAGGTCGCGAGTAAACCATTTGATTTGGGTTCTTTTATTATTCAGGCTAATAACTTTTTTGGGAAAAGCTGCCTTAAAAGCGTCATAAAAGTGATGAAAAAATATGGTAAATTTCATATTGGCATCCAAGTAGTTACTGTTTAGGTAATCCCAACTACTGCTACTTAAGATTAAGAATATCGACGCTTGCCCTTCTCGGGTAATGGGTCGAAATATTTTTTGTCTACGTCCGGGCAAATTTTGATTACAAGTGATTGAGATATACTGACCCAAATGGTCAGACATATGAGTAGCTACGTTATTGGCAATAAAATTATCTATGGAAAAGTTTACTAAAATATTATCTAAACAGTTGCCATTTCGGGTTGGATGTAAAATTGTCTGAAAAAAACCAAAAGAAGTATACAAATTACAAAATTGATTTGTTTTTGTATCTCGAGTATTGAAACGAACGTTGAAGTCACCACATATGATAACGTTTTTAAATTTTATCAGTTCCGATAGAACATTTTCAAAAGTTGCAATAAATGATTCAAAGTCCCCCAGTGGTGACCTATAAACAGCTACCACTACTATATTAAAGTCGGTTAACACACATGCAGTAATCTCACAGTGCAATTCCACTGCTAATGAATTAATGTCCACCAAGGGTTTGCACACAGTTTGAACTTTAGTTAGAATTAATACACCTCCATGCACCAACTCAGTTCTATAAAACGCGGTAGACAAACCCCATGGACCTATTGACAGGCCGTTCTCTAGTTCATGTTTAAGGAGCCAATGCTCACTAATTACAACGACGTCATACTCACTCTCATTTAAATACGCTTCAAGCACATTAAATTTGTTCCGCAAACACTGTATGTTCATATGAAGCAACTTAAGGGTTATTCCTTTGGCTTTGTTTTTAGGGTGTTCCAAAAAAAAACGATTGATGCATATTCCAGCAGGCCAGTTCGTTGGCAGTAAGAACTTTTCCTTATATTCCGGAGGGATTGATATTCTAAATGAAGAATAAGATTCTGGATGCTTGGATGCTAGTTTTTCAATATCGACATTCAATATGTCATTATTGGCTAAGTGATCTTTAAGATGATTAATATCTGTATTAGGATGCAATCGTGCTACATGATAATGCAGTTTTTTTACAACGCCTTTAAGGGCACAACTTGAAAGGGATGTTCCAGTGGCAAGTGGAGCTGCTACACGACGCTTTTTTGTTTTTTGTTGCTGCCAGCCGTCCTCAGAAATAATCTTCGGAGGGTCCTTCGCTACAATATCGGACTTGGTTTGTAAGTCGCTATTTAAGTGAATTATTTCCTTCAATGTGTCGCATTGAAGGTTATCCAGTTTATGAAGTTTACTTCTAGGAATTTCCTCTGAGCTGGTGTTATTACCGGCCCGTGTGTTGCTATTATCTGCATCGCCTTTAACGACTTGATTAGATTTAGGTTTCGCTTTAACGAAATCACTTTTTAGCACATCAGAAAAATTTACCTTTTTGCTTGATGTAACTTCGCTACCGATCATCTCATTGCCAAGAAGCTTTAGTTGCTTGATCAAAAAATCATTTTGATTTTTGATAGCACTTAACTCCACTTGAAGTGGTTTTACAATTTCATTACTGAATGCTTTTAACGCAGAATTTACTGCTTTATTTATAATTGAATTTAATTGCTCTTCATTTAGATTAAAACTGAAGGAAGTATGGTTCGGTTTACTTACTTCATTCGCCATCTCCATGTTGGACACATTTTCACCTGAGCAGACTCTGCAGATCCACGAATTAATCAAGCAACTTTGTTGAAGCTCCGTAAAATTGTCTAAAGGCGAAAATACACATTCCAGATGGAAGAGACTTCCGCATTTGCCCTTGCAGGCAATTGAGTTATCGTGTCTGCTGACACCTTTGCCGCAAAAACACACTGGCATGGATGAAGGCGTCAAAACACCAGACACTTCCCCTAAATTACTTTTCCGTTCAATTACAATTGATTATTACAATGAAAATCATAATAGTATATTAAGTATGGAGAACGGTAAGGGATTTTTACCGTTCGAAGACAATTGTTTGGAGGAGGAGCGAAGCGACGACTCCAATTATTGTCTGAGAACGGTAACCCTTAACGTTCGACGTGCTTATAACATTTTTTGCGCGATCGAAATTAAAATTATGCAACCAATATAAATATGCACTAAGAAATTAACGAGCAGAATAAATCGAAATGATCGAAGTGGTATGGTGTACATCACTAGGTAACCAGTTTAAATGTCAAAATTGAAATTAATAATTTCATAAAAATGTGCATGTGTCTGATGTAGTTTACTAGCTTTGCACTTCCTTTATGACTTTATGAACGTCTTGCTATAGGAAACAACAGCACAAATTTTACGTTTAATGTACCTAATAATAATTAAAGATTAAATGTGATGTAAGACTGTTGATTTTTAAAAAGGCGTCGGTAAGTATTTTTGCTGTTCTGTTTTTAGATCGGTAAGTAACTTTGGCGTCGTCGTAATCATAGCAACTGGTAAATTCTATGTACTGTCATGGAAACACCCATGGTAAATAGTCAGAAATGACCGATCGCGCAAAAAATATGTTACGATGCGAGAGCGCACACAACACGTTCACGTTCACGTTTAGTTCCTGCGCGTCGTGTGATAGATATCCGCGATGTTCCATTACCTCACATTTGGACGAATTTCCTTTCATTAGAGGAAAACAAAAGAAATCTGATCGAGTTCTTGTCGCATCACCTTGAAGAGGCCTCATTTGACGGCGTACTGGTGATTGCTGGAGGCTTCAGTGATGAAAGAAAAGTTTTCTGTAACCGTCAGACGACACAGATTTCCTTCTTAGAAGCTTTTCACAAGGAAGCGGATACTAGGATAACGCTACATATACAGATGTATTTCTGTTGCTTCTTCATCACTTCGAGAAAATACTGGCAAACTAAGTTTGGTTGCTGACCGGTACTTCAAGAAAGATAGTCTTTGTTCCTATCCATAATGAGGTGCAGAGAAACTGGGCCAAAGGGAGTAGTAACGAATTTATCCTGGAACGGAGCACGTCCTTTTGGATGATGTTTCTGAACTGATAATACACAATTGATAATAACGCTTACGTTTATCAGACGAAGCGCTTTAAGGGAAGAAATACTCGAGTAAAATTTCTCGCCTGAGTTGCTGTCCGTAAAGCTGAATTTATAGTTCCGTACCCGCAACGCCGTACCGTAAACCCTACTTGTTGCGTGTGAACAATAAATTATAATTCGCGTTAACGTTGCGTTAGAACGGTTACGGTACGTAGGAAATGCCAAAATCTTATTTCTAACGCGTTTGTCTTCGGCAGTACTCGGATAATTCAAACAGTTGAGTTTAGTCTGACATTCGTTTTGTTTATTTAATTATTGACATACATACATTAATATACAAGAATTGTTGAAGCGAAAAGAAGTAGTTCGTCAATTTCAAACAAAGTTAAAAGAAGGACAATTTGAATTTTGAAATGCGCGTTACTCTTACTGACAGATGACATAGAATGACAGAACATAGAACAACAAACTTAGAATGGAAACTGTAATGTAATGTCATAGATATATAAATATTTATATTTATGTATTTATATATCTATGTGTAATGTAAAAATGACACGCCATCTCGTGTATGTTCTCAGCAGCTTTTGCGTGAATGGCGCCAAATTTAAATATTAAAATGTAAGTTACGTCCGCATTATACCAATTTCTCCGGATCTGTAACAATAACATTGGATTTGGCTAGCTGAAACCTAAAAAGTAAATGAATCCAGCCAGTGAAGTCCAATTTTGTTTGTTAGGGATCCAAATAAATTCAGTTTAATGCGGATGCACCTCACCAGTCAGAGCCTTCAAAGAGTACAGGGCACTTGTTTTATAAGTAACAACTCCAATTAATCCAATCAAGGAGTTATATTTAATTTAATATGATTATACAAGATACAAGATCAACTTCATGGAACTCTACTGTATGATGCTCTCGAGATTGCTCTAAAAACAAAATATGTAGCAATTTATTAAAATTCAATTAATGTTACCTGCTAAATATAATGTGCGAACTGCCACACGCTTTAAATCTCTTCGTGTTCCAGGTTCTAAGGCGCAGTCAGAAAAATGACGTTCACAAACCAAAAAATTTTGTGTAAATTTCTTCCACATTATATTCTAAACCAATTCTTAAAAACTTCGGGCTCCATTTTTGGGAAACGTCTTCACAATTTGTCACACAACATTTACGTTCTCGACTTGTATATGCATAATTCATTGTAATAATGAATAGTAATTATACTTAAAGCACAATAAGCCGTCAATCAAAATTCAAAATTCAACTGTCATAATGGCGCACACGCACTAAAGTCACTAGATTTAGTAACTTTAACATGCGCCATCTATTGAATGTTCTCCAAACTAATTATATTTGTACTCAGTTGTTCCCGTTTACGTTTCCCTTCTAAGTTTTTTGTTCTGGGATGACAGAATTCGTTACGCGCTAATGCGCATAAGCTCATCACTTGCCACTACGGTAAGTATAAATGGTATTATTTTCGTTAACGTAAGATTTTACGGTTCCGTTCTTACGGCTACGGAACTATAAATCCGGCTTAAGTCGGATGTACGGCGGTATTTACACCTCGACAGCAACTCATCATTGATTATACACATGATCAATGAACTCGTGCAAGAAATCTGGCTAAAGTAGTCCCGCCTTTAGGTAGTGCTCACTGTGTCTGGTGAACGCACGACATTAAAGTAGTTAGGGCGCGTTCGACTAAAGTCAAGTGATGTACTCGGCCTACCTATTACTTACCTACGGTAAACGTCCCCAAAAAAATGTTGTTATGAAGGAAACATAATTAGAAATACGGTATGAGTGGTATTTTGTACCTCAGCACAATGCAAACGTCTTACATGATTTTTAAAAAGGTATATACAGTAGTCAACTTGACTAGTCTCCCTACTTTTCGACCCTGTTTCAAACCTTTGCACACTAAATGTTGACGACACACCGCGACTAAATATTCACAGTGTAAGCGGTAAATCCTAAACGAATATATTTATTTTTAATCAAAACGTATGCGAGACGTATGTAAAAGCCGGGAAACTAAATAATTTGGCGTTTTACCTGAAGTCGGTGTAGTGGATTTGGTTTTTCGATGTTGGCGCCAGAGATCCCCAGCCGCTATCTTGATCTCGATCCGATCAGTGTGTCAACAAGACGTGTGCAGGCCTTTATAAATATCGCTGGTTTTGGTGTTCTTTCTGAAAGACACCATGCCTTTTGTGAAGAAAAGTGCTCAGCAGAAGAAGGAAAAGATTGTCCTAGCTCAGCTATACACTAGACCTAGTGGAAAAGTCATCAGATTTAAATGCGTGCTGCATAGCGTGCCGCCGCGTCAGAACAGACGCCGCTCCGGCGGTAAATATCTTCCTTATTTCATCATGAACATGTACTTTTCCGTGCATATTTAGATTCGTCACAAAATTTCGCTTCTAATGAGACCCATCTCATTTACGTCTTGATACAAAAACCTTCGCTAGCTCAGAAAAACTGAGTCTGTCCATAAGAGCCCATGTTATATGTCCAGGGTATAAAATACCCTGTTTTTACTGTCAAATATCTCAGAAACGGAACATAGGAACACTTTTTTCTTTTAACCATTAGAAAGTGCGTCTCTCAGAGAATAAGTGACCAAATTTTCAAAAAAGGAGCCAAGGCCGCAAAGTTACCCCAGAAATCGCAACAAAAGTGCTTACCAGGTTTATTCGGTACGCAATCATGCACAATGCAATGCACAAAGAAAACTGAGGGGAAAACGAATGTCAATATATTTTTACGAACTTCATAAGGTAGGTATTTAATTATCTTCTCTTTGATCTAAGCATTAACTTTAACTTTATTGTCTCACTAAAAAAATACATTAAATTAATAGAAAATTTGAGGCGAAGTTCAGCTTCGAAGTAATTCTTCTTAGCTGCTCTTACACTTAACCTCGTTGGTGGCGTACAAAAAATGTACAAATACAGCTTTAAACTTGAACTTACTATAACCATTGAATAAAAACACTATTTTTATTCAATGCTATAACATAATCATCATGGAAAAAAAAATGCGAGAAAGAGATGGATATTCGATGTTAAAAGCCACCTTAGCCGCGAAGAAAAATATGGACATCGAATACTCAAAATTAACTACATTTCTGAAACGCCAGAATTAGCCCAATCAGAATAGGAAAAATAGAGGAACTAATTCATGTATTACCAGTTCCTTCGGAATTGTGTAAGGGGCGTTTCCCTAATCAACATAAAGTAAAGTCCCCCCGACTACCGGCTGTGCTAAAGGGGGGGAGGGTAGTGAGAGCGGCTTTGAAGGTCCCATTTTATAGTTTTTTGCTTACAACGTGGAAAAGGTACACTATAGCAAAAAACATTGTAGTGAAAAAACGCATCGTTTTTATGTTATTGACTATCCAAGGTTGAATATTTTAATATGTGGATTATACACATCAATGTAGTAAGTATATGACCAATACCTACATCATGATTTCCATTGGTTTTTTCCCTCCAAGAAACCTCATCGTAACTGCATAAAGGAGAGGTAGTAATTCGAAAGTGGATCGTGCTTTATACAATGTGTAACAGATATTAACAGTACCTCCTGATACTAATTTTCGCTGTCCGAAAAAGTGAATGTGTCGATGTTGTCTTCTTCATCGCCGTCCTCGAGAACCGGTTGGCCGTTAAAGTACGCACTTTCATATCCACAAGCTGAAGTGCAGTTGATGCCCGTCTTAAGACACCCACTCCTCGGGCCGCATCAAGTTCCAGTTGCAGCGGCAGAAGATGGAACTTAGGAGTTTGGCCGATGCTGGCGAGTCGCTAGTCTTGATGGGGTGGAGCATTTGATCCTCTCCTCTCACCCAACCCCACCGCTGTTGAGGGTAAATCCCGCTATGCGGATCGAGTTCGCTAATACGGTCATGTGTATAATCCACATATTCAATCTTGGTGGGTCAAAAACTTAAAAACGGCGGTTTTTTTAAGAAAGTGTATAGAATCAAAGTTGTAGCAAATTTAATGAGCTTGTATTTATATGAAAAGAATGTCTACATAGGACGCACCGTTTTCGAATTGTAAGTAAAAAACTTTAAAATGTGACCATCAAAATCACGGTCTCCCCCCTCGCCCCTCTAGCACACCCGGTAGTCGGGGGGATTTTATTGTTGATCAGGGAACCTCCTTCTACACATTTCCGAAGGAATTAGTAATACATGATTTAGTTCCCCTATTTGCCATTTTTTGATCTATTCTTACTGGACTAAATGCGGGTTACAAACCAACGCATTTACTTTTCTATGGAAATTACTTTACCTCAAAAAGTAAACGTACACTTTGCTCCCACAAATGAGGGGGTAAAATCTGGTTTTCGGTAGAGCGCGAAGATAAAAATCGTTTCTTTATTTTATTTGCCACAATGTTAAGCATATTTTGCCAACTAAATAATTTTTCTTGTTCTTAATGCAATCGGTGTAGCCATTTTCAAAAAGCACGTTCAACAATTTCTGTAGTGGCACCCACGTTTCTCCCTCTGCTTAAAAAACACAAATAAATCTTTCGACGAGGAAATTTGATGATTTATATTGACAAAAAATTTCCATGAAATACCTAAGTCATAAATTGCAAGAAACGATATTCATCATGGGGATTTTTGAAACCATAGAAGATTCGACGATGGTCAAATTAGAAAAAAAGATTACATTATTTATCAAGGTAGAGAAGTACAGTATTATTGCCTGAGCACCAAGATTACATCTCGAGGCGCTTGCGCCGAGGGGTGTAAGGTGCGAAGGCAATAATAGACTTTTCTACCGTGGTATATATACAGTGAATTTTTTTTAAATGCGAACATAGGAGTTTGCAATAATTTTGTTCGAATTTTTTCAAAATGTGATATTTTTAGGTATGTAATTTCTCTGGAAATGGGGGATGGTGCCAATTATTCATTTTAGAGAACTTGTCTAAACGTTTATTGAGCGAAATTTCGGGTTGTGTTTTCTAAAAGTGACAGCGTGACAGTTCTCATTATTGACTACTAGTTAATAATGTCCACATTATTAACCACTTTGAACAACTGCCGAGAAAGCCTACTTTACAAGTGGAAAAAAGGTTAATAACCATGTCATCAGACGCTAGTAGCGAAAAAAAGAATTATATTCACACTTTAAAGAAAACCAAAAAATTCCGATTACTTCCGAAAATTTGCCAGAAAAACCGAAATGTGGCGGTTTGGTTTTTATGTTTTTCTGATGTTATTTTAGCAGATACAAAAAGTAAAACACATTTTCATTGCCACTTTTTGAGCTCTATACGACCTCGTTCAGATATTTTCAAAACGTTATATTTCTGAGAAATCATCAAGTTAATTTTTATTAATCTGGCCCGCAAAAAAGGTACATACTATATTGCGTACCATTCTTATGACGAATGCTCCGATGTATAACACACACAAAACTAGGGCACTGATGTTCTGTCATGAATTGGGCACCTTTTCTTTGGGGTGTTGGTGGGCATGGTGGAGAAAGAGAGTGGTGTGTGAGAATAGTTATTTACATTATTAGTGCGGGAACAGTTATTTTGCAAATGAGCGCGAAGTTTGGCGGCGCGAGTGCGCAACGCGCACGAGCGACGCATGTCGCGCGAATCAAGTAAATATTGTTCACGCACTTAACATGTATTCTATTTTTTGCACGGATTAGTTAAAGCGAATTTATATAAATTCAAATCCTTTTCGCGACATTATAATTCTTTTGAAAAAATCAAGTCCTCTTTGCCGATAAAGTAGAAATCTAGAAATTTAAAATGTCAATTTATTGTTCAAAACTTCTGGTTTAAGCTTATTTTTGCCCTTGTACTACAGGGAATGATGTAAAGTGTATTTATATTTTCTTTTTTACACTTCCATCATACTACTTATTTTATTAGTTTATGATCCGCACTAAATAGATAATTTCGTTGAATTTTTAGGCACTAGTGCGCGAAAGTAGATAGTCAATTGTAAAATTGACGTTCCCGACGTTCGTGTTTTATTGGGAAAACGCGATTTAGAACGAAGGAGTGCAAAAATGTATATTATCGTGCAAAAATAGGATTCATAAATCCATCGGCACGTATATAGAATAGTGTATGAAATACGTTTGCAATAAGTTCCGAATGGTAAGCATCCGAACCTTTCATTAATCCTTGCTCCTCGAATATCGACGCTGTTAATTTCCTACGTGATGAAATCGGTTCCTAGCACATTTTCTCTTGACGCTGAAAATTGCGACCATTTCTTTCCACATCTATTCGTATGTTTCCAATTTGTAGTTGATTCGTATCGACACAGGTATCTCACATAAATTTTGACATAAAAGCCATTTCAAAATTTTTCCCTCTCGAAAGTAGAGGAGTCGCATTTAATAATGTTCGCTCACATTCCTTTCGAATTTTAGTTTTTTTAGATGTAAGAAGCGTGTTTCAGAAGGCGACGAGAAAGCGATTTACGTGCACGGGATCTAGAAAGTATACGTACTATCGAGGTTTACAAAGGCTGAACAGTTAGAAATCCGATTTCAAATAACATCTGACGTTGATCCTCTATGATTCGATTTTCACGTTTAATTCAATGCGTTAGTAGTAATAAATGTAAATGCCATGTTCCTAGTGCTTTCATACCATATCTGAATATGGTTTTTTGTTACACCTCGAGTTTCCGTAACTGTGTTTTGCAAGTTAAAGCTTTCCGTTTTTGTAACAGCGTATTTCTCACAACCTAGGATTTGTAAAAAGCGTTCGGTGTAACTACACAGGATATAAAAGTTTTTACAGTCGAATAATTTAGAACCATACGGCTGCCATTGGTTGCAGACAGGACTAAACGTGTTAATTCAGGATTAATTAGTATGACGGTATGGGTCTCACCTATGCTTATTTATCAAACTTTACAGAATGCGGTCTGCATACGCCCATTAAATTTCAAAACATCAATACAAGTGTAATATTAATAATTTACGCAGTGTTCGTGATAAAAGGGGTATGAAATTTCATTTCAAATGACAGCGGGCGCGACAAATGGCGTGGTGGGAAGAGGTGAGTTATAACCCAAACCGCATGTTGTGGGCTAGAAACCATATGATCAAGACGTCTCTCCGTAACCTAATTCTACGGTCGCGAGGGCAATGGCTGCATTGTAATAGGTACATGCGTAATTAATTCAGTAACTAGTTTTTGAGCTACGAGCTAGTGCTAAGCTCGCCTGTTCCTCCGCGCACTCCGATTGGGTATATTCAATGGATTGGGGTAGAAGGTGTCGTTGGAGATGACATCCTGAAGGGTTAAGAATGGAGCTCATACCTATATTAGAAAGGGTTATGCCGCGTGCCCTTGCAGTAACGTCGATATATGTCTGTCATTGCCCTCCCTGAGAACACATCTTCAGGTCAAGCTCACCCCCGAACTCCTCTATTTTTCGTGATCGGAGCGCATACGCAACTTAACTAACTGTCTTAACACCATCTGTTGTGCACAATCGCCCATACTTGACCAGTCAACTGTTAAGGATTACACCAGTGTGTTTACCTCCCATTAGGGTTAGTACTAAAATACCTTCTTGCACAAGACATGAAGAATGACATACGATTTTCAGGAGGACACTTTTTAGGGGATTTTTCAACAGAAATAATTCCTCTTATGTAAATGTTTTGTACGTCTGTTCCTCGTAACTCGAAAACGAAAAGAGACAACGATGTCAAAACTTCGCCAATCGATTTCTACTAGTTCAAGGATCAGTGCTATTGAAATTGAATATGAGCCGGGTTAAAAGTCTGGTTTCCGAATACGAACCGAGTGGCAAAAATTTCCCCTACTGAAAGTCGTATGCGATTCTTCGTATCTTGTGCGACTATATCTTATCTGTAAATTGAAATTCATCACAAAAGCTATAATAAAATCTATCAGAGAACTTTTATCTTCGCTTTTTGTGAGTACTCTGTTCTGACGGTTCGTTCTCCAAAATACGTTATATCTCAGTAGCTAGTGATATGGTACCGTTAGATGGGTCTCAGGGACACCTATCGCATTCCCTTACTCGCATTCGGAAACTATCCGATTCCTATTAAATGGTACCGATTCATCTTAAACTCTATAAATCGACTGACGAAGGTTTGAAAACGACGAGGAACAGGCAGACCGACGGACAAAACCACCACATAAAGGGAATTTTTGAAAAATTCCCTTAAAATCTCTTCTAGCCAACAGTGTCGATGTTTATAGTGAAATAGATTTTTAATGCAACTTAAATATTAAGTTTGAGTGAGAGAGGTGTATTGACAAGAAATACAGTGGTAAAACTTTCCACTTTAATTTTGTTAAAAATCTATGAAACAGTTAGATTTTTATTCTCAAATTCACTAAGTCTGTGCTCCCAGATGATCGTGATACTACAAATCACCATGATTGTGAATGTGGCTCATGCATATGCAAAGTAACTTCGACAGAATTACTCTGATGTAAAAAGTGAACCTATGTAATTCCCCTTTAGCAACTCAAAAGTAAATTACTCATTAGGCTTATACACATATCCACTAAATAACTGTTCCACTGGATATTATTTTCATTGACCTAAATTTAAGACAAAAACTGATTAGCTGCAACAATACCAACCGAATTTCATTATACCAGAGGATTACGTTAAATTCGCTTTCAAACTAGTTGCCGCAATTACAGGGAGATTACGTTTATTCGTTCCTGGAGATTTTTCTTCGGGAATCGAATCTGAATTAGTTTTTCATTTTTCATTTTAATTAAAAGTGCGGTAAAGTCTAAATCTTTATGAGCAGGGAACAGCAACATTTTATATTATACATCATGAAAAAGTACACATATTAAAACAGTATGAACTAACAGCTCAACCAAAATTCTGATGTAGGGTGAATTTAGTACTTGGCAGAGAGGTCGTCTCAAACAATATCTCGAAAGTGACCGACAAAAATAGTACCGTTAGAAGTATCACTTCTAGTGGCGCATCTGTTATTTTGACCGATAAGCCACTAAAAGTGCGTTGTAAGTCGAATCGAATGGAATATACTATTTTTTCTCCAAAAGTGTACATTTCATTCAAAACATTATTTTTAAGTTGCTCAATGCTTCATTTAAGCAGGCGACGAAGAATTTGTCACCTATAGGTGATATGTGTGTGATTAGTGTATGAAAAACGGATTACCAAAAATTTTCGACCTGAGGTAACGGGACTAAAGTTGAAAATTATACTTAGATTTTTAATCAAGTCCCTGTGGAGTAACAAATGGTTACTAATGAACTACCGAGATCATGGGCTTTCCCAAGGTCGTGCCTTTAGACTTCGACCTCGGCAACGTATTACAACTATTATTTTCCTAACACTTAGAAACTTTTTCATTAACCTACAAGACTGTTTTAAGAGCCAGAAAGCTTATTTCAGATATTTCCTTTTGCTTTTATTTACCCGGCCTCACCTCATAGATTGCAATAATAACAACAAGCAAATCCACTCCTTAGCCACGCAACCGGGAAATCTCCTTTATTAAGGCCATGGTTTTTTCCATCGGGAAAATCCCAAGAGCAAAATCTTGTAACGTAACCAGGGGAAATCCCAAGGTCACAACCTTGGAGCAAAGTGCAAAACTCAAGGCTATTCTAAATCTAAGGTCATAATCTTGATCCAACATCGAAGACTATGACCTTGGTTGTTTGGACCAAAGTACAAAACCACGATCTGAGGAAATCCCAGAGTCATGACCTTGGGAAATCCCTGGCAATGGCCTTGGGAAATCCCAAACCCATGGTCTCGGATTTTCTGGATCAATGACCTTGGGTAAATCCCAAAGTCATCACCTTGTGACGTGAGTGGGCAAATCACAAAGTCATGACCTTGTGACGTGAGTAGGGAAATCCCAAGGTCATGCTCTAGACCGGATGGGATAGTGTCCCACCCTGAGGGACCGGAGGAGCAGGGTGTCTCACTTCTACTTACGTTGGTTTCTAAGATACCTACAGGGTAAAAACGAAAACTAACTTTTTGGGATGTTATATTTTGCTACCCATGTAAGATAGAAAAATGGTAAAAACTATCTATTTTGGATATTTTTACGGAAAATCCAGTGGCGTAGTAAAAAAAATTTTTTGGATAGATTCTGAGATTTGATTGGTATTCTTTAAATACAACACTCTGTATATCTGTATCTGTATACAGGGTGATTCCTATAGTACCTGCCACCGTTTGGGAGCGTGTAGGTGGTGCGTAGGGGAGTATTTTGATATAGGACACTTGGGGTCGGAAATCTAAATAAGGGTGCCAGAGCCAAATTTACCTTCTGGAATTTCGCGCCTGTAGGTAGGCAACCCAACCGGCCGGCGGTGCACACGGAGCGATCTCAGGCGGCGATGTGTGGCTGACACTTGATCAGAATTTTGTTTAAACCCACGAAATCCCGTCTGCAACGACGCGTATCAAGTGAATAAACACTATGGCAATAGTATAATAATAGTTGGCTAGATGTAGGAAGTGCATTGAGAACAACGGTGGCCACGTTGAACACTTGTAAACGTTATTGCTTTTGACTGTCGTTTTCCCTCCTTCCCTCCCATGTCGCTTCCTCGCGCTAACTCGCTCTGCATCGCTCCGCGCGAAACGTCGGTCGGTTGGGTTGCCTACATACAGGCGTGAAATTCCAGAAGGTAAATTTGGCTCTGGCGCCCTTATTTTAGATTTCCGACCCCAAGTGTCCTATATCAAAATACTCCCCTAGGCACCCCCTATACGCTCCCAAACGGTGGCAGGTACTATAGGAATCACCCTGTATAGTTTGACAGAAGAGTTCTACATATGACATGCTTTTATTATAAAATCTTAAAGTATAAAACTCCTCCTTACCTTGCCAACAAAGTAACATTTAGAACCGATATCCATAATATAAAGATTCGAAGGAAAGATCTTATTACAATTCCCCGCCACTACAAGTCAATTTTCAAACGATCGTTCTCCTACAACATTGCAAAATGGGTAAATCATTTTCGAATCAATGATCTCACTATATCATGTCGTTAAAATCAAAAATTAGAGAAAGGCTATTGATCGACGATTAGTATGTGTAACAATTAACAGTCAGCATATAACATATCAAACCCAAAAGTATTTCTAATGCTTCCGTGATACATACATAGTATCTGTACTTTTGTAAACGCCCTATTTTGCTTGGTAAATAATAAGAAAATCTCTTTATTTTAAAATCACAACTCTACTGCAATATTTCACAATTAGGTTCATGCGGAAGAACAGTATTCTGGCTTTGAGTCAGTTGTCTGAGCTTGAATCCTTATTTCATTAAGTGTACAATACAAATATTTTGTTTTCTTTTTTTTGTAAATTATTGGAAAAACCTAATGAAATAAAAATTATTATTATTATTATTATTATCGTCAATTTTGTTGCATTCTTTTTCATGATTACATTGATATTTCACAACCTATATTTTATAGCTATGAATCAAAAATAAAAATCTTATTTTATACGGTTTTTAAGTAGTAGGCCATGGATGTTGTTTTCTTTATTGTAGCCGTAGTAACTAATATCAATAAAATCGAGGATGGTAGATGCATGTCATTTCAAAATTTTGAAAAATATGATTTAATACATATAAAAAGTGTAGGTTGTCCTCAGGAGAACACGGGCAACTCGCGCCGCCACCTTTTGTGAGGTCACGACCTTGGGTTTCCTCCTGGTTATGACCTTGGGTTTTTTCGCGATCAGGACCTTAGGTTTTCCCGCAGTCATGACTGAGGGATTTCCCCGATTACGTCACAAGGTCATGACCGTGGAATTTTTTTTATTACGTTACATGGTCATGACCGTAGGATTTTCCCGATTACATCACAAGGTCATTACCTTGAGGGTTCTCTGATTACGCCACAAAAAATTTTACTTACATATCACGTCATCCTATTTCATTTTTGAAAATCGTTACTTTTTCAAATTTCAGACATGAAAGAGAAATGCACAAATGGTCACTATAATCGTAGTATGTAAGAGAAAATGATGGTTAAGCGCGCACCGGAATAGCCGCAAACTAACTGAAATTAGAACGCTATTTCACATCCAAAAACAAGTTACTTTTGGAAATCAGATGGAGGCCTCAGGTTATCCCCAAGGTCATGACCTCTGACTTTGATCTCGGGAGTTTTCCAAGGTCGTTGGCTTCGGGTTTTCCCAATCTCATGGCCTTGGACTTCGACCTCGGGAGACCCTGCAAGCGTTTTCGAGTTTAACTTTATGTGTTGCTAATAGTTATTTACATATGAGTATGGTAAATCAAGGTTTACGTTAACGAGTGAGATGTTTACTGCCGAAGCGTAGCTGAGGTAGGAATTTCGAAACGAGTAACGTAAACTGATTTGGCATACAAATAATGTAAAACATTTTATTTCATACTGCTCTATTTCTATTAAAATACCACTTTGATTAGAATGTTGTAGGTACACAAAAAGCAAAAGTTGATCACTTGATTTGTTTGATCTGACAGTAGTTTGACAAATATCAATGCATACGTTTAGCTGGATGTCAGTTGCGGTTGCTAGGCAAAATTTCCAGTCTGGTAAAAATTTTCAGTCTGGTAATAGTATATTAAAGTACAAGTGTCATTTGACGAAGATTGTCGCACGAGGTAGTTTGCCGAATAAGCCGCGTAGCGGCGAATGCGGCAAAAGCCGAGTGCGACAAGTAGACAAATGACACGTGTGCTTTATACTATTTTTTCTATTTCGACTTTTATTTTAAATAATAAATTATACAAATTATAAATATTGCCTTTAGGCGTTGTTAGGTAATTTTAAACTATCATTCAGTGTATGTTGGTAATAGACACAGTTCATTTATTTTTACGTTGGCTAACCTGATTCTTGTATTTTCAAACTTCAAACTTTTAATTATTTGGTCATAATTCCATTTTGCGGCAGTTATGATGAATACGGATGACAAACACGTCTCTTGTACCCCATCAGAGACCCAAGAGATTGCCAATGAAGCGACGTTAAATTTACTGCCTGTAAAATCGAAAGTAAAGTACGAGGAGTACAAAATTTTTGAAAACTGGCTGGCCGAGAAAAGAGTTCAAAAAGTAAGCAAGAATGTACTGCTGGCATATTTTCTACGCTAAGTAAAAATAAAAAAAGTTCTACCCTTGGGAGAATATATTCAAAATTAATCGGAATTAATACAATCGGTCAAGTTCCTCGTACGTTATTTACACTTTACAGGTTATGTTTAGTTTTGATTTGACGTATACCGTTGACGGCAAAAAAGCGAGGGATACCAATCCAACAATATAAAAAAAATAATACGTTTCTATTTCTTTCAGCATCATTTCTGTCTAGAAACGCACGCAAACTGGGCCAATCAAGTACGGTTTCGGTATTGTTTCCACATCGAAATAGAAAAAATACGATTTACCAGACTCAAATCAGTCTGGGAAAGCGGCGATTACTAGATAGTATGAAATAAAAAATTTTACAAGTTTTAAGAAATTTGGTCGTGGCCTTTGATTTTGGTTTCGGATTTTCACGAAGGTTGTTGGTCTCGGAATTTCCAAGATCGTGGCCTTAGAGTTTTTCGTTAACTTCGGGTTTAGGAAAACATTGGAAATGTTTTAGAACCTTCCGAGGAGCTTGCATGCTTTTTCGAGTTTAGTTTTATACGTTGGCCAAAAAGTTTTAAAAAAATATTTGAAATACTTGCAAGCACTTTCAACTGTAACTTTGTATGTTCCGAAATTAGTTTTAGGAAGTATCCGAAATACGTTTAAGAACTTGAATGCATTTTTTCAAGTTTACTTTTGTATGATGAGAAAGTTTTTAAGCTTTAAAAAGATATTTGAAATACGTTTTAAGTTTTAGGAAGACATTTGAACGTTTTCGAACTTGCAGGCGTTTTCGAATTTAACCTAAAAAAATTCACGTTAAGCTATACATACCTACAGGGCGATGTATTTAAAAAATACTAACTTTGGGTCATATTTCAGAAACGACGGTCTAAATTTCTTTAACTATGCCACTTGATTGTACATACATAAATATATCTAAAATAAGCAGTTTTTACCTCCCAAAAAGCCAAACTTTTTCGTTTTACTTTTAACAAATGTAATTAGCCTAATTCTATTTGTGGTATTAAAAGGTTAATGAAAAAGTGATCTTTAAAAACAGCTTAGATACACTGCAGTCTCGACCAAAATAGGACACACGGGTGGATTATATAGGTTCGGTACGAGCGACAGCTCACAGTTTCAGAGTTATCGAACGCCTTTCCCTCGGCCTTTCCTATAGTTCTCCCCTTCCTAAATTTTTTTTTTTTAATTTAATTTGTGTGCCTCGATTACTAGTGGCCATTGGTACGTCTACAAGTACCTTTACTTACAATGCACGTATTCTAATAATATTTCGCTTATTAGACTATTATATACAATTGTACAAGTTTGTAGGTATCTCTTAGAAAGTTTAGTACGTTTATAATACTTTTCGGTAATGAGAGGTCTTTTTTAAGGTCCATTCCAATATGGTATTTGCTTCGGATTTCCAATTGCAGTGGACACTGTGAGAGGAAGTGGTTCACGGACAAAGGCTCGTTGCATTCACAATATGGAGGGTCTTGATTTTCAAAAAGGTATCCATGGGTTTTCCTTGTGTGACCAATCCTCAACCTTCGAATTATGACTGTATTCTTCCTATTCATTGAGGATAGATTAGTGGTCATTATTGTAGGCTGAATTTCGGATAACTTTGAAACAGGCTGTAGAATGATTCAAAGCAGGAGAGGGATCCATGACAAGGTAAAAACGTAATTGGGCAAGCAAACTGATGTACTGACCGTATAAAAGAATATTGAGGTGGTCCTTTTCTTTGTTTTAATTTGTTAGACAATCAAAACAATAAAAAAAATAGCCCTCGTTGTCAGCAAGAGGCCAGGAGAGGACACCAAAACAGACATTTCTTTCCACTGAACTGAAGGTTCTAAGTATCTCGTTTGGGAATTGCCTTATCTGCTTACCTAGATTTCATTAAGTACATCTTGTCCAATTTTGTAAAAGTTTACCAAAATTATTACTCCAAAGTAGAGAATCTTTAAACCGACGTTTCTGATTCTGAAGAAACTTCATGTCAGTGGATCTTTGAATATAGGAGGTACCTAAATATAAAGAATTCAAAGTGTCCGCACACTGTAATTTATCGTGCTGATTTTCATGATTATTTTGAGAACTAAATTGATATAAGTACTCTTACAAGACGTGTTTTTAAAAAAATACTGTAAATGCGATGGTAATCTTTGCAATAGTTCTATTTTATTTCGATTTAGAGTTTATATGGGTTCGAGTCAGTTTCTAGTTCCCAGGACGATAGAATAATTCAGACTAAATAACGTCGAATTAGCGTGCAAAAAATCACTTCTGAAAAATTGAACATACATAAGAAAAGAAACGCAACGTTTTACTCTTATTCCAGGATAGTATTTCAAGGTACATTGTTGTAATTTTGTTGATTCAACACTTCGTTTCTAAACTAGTATTTCTAAAATTATCAATCCCCGAAGAAGGAGCGCATCTATTATATATCCCAATCACTTCGTAACTTTCCCAAATACAAATACATTATCTCTAGGAATAGGATAAGCGATTTGATACACTAATACACAAGTTGGTATTGTAATCCGCCTACCACAAACTACAACAGTACAATGCGTTTCTAATTCTCTAGAGGGAAATCAGATACAATTGCAACTATGCCAACATTTGTATTCATAGGCTTAATGCGGGTTTTCGGAACAAAGTAGAAGCTCGTCGATAAGTAAAGCTCCCTTGAAAACCCCGTATTAGAAAGAGCATTTATATTACAATGGGGTTAGCCTTTTGATCCACTTTGGATAACGATCTTTCAGTTTTTTATAATTTCTTTTACGCCTTTATATACATATTATATAAATATTTAACACTATGAAAAGACGTTTCCTATTCATATAATTTCTATAGCCATCTACTAAAAGAGAAAAGTTCTCATTCTTCTATACATTTTTATGTTATAGGCATTTTATGTATGAAATTTAAATGTATATCGTATATTATTGAAATCCAATACACTGCACATTCTATTGAAATTTATGGGCACAGGGCATACTTTTAGGTAATACATTGAAGTACTTTCGTTTTCTATAGCAATATATCGAAAAAAAGTTTGGTAGTATAGAATCGCGTATAAAGTAAAAGGTTATCTATAAATCTATAAATGGCGCGTACTTACCAGCCGAAGAAAATGCTGCTATATAATTATTTTTATTAAGTTTAAGAAGCAGGTTCGTTGCTAGAATGCTAGCGCAGATATAACACCCAAAATCGGATTTCATGTGCACAAAAAACACGGCTGATGGTAAGTGAAGTTTCATTAAAGTTTCATTCTATTTATAATACTC
The DNA here is from genome assembly GCF_008802855.1 of Photinus pyralis. Classification (NCBI taxonomy): domain Eukaryota; kingdom Metazoa; phylum Arthropoda; class Insecta; order Coleoptera; family Lampyridae; genus Photinus; species Photinus pyralis. Next base: position 4,599,233 of record NW_022170403.1, read on the forward strand.
ATCATATCCTGAGGAAAATTTTATGTTTGTCATCCTCAACTAATAGTCCGTAAAAGTTTCATAAGTGGTGATGTGACACACACATACAAATTAGGTTGTCTCGATACCACAGCCACAGCGTCGCTCATATGCGTCGCTCGTGGGAGACAAAATGACCGTTTATAGTTTTGTTATAATGGTATATTACGCATTAAGTTTTATAAACGACCACTTTAGACACAAGTTTTATGTTATGCAGGGCGAGCAACTTTATTTATTTATTTTATAGCAGATGTTAATTGACATTTCATTGGTTTGAATGAGTAGGCTAAGGGTCTTTTTAGGGGAATCTTTCAAAAGAGAAAAATTCCCGTTAGGTATATGTGATGGGTTTGTCCGTCTGTTTCTCGTCTAACTCGAAAACGCAAAAAGACAGCGATATCAAACCTTTGCCAATCGATTTCTACGAGTTCAAGAATCAGTGCTCTTAACTATGACTGATTCAGTGGCGTAGCGTTTCAAAATAATAGGAGGGGCGGACCGAAGTCACTTGGCCCCCCCCCCATCTCAATTTTTCTTTCGCGGTGTCGATTGGTCATGGTATCACAGAAAAGAACAAAAATAAACGACAAACAAAATGTAATTATGTATTTTTTTTAACCAAATTTTCAAATCTTAAATTGTTTTCGTCTTTTAAGTGATGCTAATGACAGACACAGAGAGAATGTGAATTGAATAGGTTGCTGTGAGGAGCGGGGAGCAGGTTCTTCGCAGTTCTTGACAATTCTACGACTACAGGCAAGGCAATAACAGTAGCGCTAGCGCTGTTGTTGTAGTGTGTAGGGGTATTGACCGTATCAGACGTTCACCGTTCACGAAAACTTGCCAAAACCATACTTACCTAGGTATAGGCTTGAATCATGAAATTCAATTCATTTTTTTTTTTTAATTACCTATTATACATTTACTACTTACATAGTAGGGGCGGATTGGGCCCCCTCAGCTTTCGAGCCCGGTGCGGACCGCCCCCCTCGCCCCCCCCTCGCTACGCCAACTGGCTGATTTAAGTCTAGGTTTCCGATTGCGAGCTGAGTGCAAAAAATTTCCCCTGCTGAAAAATCGTTTGCCGATTTTCGTCTTCTTGTTAACCATAAGCGTAGAACAAGAAGATAAAGTGAAACAAATTATTGTGCGTTCCAATGACATTCTGTGGATTCTTTATGGATGCGACGCACGAAAATAAAATGAAGTTTAGACCAGAATACAATAACCACTGTACTAATTAATACTAGATGTGCCCAGAATAAGGATAAATTGCGAAATTAATGCACAAAATGGATATAATATGCTCAAAAAGTGAATTGGAACTAGGAAGATGAACATCTAAGTAAATCGTAAATTCAATCTCAAAAATGCATGGGAATTAGCAGTTTCTATATCACTGTTTAAAGAAATTGTGTAAAAAATAAACCAACATGTATTGCAAATACAATTGTTGTAGGTGGTACGTGGTAAGATGTTCTCTCAAGTGAGACTATTTGCCGATGGGGTCTAATGCTAATGCAACTGTGACCAGAGGCGGATTTAGCAATTTGCCGCCTATGGGCCAGGCCTGATTTGCCGCCCTAGCAAGTACCAAGGGGTGGGGAGAAGGGGGGGGGGTGAAAAGGTAGACCCCTTTGGGTATAGTAATAAACGAAGGAAATATAATGTATAATGTATTAACATACATAAAACATGAAACAATGTCTTTCTTTACATTTTACAATAGCTTCCTTCTGGATTGGCTTTTGGCAAAAGTGTTTATTATGTCGTCAAAGTCCAATTTCTTCGTCAGATCAGATTCTATTGTTAAGACCGCCTGCCAATTCAGACGATTGTTGCTCATGTTTGAACGAAGGTAGCTTTTCAATCGTTTCATCACAGAAAACGACTTTCGGCCGAACAATTAGATACTGCCATGGTTAAGATAATTTTTAAGCAGATATCCACATACGGGTAGAGTTCTCTCAGACCGCGATCATCGATCATTTTATGAAGATCGGCGAATGTTTTGCGGTGCTCGTCATCTACACTTTTCAAAAAACTAAAAAAGTGAAGACATTCATTAGTGAAACTCTCTTCGTCCGGTAAATCATCACTAAATTTTGAACATAGTTTCTTGGCATTTTTGGAAATGGTTGTTTCATCCCAGTCAATTCCAGAAACGAAAATATCAAACAGTGAACTAAGTTCGTCGTAAACAGTTTTTCGTTTGGACAACTCGCTCAGTAGCCTGTCAACGATCACTAGAAAAGTGTTTATCTTAAAGTTTTCCCGTCCGTTGAGATCTGTTTCGCATTGTTCCCTTGTCTCGTCGTTTTGTAGTTTTCTTATCTTTTTCCTTTTAGAATTATCTTCATATTGAGATACTTTTGATTTTTCAATTGCTTTTTCTTCAAATGCTTCAAACCGTGTTCGGAAATGTGTTACATACTCATAAAGAGAGCCGTAAATCTGTGCCACTGTTGAAAGATTTATTTCCTTGGATTGAAGTGTCTTACTTGAAATATTTAGTCTCTCTAGCAGTTCGCCCCACACGACTGAAAGTATGGCAGTTTCTATTCTCTGCAATTGTTTGAGATGTTGCAAGAGGCTGAGACAAAATTCGGGTAAATTCGGCAACGCTCGCCGCAGTCGGCAGTGCCGAGAGTTACAACAACTACTACTACCATTGAATTTATAACTATCTATAAATTCAATGCTACTACCACCACAGGCCACAGAACATCTGTGCTACTGCTACTAGTAGTAGGCTATTACTGTACAATTGCACATGCAGTAAGTACCGAGTACGTTGATTACGCACGCACTTTCTTTGACTACTACATTGTGGCAATTTTTTTCAGAACAAAATCCTCGACAAAATCTTAATTATAAGGTTGGTAAAACGGAAGGTATTGTCTTTGACAACGCAAGTTTTTATCCATGATTAATTAAATACACGAAAAAAAAAACGATTTTTTCCGTCTTTGCCGCCCTTTAAAATCTGCCGCTCTGGGCCATGGCCCGTCCGGCCCATCTGTAAATACGCCACTGACTGTGACATGTTTATTAACGAGCTCCTCGCGAGTTTATAATTTTGCGGTGTCTGTCCGTCCGTCCGTCCGTCCGTTAGCACGATAACTCATAAACGAGTGAACCGATTACGATGAAATTTTGCAGGTGGATTCTTCATCAAATTTGTAGATCAGAGTTCGTGAATTGGCAATGTAGTCCAAAAAATAAAGTAGACCCTTTTGACATCTCCGTTAGCTATGAACCGAATTGCATGAAATTCAATATGAGCAAATTGCAAACTTTCTTATTTATGGAGGCATTCAAATGAAATTTGATACATAGCCACTTGGAATAAATGCAAATGTAGCGCTATTTTCCAAATTTGGTTTTGTGTAGGACGTGCAGTGCCAACTTTCTTATTTATGGAAGCAATTAAACAAAATTTCATACATATACACTTTAAATAAAAGCAAAACTAACATCAGGTTTAAAATTTGGTTTTGCACATGCTATAGCCATACCCAGGAACTCGTGTGCTATATTTGTTTAATTTATTTGTAATAAAATGTATGTCGGACATGCAAAAGAGATATACGATAGGGATGTACTTACTCACTTTGTGCAAATTTGTTGTATAACGCGATTCTATTACCTATTTTACACGTTTCGGGTAAATCGGCAGATTTGGTTTTCTTGCATAGTCATTTCTTACCCTCGCTTGTTAAACAGGGTTAGATGCCACCCTCGACTCGATGTTTCGCACCGTCCTCTCGGATATACCCAAATTGTTGGCTACTCGCTGTAAATTTGTGTTTATTGTACTAAATAAAAATATTACTGTGTGCAATAGCGCGAGATCACTACGCCACCTATAAAACACTTGTCCAGCTAGCTCAAAACAAATCAAAATTGAATGAAAATAATTTATTCCGAAACACATGAAAGAATTAGAACAAAATTCCTCAAAGAAAGAGAAGTTTACTCCGCAGGTCGACGACATTAAAATTAAAAAAAATTTAAATTAGGTTTTTTTGTTAATTCAAATAATCTGTTCGTACAAAGTTTGTACGACGTACAAGGTTTGTACGACGCACTTAACTTACACACAAACGCTGACAGCTTCTGAACTTCACTTTGCTTGATAACACAGAATTAGGTAGATGACGAACAGTTTGATGAATAAAATGGCAAATTCTCGGTGGCTGTTCGGACGGTAGAAACTTTTAACTTCTAATAAGAAGAGAACCTTAAGAAAACGCTTCGATGTACTACAAGTACTGCTTGCTTTTTCAGCTCTATAACACATTTTCCGTAATTGGACAACATGGGAAAACTTCTTACACCACTATAATTAACTTGTTTCTGCAGGAATGTATTATAAAAATTAATTACCAAAAATGGAGCGTAAAAAAATGGTGCGAAATAAAATACTATCGCACTAGGCGAATACAAATTCACTACTGAACTTGGATTAATACTCAGTAGCCGGCTAACATTCAACGTGAGTGTCGTAAGGTTCGATGTTCTGCCAGGAAAACTTGATACTACAAAATTCAATTCTTAAGGGCGCCACATCTAGCGAGGTAGTAAACCTCTTGATCAAGGAGGTTAGGCTCTTCCAAGCATAGAATAATGCAAGTGTAAAAAACTCGGTATTGTGGCAGAGAGGAATTTAATATGTCTCTATTTCGATTTGAAATTAAATATGATGATGTAACTACAAATCATAATTGTGGTGTGAAGTACAGTAACAATCGAGGTATCAACAATAAAAAATCCTAATATAGGATTAATTCGTTCACACCGCAAATCATCAACAGTGACAACAATATCTTACTACGGTAATTAATACGGGTTCTGGATTCGCTACCCCACCAACTTTTCTTTAGATTTAACAGCAAGGTGTATTATCTTTTTCAACCGAAATCGTTTTATTGACAAAGAAGGTGATTTATATAGGCAAATGTCAAGTGACATTTCCATGGCAATCATGAAATTACGAACACACAGCCCACTTAACTAGATATGTATTCGAGTCAACGTCAATATGGTTTATGTTTCCCTTATTTTTCGCGTCGTGCCATTAAACTCGTTGCGCGTGCTTGATTATACACTTTTTTTCACTTCACGTTTTCGTGCACGTTGTCAAGAGCAACCTTACTTATTAATTAACAGTTAAAAAATCTATAGTACTTCGTGGTTCCAAGTTTGTTAGAAAATGACAGGTTTTTTTGACAGTTGTAAAACAAAATAATTATTGGAAAAAATCTAACGTTGCTGTACATGTGATTGAAAAATAGTTAAACAAGTACATAGTAGTGTTATAGATATCTAATAAATCTAATAAAAAAAGACATACATTTCTTGAAACCTGTAGGTGTGTTCCTAGCGTCAGAGGGAAGGAGACACAGAGAATGAGACTGCTGACCTTATAACTTCTTTGTCAGAATGTTCATTTCATACCCAAATCAATGAATCCTCTAGATCGGGCGTGGACAACCTAGATCCGGCCCACCAATAAGTTTTGTTCGGCTCGCTAACATAATTCAGAGTTAATACTTCAACATGACATATGGGGATTTATTATCCACGTCTGGTAATGGTAAATTTTGTATGCAAAATCGTGTCAATTTTCAGGAGTAGGTACTTATTGTTTTATTTAATGATTTTTACGAAAACAAAAAATAGATCAAGACCAAAAAGAAACAGATAAATATTGATTTCTTTAAACATACTTTTTATTTGGATTTTCAAGTGTGGCCCGTGGCGCATATGAAAAATTTTATTTTGGCCCCTTGGAAAAAAAGGTTGCCCACGCCTGCTCTAGATAGACATACAGAGTGGCGGATAAGAATGGAATCTACAGCCTTAATCATTCGTTAAATTGAAAAAAGTGTGAGAAGAAAGTTGACTGATAAGTATTATATTATGCATGTTTTGACGTACACGGATATTTTTTCGAATGACGTCATTTCAAGTTATGTCATGTTGAGCATATTTTTTAAATTGAACACCCTATATTTTTTTAGTTTTTTATGATCCTCTAGACGAGGTGCTTCAATATGGTATAGGGTTTTAACACTCTGAAGTTCTTTTTTTTCTCGATAGAAAACACTATTAGAGCTTTTAATGATCGTTTGGGGTGAATGGACAACACATCGAACATTTAATTAAATAAAACCATTTCAAGTACTAATTTTAACATTTGAGTTCATTAATTTTTCTGTTTGCTTTGATGAAATACATCACGCATTTCTCAATGTTTTGATTTAATTACATTAAAACAAAAATATCTTGAAATCTGAGAACTTCAGAGTGTTAAAACCCTACACCATTTTTAAGCACCACGTCTAGAGGATCATAAAAAAATAATAAAATACAGGGTGTTCATTTAAAAAATGCTCAACATGACATTACTTGAAATGGCGCCATTCGAAAAAATATCCGTGTACTTCAAAACATGCATAATATAATATCAAACAGCTTTCATCTCACACTTTTTTCAATATAACGAATGGTTAAGGCTGTAGCTCGCTGATTCCATACTTTTTCGCCACTGGATAATAAAACGTGGTCACTATTGTAACCTCCGCGTTACTTAACCTACTCATCTGAACGTCCTATTTGTTATGTCCGATTAGAATCTGTCAAAAAACTAGTTGTCAGGTAAACTCCTGACTTGACTTTCCGACTAATTTTAATAGAGTCATTGCAATTATCTTTGGTCATAGTATAACATTTTTAAAATGCCCCAGCGCCTTTATTTTGAACCCGAGGCAAAAAGTGTAGAAGCCTTTTTTGTAGATCTCATCAAGACACATCTCTTTTGTAATTAACAATTTTCACTCTGATGCTTACTTTTAGAGAAAAGTGCAAATTTACAAAAATAAAATAGTTAAACTTTTCAATTCAAAAAATCTAAAAAACAAAGGAACTCACAAAAAAATTGTATGAAATTTTTTGTAGTGTTTTAAGCCATCTTGGCCCCTGTATAGAAAAAAATGCGATTCCGCATACCGCCCTATGCACCCCAAATTTCGTCCAAATCGGTTCAGGAGTTTTTTAGTTATCGTGTTCACAAAAAACGAACCACATAAACCCACACTCACACACAGACGTCAAGCTAATATCTATTTATATATCAAGTACATAAACTGGGTCTTTATGGACGAGCCGTTTATTTTAGCCGAGCGAGCTTGCGAGCGAGGCACAAATAAACAAGGCGAGTTCCCATAAAGCCTATTTATGGACGCGATATATACAAAGCTTTATGTACGACTGCAACAACCCTTAAAAATGAAAATTTCATGGAATTCAATAAACGATAAAATCTATATATCATTGACAACAGATGTCAAGCATTTGTCAAGTATTTCTAAAATACTTGAATTTACCTTTTGCAATTATGGCCACTTAATTGCGACTGTAATCACCGCATATCAAGCAATCGTACCTAAAAACTTTTTTGGGGTCTGGTGTGCTTCAAAAACGTCCAGAAACGTAATATTGGCATATCGAAATTTAGGCACGATTACAATATTTTCCTTATCTACTTTTACTTATTTGACGTTACACGACTAGGGCTGGGCGATTACGGGTTTGAATAATCGATAATCGATTATGAAAAATAATCGATTACACTGATTAATCGATTAATCAAATAATCGATTAATCAAATAATAGATTAATCAAATAATCGATTAATCACCTAATCGTTTAATCAAAAGTCGATTGTCACATAGAAGGAGTGATAAATATCTGTTTGTATGCATTAATACGTTAATTATTTAATAATAAAAATAAAAAATAATTCCATTACTCTTTTCATCAAATCGTTCATTACTAGGCAGATCGATTAATCAATAATCAACAAAGTGTCCCTGGTTCGAATCCGGGTTCGGGCATGGATATTTGCAAATGCATAGTGGGTTGGTTGGTAGAACAGCCTTGGCTGAAACCCTGCCCATTTGAAAATGAAGGTCAAAAATAAAAATAAATAAATAAAAATAAATGATTAGGCAGCTTACTCTCCGATGAGGTGTGCTTTAGTTTTGATGATACAATCTTAATTCATTTTAGCTGCTTAAAGTGACGTTTTAACATCCGCTATAAAATAAAATAATTTTTTATTCATTATGATCAAACAGTATATCTGCCTCTGTTTATAATTATTGATTTATGGTTTTTGGTTTTATCGCTAAGGCTAAGACGGCCAACGACATTATGAAATGAAAATCACTATCTGTTGCATTACCGCTGATCTTTGCATACGCGCCTTTTATTAGGTTAATGTCCGCATTCATATTAAAAAAATTAAAATTAAGCAGAAACGAGACCTTAAAAATATAACACTTGAAATGTACTTGTGAGCTGTGAGTGCTCCTTTTTGCGTAAACTGATGATCCAGCTAATAATAATCAATTAAAATTTACTTAATAATCGATTAATCAAACAATCGATTAATCAAATAACCGATTAATCAAATAATCGATTAATCAAATAATCGATTAATCAAATAATAGATTAATCGATTAATTTAATAGAATAATCAAACCCGATTATCGATTATCGTTTGATTATAATCGATTAATCGATTTTTTTGCCCAACGCTAACCACGACCTAACGGTGTAACTCGTATTGTATCGTCCCGCCTCGGTCTTCACATAACTAACGGGCAGTTTTGCACAAAGAAAACAATGCTAAATCTGTGTAGCTACGGAGTGTATGTATATGGACATTTTTAAAGCCGAATCTTACGCATTAAGTTCACTATCTTACATCCTCCACTTCCATACTATCTTATAATACCTACTTAACTACAAAATACAAGAAGTATCTGGTTAGACCCAGTACCTACCCTTTTTCCACCGGATACTCCCGTCTAGGACTTAGCTGCTGGCCCTTACCGATACAAATCAAACTCTCAATACAAGTACAATTGGAATTCATTAGTAGCCATTATTTAGATATTCACAAAGAAAAACGATATACCTCACTGTAATGGCTATGAAGATTTGTCCCCTTTAAATCTCGAATTTCGCGTCAAACTCCTTTAAGACTAATTTGCGCCGCCAAAACCGCAACTTTTGGCTAAGAGCAATTCTGCGACCTGCCAGGCGTTCGCTTTCCTGGACAGCTTCCGCGATTCTCCTTAATTTCTCATCATAGGGCGAGGGCCTAAGTTGGTTTTCGTTAAGAAACACCCAGATCGAATTACCGTTTTATAACCGGCCGGAAAGGTTTGAAAAATTAGGCTACAGTCTTTCGCACGCCGACTTCTTTTAATACAGGACTGTATCTAAAACTACGCGTCCCAAAGTATAGAAAGTACCCCTTTGAACAAAATGATATTCTATAATTGCCCTCACGCACGACTATAGGATCAATTTGAAGCAATCTAATAAATTTCGACAGAACATTAAGAGTGCCGTTGCACGATATATTGGTTTATTTTATCTTTGGATCCTTTACAATGATAAATAAACGATACAATATACAAACTTTACAAAACTATAGCTAATAAAGATACAGACCATTTAAATTCAGTACTTAATGAGTAACAGCACCGTTTGAATAGACAAATATATTCGCTAATAAAGAATAGTTTCTTTAACAGAAAATGTCCAACGCTGAAACTGTTTATCACTTCACACATTCCGTTATCATTATACGAAAGCATAACTATTTATGTAGGAGAGTAGCATAAATACTCCAGTTTAGTGCATTTTGACTTATGACTACGTGCCATAAGGCACATCTTAAAATTAAATGACTTGGTGATCACACTTTTCACGGCGAGTTAATTGCTTTTTAAACATTAAAAATAGGAACGACTTATTTATTAACATTCTTATCTTGAACATCCTAAATCTAACTTAATTGCATTTCTCATCCTCGCAGACGTCAAAAATACAAACGGTTATAACCTAAATCTTCGCAATAAACTCTTCAGATACGAGCGGAAGATAGAAAACCTTTTATGTTTAATCGAGGCGCCCCAACGCGGACGCGCTCTGGCTTTTAATTTCCTATTTGAGTAATCCATTTATGAACAACACGTCTCTAATAAATGCAGGCATGGCAGACTGCACTTGGAGAACAAATTAACAGAACAGCATGGAATTCCATTATGAGTTCATAAACGACATCTAAGGAGCTCATATTGACTACTTATGCTTTCAAATTTCGCAATAACACCTATATTAAGCTTTAATAATATAATATATCACCTGATATGACTGTAGAGAGCTTTATAGCTAATGATATACAATCTTGAATGCTTTAAAATAATGTTGGGTACAATCTAAGTTACATTTTTAAGTATCCATGGGACAAATTTAGATATTCGCGTACATACACCCGGTAAATTTGCTTCGGCACATCCTATTCCCCATGATATAATACCCGCTAGAAAATATCTTCCGTCCTTTCCTTTAACTTGTAATGGACCTCCTGAATCTCCCTGACACGAATCCTGTCCTCCCGTTTCGTGGCCGGCGCAGAGAAATATATCAGGAATAAATTCGTGTCTTCCGGCTCGTAAAAACATGCTTTTACAGCGGTCGTTGCTAACGATGGGCACTTGTACCTAAAAAACAATTTCAATTTTTAGAGAAAGTAGGAATAAAATCACAAAATCTTAAATTATAACCATCAGTATGAGCAATATTTTTCAATAAATGTTCGCCATTCCTCATGGACTTCTAAAAATTTCGTTATAAAAAGGAAATTAAAATGTTACGATAGGGAGAAACATATTTTCGTACAGACGAAAAGAATTATTTCAATTATTTCATTTCAGATTAAAATCTCTTTGTTTGTTTTTATTATTGTGAATTTCATTTTAACAGCGTACGCGTTGAGCTTAGTTAATTGATACAGTAATACAAGACGTGCACTAACTATATCATTACAAAGTTACTCACAAATCGGTCTGCAACAGATTAGTAATTTTTTTCTTTATTTTTAACATTATTTCATTTACGCCCTTTTGCTTTGCGGTTAAAATCATTAGGCAAAATTTTCGATTTTGTAGGTTTATGGTCTATTCTTTCTTTCTCAAATACGTTTTAGATGTTGAAATTTCTGCGTGTAATTTTCATTTTATTTTACATGCTCTATTTTTATATGTAGACTAAAACATGGCGCGTCTATTGTGTTAAATGTTAGATGCACTGTTTATTTCTTAAGTTTTGTAACATTCTGAAGCATGATATAGACTAGATTTATGAGAAGTTTACGTGTAGAAATTTAACAGGACAAGTTGACGTAAATCTTGTTTAAAATGCTGTGCATCATCTTCACAATGTTTTAAAAGTTAACACCAGGCGGCACGTCCAACATTTAATACAAAAGATTGCATTCTTTTAAATATAGAAAATACATTACACGCGCTTTAAGCTTTTTACGTGTATTTCTACAAGTAGAAATTACATGTAGGTACTTTACATGTCGAAATTTGATCGTCTAACAGGGGAGGAGATGGCGTGCAGCGAGTAGGTGCGTGATTGTTGTGGTTCTGCAAATCGTTATTCTTTAAAACTGGAATCGCTGATAAATGTTATCTTCTATAGAAAAAAAGCGCAATCATTGGCCTCGGTGCTTTATAAGCTGCATACAATATGGTGAACACAAGACAACAAAAAAAGAACTACACGGATCTCAAGGAGGCGATTTTTGAGGTCGGTATCAACAAAACTCCACAACTGCAAAATATCTACAGCACGAACTGTTTAAATAATAAAACTAACTAAACAATTTGCAACTTGGAAAATAATTAATTAATTAAAAAAATTAAGAACGCGCATTGAAAATTTTGAAGAATACTCCAAAAGAAATTTTGTGTGAGTGTTCGGTATAGAAGAGATACCTAATGAAACCTTACTGCATAAAGAGTTATCAATTTTTAACGCAAACTTCATAACAACATACAACAATGCGACATCGACGGATGTCACAGAATCGGTAAACAAATAAATGCATCGCCTGAAAAACCTGAACATAATATTATCAAATTGATTAAGAACTCCCTTGATGCAAAGAAAACGTTTAAAGGTGGCTACTTTAGTAATAAAATAAGATTTGACCAAACTGAATTACTGAAGACGTTGTAATGATTGTAATTGTAATTGTAATGATGTAATGATTTATTTTCTCCATTACGACGCATTATTATTGCTTACGGTTTATTACTTGTTGAAAGACCCCCGTATCGTTTAAGGCGATTTGATAGAAGGCTCCATCTATTGATGGAATTTTACCGCGCCGATTGCCAGGGCCTTGATTTGTCGGCGCCGATTCTCATATTTCTTTTTCCTTTATAAGCCAAAGCACGTCAGTTAAAAAATTTCCGCGAAGTTATTTCACGTTCCACTTTCATGAAATAACTTTCAGCATGTAAAATCGGTTTTAGGCCCATGAATCAAAGTAGGCGTACTATTGCAAGTTTCCATCTAACAAGCACAAAGTTAAACGGGAACTACAGTCATTATATATTAATCTCGAAAACCAGAAGGTATGAAACAAGCTAAAACACTAAATGTAAACAATAAACAAAACCTGAAAGCATGTATGAAAGGAAAACTTTCCAATATTTATATTTCGCATATACGATGAACCAACTTCCCGATTTGGGTACATAAAAAGAAAATTGCTTACCTCTTGCAAAACTGAAGGCAACGTTCCACCTTCGCTAAGCCTTCCCCATCCTGTTACGGTAGCGTTTTCTCCTATAAGGAGATCATCAGACGCGGGGAGACAAATCGGAGAAATATGCGGAGCAAATTCCAAGGATTTGTCAAGCTTCACAAGAGCTAAGTCGTATTCGTAAGTGAAAAAGTTATATTTGGGATGAACTATTTTCTTAGCAATTCCACGTTCAACATACGGCAGATCCTCTTGCACACTTGAAAAGTCGTATTCTCCAACTCGAATGCGTATTTGCGATGTTAATAAACTGAAAGTAAGATGTTTAATCTATTTAGTATTTACTTGGGATAACTTTCTCGATTTAAGGGCAGAAAGAAACTTGAAAAGGTAAACAAAAACATTAATATGTCACTTTTCAAGTTACGTGTACCTTTCTTAACAGAGATCAAAATTATTTCAGAATGACAAACTTGATTTGGACAAGCATAATGCAAAGTTGAAATTGTCTTAACAACACTTTTTCTTTTTATATTATCCTGAGTTTTCATGTAAATTTACAGCCTGACCTAAACACATGGCTCTGAATAGCTCCTCTCCAAGATTTTTTCAACATTTTAGCATATCTTGTTATCTTCAATATGGGAACGTCAAAGGCACTATGCGTTGTGGCAGAATAAAAAAATACAATAAGAACAGTATGTTCAGTTGACAAAAAGATTACTTCGAGTTTTGATTAATTGAAAATTAATTGGTATAGGTAGTCGTTTTCATATGTATAGCTCCGTAGAGCAGGTGAATAATATTCAAAGGTGCAATAAAGCAGGTCGATAGACAAGAATTGGTATTTTTCTCGGTAATTTGAATTTAAATATTCTTACGGAAAGAATTCAGTTTTAGCAACTCAATTTATTTGTATTGCATTAAAGATGAGATCGCAATTTGAAAATAAAATAGATGAGAATTCATTTTTGAAATGAAATATATATTCCATTTCCCTTGAGCGGTCTGCAAATCAACATTCCTCATTGGTCAAATAACGAAATATCAATAAATGCTCTTGACAACTGTCAGTAATTTTCAAGTAGTGAGGCAATAACTTACTCCGTTGTTCAATGCCACATTAATTAATAAGTTGACAACAATAGCTATCAAAAAGTGCGGTTGCGTCCTCGTAATTTTCATTTGACTTGAGTTAGGGCCAAATTGTGTTTCACTGCAATTTTAACTATTATTACAGGTGGAATTTATATGTATAATTATACCGGGTGATTCATTAGAAGTGGGGACAATTTGAATTTCCCGCAAATCAAAACAAGTTAAAAAGTAATCGTAAACGATTTACATAAAGCGCATTTCCACTTGCATTCATTTCCCATTTGTAAGATGCAACTTATGTTAAAATCGTAAAAATCCGATCACAAATATGAAAGATAGCGTTGCACATGGGCAATCCATTTTTGCCGTGTTTCTTCAAGTTCAGTTTATGAGAAGAATTTCATTTCAATGCTTTTTTAAATAAGAAAGTTGGAACTGCGCATGCGCAAACCTAAATTTTGAAACTAATGTTAGATTTTCCTTTGTTCCAAGCGCCTAAATATCAAATTTCACTTAAATGCTTCCATAGATAAAAAAGTTGGCACTGCGCATGCGCAAAACCAAATTTTGAAGCTGGCGTTTGATTTTCCTTTATTCCAAGTGGTCATGTATCAAATTCCATTTAAATACTTTTATAATTAAAAAAGTTTGCAATTCGGTTTACAAATGGCCGAGATGCGAAAAGGGCACTGTGAATTTTGAATCGATTCGACTCAACTTTTGGCATTGCGTATTATATGGCTAAAGCTATGCCCATATTGAATTTCATGCAATTCAGTTAATAACCAACGGAGATGTAAAAGCGATCGGACATTTCTAAACCGAATTGCAAACTTTTTTAATTATAAAAGTATTTAAATGGAATTTGATACATGACCACTTGGAATAAAGGAAAATCAAACGCCAGCTTCAAAATTTGGTTTTGCGCATGCGCAGTGCCAACTTTTTTATCTATGGAAGCATTTAAGTGAAATTTGATATTTAGGCGCTTGGAACAAAGGAAAATCTAACATTAGTTTCAAAATTTAGGTTTGCGCATGCGCAGTTCCAACTTTCTTATTTAAAAAAGCATTGAAATGAAATTCTTCTCATAAACTGAACTTGAAGAAACACGGCAAAAATGGATTGCCCATGTGCAACGCTATCTTTCATATTTGTGATCGGATTTTTACGATTTTAACATAAGTTGCATCTTACAAATGGGAAATGAATGCAAGTGGAAATGCGCTTTATGTAAATCGTTTACGATTACTTTTTAACTTGTTTTG
>NW_022170403.1:4614362-4654527 GCF_008802855.1 Photinus pyralis
TATATCATTGACAACAGATGTCAAGCATTTGTCAAGTATTTCTAAAATACTTGAATTTACCTTGGATTGACACCTAAGTACGACTGTCACATTGACAGGCGGCCGTTTTACTTTATCATTATGGACTAGGCCATAATATTGCAAATTATGGCCACTAATCGCGACTGTAATCACCGCATTATCAAGCAATCGTACCTAAAAACTTTTTTGGGGTCTGGTGTGCTTCAAAACGTCCAGAAAACGTAATATTGGCATATCGAAAATTTAGCACGATTACAATATTTTCCTTTATACATACTTTACTTATTTGACGTTACCACGACCTAACGGTGTAACTCGTATTGTATCGTCCCGCCTCGGTCTTCACATAACTAACGGGCAGTTTTGCACAAAGAAAACAATGCTAAATCTGTGTAGCTACGGAGTGTATGTATATGGACATTTTTAAAGCCGAATCTTACGCATTAAGTTCACTATCTTACATCCTCCACTTCCATACTATCTTATAATACCTACTTAACTACAAAATACAAGAAGTATCTGGTTAGACCCAGTACCTACCCTTTTTCCACCGGATACTCCCGTCTAGGACTTAGCTGCTGGCCCTTACCGATACAAATCAAACTCTCAATACAAGTACAATTGGAATTCATTAGTAGCCATTATTTAGATATTCACAAAGAAAAACGATATACCTCACTGTAATGGCTATGAAGATTTGTCCCCTTTAAATCTCGAATTTCGCGTCAAACTCCTTTAAGACTAATTTGCGCCGCCAAAACCGCAACTTTTGGCTAAGAGCAATTCTGCGACCTGCCAGGCGTTCGCTTTCCTGGACAGCTTCCGCGATTCTCCTTAATTTCTCATCATAGGGCGAGGGCCTAAGTTGGTTTTCGTTAAGAAACACCCAGATCGAATTACCGTTTTATAACCGGCCGGAAAGGTTTGAAAAATTAGGCTACAGTCTTTCGCACGCCGACTTCTTTTAATACAGGACTGTATCTAAAACTACGCGTCCCAAAGTATAGAAAGTACCCCTTTGAACAAAATGATATTCTATAATTGCCCTCACGCACGACTATAGGATCAATTTGAAGCAATCTAATAAATTTCGACAGAACATTAAGAGTGCCGTTGCACGATATATTGGTTTATTTTATCTTTGGATCCTTTACAATGATAAATAAACGATACAATATACAAACTTTACAAAACTATAGCTAATAAAGATACAGACCATTTAAATTCAGTACTTAATGAGTAACAGCACCGTTTGAATAGACAAATATATTCGCTAATAAAGAATAGTTTCTTTAACAGAAAATGTCCAACGCTGAAACTGTTTATCACTTCACACATTCCGTTATCATTATACGAAAGCATAACTATTTATGTAGGAGAGTAGCATAAATACTCCAGTTTAGTGCATTTTGACTTATGACTACGTGCCATAAGGCACATCTTAAAATTAAATGACTTGGTGATCACACTTTTCACGGCGAGTTAATTGCTTTTTAAACATTAAAAATAGGAACGACTTATTTATTAACATTCTTATCTTGAACATCCTAAATCTAACTTAATTGCATTTCTCATCCTCGCAGACGTCAAAAATACAAACGGTTATAACCTAAATCTTCGCAATAAACTCTTCAGATACGAGCGGAAGATAGAAAACCTTTTATGTTTAATCGAGGCGCCCCAACGCGGACGCGCTCTGGCTTTTAATTTCCTATTTGAGTAATCCATTTATGAACAACACGTCTCTAATAAATGCAGGCATGGCAGACTGCACTTGGAGAACAAATTAACAGAACAGCATGGAATTCCATTATGAGTTCATAAACGACATCTAAGGAGCTCATATTGACTACTTATGCTTTCAAATTTCGCAATAACACCTATATTAAGCTTTAATAATATAATATATCACCTGATATGACTGTAGAGAGCTTTATAGCTAATGATATACAATCTTGAATGCTTTAAAATAATGTTGGGTACAATCTAAGTTACATTTTTAAGTATCCATGGGACAAATTTAGATATTCGCGTACATACACCCGGTAAATTTGCTTCGGCACATCCTATTCCCCATGATATAATACCCGCTAGAAAATATCTTCCGTCCTTTCCTTTAACTTGTAATGGACCTCCTGAATCTCCCTGACACGAATCCTGTCCTCCCGTTTCGTGGCCGGCGCAGAGAAATATATCAGGAATAAATTCGTGTCTTCCGGCTCGTAAAAACATGCTTTTACAGCGGTCGTTGCTAACGATGGGCACTTGTACCTAAAAAACAATTTCAATTTTTAGAGAAAGTAGGAATAAAATCACAAAATCTTAAATTATAACCATCAGTATGAGCAATATTTTTCAATAAATGTTCGCCATTCCTCATGGACTTCTAAAAATTTCGTTATAAAAAGGAAATTAAAATGTTACGATAGGGAGAAACATATTTTCGTACAGACGAAAAGAATTATTTCAATTATTTCATTTCAGATTAAAATCTCTTTGTTTGTTTTTATTATTGTGAATTTCATTTTAACAGCGTACGCGTTGAGCTTAGTTAATTGATACAGTAATACAAGACGTGCACTAACTATATCATTACAAAGTTACTCACAAATCGGTCTGCAACAGATTAGTAATTTTTTTCTTTATTTTTAACATTATTTCATTTACGCCCTTTTGCTTTGCGGTTAAAATCATTAGGCAAAATTTTCGATTTTGTAGGTTTATGGTCTATTCTTTCTTTCTCAAATACGTTTTAGATGTTGAAATTTCTGCGTGTAATTTTCATTTTATTTTACATGCTCTATTTTTATATGTAGACTAAAACATGGCGCGTCTATTGTGTTAAATGTTAGATGCACTGTTTATTTCTTAAGTTTTGTAACATTCTGAAGCATGATATAGACTAGATTTATGAGAAGTTTACGTGTAGAAATTTAACAGGACAAGTTGACGTAAATCTTGTTTAAAATGCTGTGCATCATCTTCACAATGTTTTAAAAGTTAACACCAGGCGGCACGTCCAACATTTAATACAAAAGATTGCATTCTTTTAAATATAGAAAATACATTACACGCGCTTTAAGCTTTTTACGTGTATTTCTACAAGTAGAAATTACATGTAGGTACTTTACATGTCGAAATTTGATCGTCTAACAGGGGAGGAGATGGCGTGCAGCGAGTAGGTGCGTGATTGTTGTGGTTCTGCAAATCGTTATTCTTTAAAACTGGAATCGCTGATAAATGTTATCTTCTATAGAAAAAAAGCGCAATCATTGGCCTCGGTGCTTTATAAGCTGCATACAATATGGTGAACACAAGACAACAAAAAAAGAACTACACGGATCTCAAGGAGGCGATTTTTGAGGTCGGTATCAACAAAACTCCACAACTGCAAAATATCTACAGCACGAACTGTTTAAATAATAAAACTAACTAAACAATTTGCAACTTGGAAAATAATTAATTAATTAAAAAAATTAAGAACGCGCATTGAAAATTTTGAAGAATACTCCAAAAGAAATTTTGTGTGAGTGTTCGGTATAGAAGAGATACCTAATGAAACCTTACTGCATAAAGAGTTATCAATTTTTAACGCAAACTTCATAACAACATACAACAATGCGACATCGACGGATGTCACAGAATCGGTAAACAAATAAATGCATCGCCTGAAAAACCTGAACATAATATTATCAAATTGATTAAGAACTCCCTTGATGCAAAGAAAACGTTTAAAGGTGGCTACTTTAGTAATAAAATAAGATTTGACCAAACTGAATTACTGAAGACGTTGTAATGATTGTAATTGTAATTGTAATGATGTAATGATTTATTTTCTCCATTACGACGCATTATTATTGCTTACGGTTTATTACTTGTTGAAAGACCCCCGTATCGTTTAAGGCGATTTGATAGAAGGCTCCATCTATTGATGGAATTTTACCGCGCCGATTGCCAGGGCCTTGATTTGTCGGCGCCGATTCTCATATTTCTTTTTCCTTTATAAGCCAAAGCACGTCAGTTAAAAAATTTCCGCGAAGTTATTTCACGTTCCACTTTCATGAAATAACTTTCAGCATGTAAAATCGGTTTTAGGCCCATGAATCAAAGTAGGCGTACTATTGCAAGTTTCCATCTAACAAGCACAAAGTTAAACGGGAACTACAGTCATTATATATTAATCTCGAAAACCAGAAGGTATGAAACAAGCTAAAACACTAAATGTAAACAATAAACAAAACCTGAAAGCATGTATGAAAGGAAAACTTTCCAATATTTATATTTCGCATATACGATGAACCAACTTCCCGATTTGGGTACATAAAAAGAAAATTGCTTACCTCTTGCAAAACTGAAGGCAACGTTCCACCTTCGCTAAGCCTTCCCCATCCTGTTACGGTAGCGTTTTCTCCTATAAGGAGATCATCAGACGCGGGGAGACAAATCGGAGAAATATGCGGAGCAAATTCCAAGGATTTGTCAAGCTTCACAAGAGCTAAGTCGTATTCGTAAGTGAAAAAGTTATATTTGGGATGAACTATTTTCTTAGCAATTCCACGTTCAACATACGGCAGATCCTCTTGCACACTTGAAAAGTCGTATTCTCCAACTCGAATGCGTATTTGCGATGTTAATAAACTGAAAGTAAGATGTTTAATCTATTTAGTATTTACTTGGGATAACTTTCTCGATTTAAGGGCAGAAAGAAACTTGAAAAGGTAAACAAAAACATTAATATGTCACTTTTCAAGTTACGTGTACCTTTCTTAACAGAGATCAAAATTATTTCAGAATGACAAACTTGATTTGGACAAGCATAATGCAAAGTTGAAATTGTCTTAACAACACTTTTTCTTTTTATATTATCCTGAGTTTTCATGTAAATTTACAGCCTGACCTAAACACATGGCTCTGAATAGCTCCTCTCCAAGATTTTTTCAACATTTTAGCATATCTTGTTATCTTCAATATGGGAACGTCAAAGGCACTATGCGTTGTGGCAGAATAAAAAAATACAATAAGAACAGTATGTTCAGTTGACAAAAAGATTACTTCGAGTTTTGATTAATTGAAAATTAATTGGTATAGGTAGTCGTTTTCATATGTATAGCTCCGTAGAGCAGGTGAATAATATTCAAAGGTGCAATAAAGCAGGTCGATAGACAAGAATTGGTATTTTTCTCGGTAATTTGAATTTAAATATTCTTACGGAAAGAATTCAGTTTTAGCAACTCAATTTATTTGTATTGCATTAAAGATGAGATCGCAATTTGAAAATAAAATAGATGAGAATTCATTTTTGAAATGAAATATATATTCCATTTCCCTTGAGCGGTCTGCAAATCAACATTCCTCATTGGTC
Source organism: Photinus pyralis (assembly GCF_008802855.1). Lineage (NCBI taxonomy): Eukaryota > Metazoa > Arthropoda > Insecta > Coleoptera > Lampyridae > Photinus > Photinus pyralis. The sequence goes on from NW_022170403.1 coordinate 4,619,746, forward strand.
AAATAACGAAATATCAATAAATGCTCTTGACAACTGTCAGTAATTTTCAAGTAGTGAGGCAATAACTTACTCCGTTGTTCAATGCCACATTAATTAATAAGTTGACAACAATAGCTATCAAAAAGTGCGGTTGCGTCCTCGTAATTTTCATTTGACTTGAGTTAGGGCCAAATTGTGTTTCACTGCAATTTTAACTATTATTACAGGTGGAATTTATATGTATAATTATACCGGGTGATTCATTAGAAGTGGGGACAATTTGAATTTCCCGCAAATCAAAACAAGTTAAAAAGTAATCGTAAACGATTTACATAAAGCGCATTTCCACTTGCATTCATTTCCCATTTGTAAGATGCAATTTATGTTAAAATCGTAAAAATCCGATCACAAATATGAAAGATAGCGTTGCACATGGGCAATCCATTTTTGCCGTGTTTCTTCAAGTTCAGTTTATGAGAAGAATTTCATTTCAATGCTTTTTTAAATAAGAAAGTTGGAACTGCGCATGCGCAAACCTAAATTTTGAAACTAATGTTAGATTTTCCTTTGTTCCAAGCGCCTAAATATCAAATTTCACTTAAATGCTTCCATAGATAAAAAAGTTGGCACTGCGCATGCGCAAAACCAAATTTTGAAGCTGGCGTTTGATTTTCCTTTATTCCAAGTGGTCATGTATCAAATTCCATTTAAATACTTTTATAATTAAAAAAGTTTGCAATTCGGTTTACAAATGGCCGAGATGCGAAAAGGGCACTGTGAATTTTGAATCGATTCGACTCAACTTTTGGCATTGCGTATTATATGGCTAAAGCTATGCCCATATTGAATTTCATGCAATTCAGTTAATAACCAACGGAGATGTAAAAGCGATCGGACATTTCTAAACAAAGTTATCATTCACACGGACAGATACAGGGACAGACAGACAAAGGAACAGACGGACAGACCAACAGACAGACAGCAATACAAAATTATAAAAGATCTCTAGGATCGTTAATAAACGGCAAAAGTGTAAAATTATGGAACATGTAAAAAACGGTTTTTTTTTATTTTTTACAATAACTTTTTTTGTAAGCGGTACAGAAAAAATTCCTTCCTTGGTGCAAGACTCGACACTATAACGAACCAAATAGCGAAACAAGTTAAAAAGTAATCGTAAACGATTTACATAAAGCGCATTTCCACTTGCATTCATTTCCCATTTGTAAGATGCAACTTCTGTTAAGATCGTAAAAATCCGGCCACAAATATGAAAGATAGCGTTGCACATGGGCAATCCATTGTTGACGTGCTACTTCAATTTCAGTTTATGAGAAGAATTTCATTTCAATGCTTTTCCAAATAAGAAAGTTGGAACTGCGCATGCGCAAACCTAAATTTTAAAACTAATGTTAGATTTTCCTTTGTTCCAAACGCCTAAGTATCAAATTTCACTTAAATGGTTCCATAGATAAAAAAGTTGGCACTGCGCATGCGCAAAATAAAATTTTGAAACTGGCGCTAGATTTTCCTTTATTCCAAGTGCCTATGTATCAAATTTCATTTAAATTCTTCCATAAATAAAAAGTTGGCACTGCGCATGCGCAAAACCAAATTTTGAAATTGGCGTTTGATTTTCCTTTATCCCAAGTGCCTATGTATCAAAATTCGTTTAAATTCTTCCATAAATAAAAAAGTTGGCACTGCGCATGCGCAAAACCAAATTTTGAAATTGGCGTTTGATTTTCCTTTATCTCAAGTGCCTATGTATCAAATTTCGTTTAAATTCTTCCATAAATAAAAAAGTTGGCACTGCGCATGCGCAAAACCAAATTTTGAAATTCGCGTTTGATTTTCCTTTATTCCAAGTGCCTATGTATCAAATTTCATTCAAATACTTTTATAAGTAAAAAAGTTTGCAATTCGGATTATAAATGGTCGAGATGCGAAAAGGGCACTGTGAATTTTGAATCGATTCGATTCAACTTTTGGCATTGCGTATTATATGGCTAAAGCTATGCCCATATTGAATTTCATGCAATTCAGTTCAAAACTAACGGAGATGTAAAAGCGATCGAACATTTCTAAACAAAGTTATCGTTCACACGGACAGATAGATGGACAGACAGACAAAGAAACAGACGGACAGACCAACAGGCAGACGACAGATAGCAATGCAAAATTATAAACGATCTCTAGGATCGTTAATAAACGGCAAAAGTGTAAAATTATGGAACATGTAAAAAACGGTTTTTTGTTTTTTTTACAATAACTTTTTTTGTAAGCGGTACAGAAAAAATTCCTTCTTTGGTACAAGACTCGACACCATAACGAACCAAATAGCGAAAAAAGTAGAACAATAGCTCTTAAGATAAAGAACTAGTAGCGTCGCAAAACGAGCGGACGGACGGACGGGCGGACGGACGGACGGACAAAGTGGCCACAATAGCGCATTTTTTTTTAATTTTTGTGGAAATGCGCTAAAAAGTAGAACAATAGCTCTTAAGATAAAGAACTAGTAGCGTCGCAAAACGAGAGGACGGACGGACGGACGGACGGACAAAGTGGCCACAATAGCGCATTTTTAGCGCATTTCCACAAAAATAAAAAAAAATGCGCTATTGTGGCCACTTTGTCCGTCCGTCCGCTAACTTTGCGACGCTACTAGTTTTTTTATCTTAAGAGCTATTGTTCTACTTTTTTCGCTATTATGGTGTCGAGTCTTGTACCAAGGAAGGAATTTTTTCTGCACCGCTTACAAAAAAAGTTATTGTAAAAAAAACAAAAAACCGTTTTTTACATGTTCCATAATTTTACACTTTTGCCGTTTATTTACGATCCTAGAGATCGTTTATAATTTTGCATTGCTATCTGTCGCCTGCCGGTTGGTCTGTCCGTCTGTCCCTTTGTCTGTCTGTCCGTGTGAACGATAACTTTGTTTAGAAATGTTCGATCGCTTTTACATCTCCGTTAGTTATGAACTGAATTGCATGAAATTCAATATGGGCATAGATTTAGCCATATAATACGCACTGCCAAAAGTGGAATCGAATCGATTCAAAATTCACAGTGCCCTTTTCGCATCTCGACCATTTATAAGCCGAATTGCAAACTTGTTTACTTATAAAAGTATTTGAATGAAATTTGATACATAGGCACTTGGGATAAAGGAAAATCAAACGCCAATTTCAAAATTTGGTTTTGCGCATGCGCAGTGCCAACTTTTTTATTTATGGAAAAATTTAAACGAAATGTGATACATAAGCACTTCGAATAAAGGAAAATCAAACGCCAATTTCAAAATTTGGTTTTGCGCATGCGCAGTGCCAACTTTTTTTATTTATGGAAGAATTTAAATGAAATGTGATACATAGGCACTTGGAATAAAGGAAAATCTAGCGCTAGTTTCAAAATTTTATTTTGCGAATGCGCAGTGCCAACTTTTTAATCTATGGAACTATTTAAGTGAAATTTGATACTTAGGCGCTTGGAACAAAGGAAAATCTAACATTAGTTTTAAAATTTAGGTTTGCGCATGCGCAGTTCCAACTTCCTTATTTAGAAAAGCATTGAAATGAAATTCTTCTCATAAACTGAAATTGAAGTAGCACGTCAACAATGGATTGCCCATGTGCAACGCTATCTTTCATATTTGTGGGCGGATTTTTACGATTTTAACAAAAGTTGCATCTTACAAATGGGAAATGAATGCAAGTGGAAATGCGCTTTATGTAAATCGTTTACGATTACTTTTTAACTTGTTTTTATTTTTGTGGAAATGCGCTAAAAATTATGAAGTTGGCACTAACAGATGATCATTTATTTAATTGCAGTGGTGTATCATCATGCTTTCAGTAAATCGTTTACTTATTTATAATCTACAAATACTGCTTCTGTTTTACCACAAATTATAAACTAACACTAGACACGGTCACGTTTCTTACATATTTTAGTGCACCTAAAAATTGTGCAAAATGGAAAAAGTAATAAACCGCAAATGGCACACAACAATTAACGGCGACCCTGGTTTCTTAAATGACAGTCATGACAGAAAAAAATTCCTAACGAAATTCAAACCGTCAATCTAATAATGCAAAAAATACTAAAACCTTACGCGCGAAATTCAAGCGATCATCACTTCTAATGAATCACTTTAACACCATTTAATTTAGTGTAACTGCGTACCTACAGTTTTCTGCGCCACTATTCACACAACCATTAAATTTGCGGTCTGCAAACAAGTGTCAAACTAAATGTTTACCACACACACACAGTCCAACTGAAAATATGACTAAAAAACGTCATCACTAAATTCGTCGATTTTGACACGATACGATAATTAATTAAAACCAAATGTACAGGGTCACTATTACCACAGATATACGTATATCTGTGCTATTACGGAACGAACGCTTTCACGCTCAAACCGTTTGAGATGTAAAAGACATGAAAATTAGAACGCGTCCATTTTGAAATAATTTCACATACTTTGAAGTTAAAAAAATTCTCAACAAATTTTTATAATATTTAATCCATGCAATATTAACCTATTAACGTTGTGTGTATCTTAGAAGTAACAGTGTTATATGTATATACACTGTGTCCAAGATAAGAATAAGGCTCATGGAGATCTCGGAAACCACAGATATACGACGATGGTCAAATTAGAGAAAAGATGCCACATTTAATAGTTGTTTACTACTTACTACTTTACTACTTTAAAGAAAACCACAAAATTCCGATTACTTACGAAGATATATGTATATGCCAGAAAAACCGAAATTTGCCAATCTCGATTATATTTTTTTCTGGTGTTATTTCGACATATACAAAGAAATAAAAAATACTTCCTCATTTCCATTTTCTGAGTTCTACAAGACACCGTTAAGAGATTTTGAATACAACGTTTCGTTTCGGAGAAATCATCATCAAAATTATTTTTTTATATTGCCCGTAAAAAAGTGCACACTGTATTGAGTAGAATTTTTTATTACGAATACGATGTACGGTACACAAAAAAAACAAAGTTTCAACATGATGGTGCAACAACGCACAACGCCCCGAATCATGTGAGAATACCTCTCGAACAATTTTTTTTGAAAATGGAAAATTTGTCGCATAGGTATTCTCGCACGATCTTGTTGAATCCAACAGCTTCCCACTTTTGTTTTTTTGTGCTGTATATCGTTCTATTCGTAATAAAAAATTCTACTCAATACAGTATGCACTTTTTTACGGGCCATATAAAAAAATTAATTTGATGATGACTTCTCCGAAACGATGTCTTGTAAAGCTCAAAAAGTCGAAATGAGAAAGTGTGTTTTATTTTGTTGTACCTATCTGTCTAAATAAAATCAGAAAAAATAAAAATGAAATCGGTAAATTTCGGTTTTTCTGGCATATTTTCGGAAGGAATCGGAATTTTCTGGTTTCCTTTTAAGGTAGGTATTCACGTTCAGTTCGCCGGCCGGCCATGGACTGTCAGTCCAGGCCGGCCGACCGTGATCGTTGGTCAATACACACGTTCAGTTTTAACATCCGGCCATCGCCGGCAGTCCATAATCGGATACGATATTTGCCGGCCGGTCGTATTAAATTCAATACACACGCACAGTCTATGATCGACAGTTGCTTGATATAGGTATGTTAGAACAAGACGATTGTTGTAATTTTAGAAGAAGAGAAAGGAGAAAACTGTAGAAAATTTGGGTGAAAGACTGCTCAGAAAACGTCACACCTTATCTCACATGGAGATAATACGAGAACTCCGAACATCAAGTGAAATTGATTTAAAGAACTACCTGGGAATGGATGACAATTGCTTCGCGTACTTATTGAATTTAGTATTACCATTGAATATCAGGTTTATTGTTCAATGGTATTACAAAAAAGACACTGTTATGCGGCAAGCATAGGACAAAATTTTACTCCAGACTAAAATTAATCCGTCCGTCCTATGCCGGCCGGCCAAGCAGTACACACGTTACGATCTTCACTGCTATAGACAGGCGACAGGATTTCGCCGGCCGTCTGCCTCTACGTGTGTAGTGAAAAGCGATCGTCCGGCCGTGGACTGACAGTCCATGGCCGGCCGGCGAACTGAACGTGAATACCTACCTTAAGCATGACAATAACGTTGCGCATACGTTTCTTTTATTTGACCATCGTCGTATCTTCTATATTGTTTCGGAGATCAGATCTACCTACTCGTCCAGTAAAACTCTTCTTATCATTTAAACATACCAATTACACATGATTGACTTTGAATCACAATTTTGTTACTCACTCGTTCGAGTACCTACTACAGTTTCAATGATATCTGATATAATGCTGCATCCATTCCATCGGATTTTTATTGCACGATATGATTACATTTTTTTTAAATATATTTATTAACAAACAGAATTGACATAATATGATAACATGCAGGCATGGGACCTTAAAACTAGACAGTCTTGGATGGCAGGATGGGAACTCTTCCAGCGAGTTGTAGTCTTCTGGAGTCGTATTGTAGTAGAAATGGTTGTGTTAGTGGGTTAGCATGTGTTTCTAGCCAGGTATGATGACTTGCACTACGCTCTTGTATGATAGTCGAAACGAAAGGGATCAGGAGATGGAATGTAACATTCTCTTGGTTACGTACCAAGGTGTGTCAGTCATAGCTCGCAGAATTTTGGATTGTGAGCGTTGAATAATTGCTGTATTTGATTTGCTGGGACATCCCCACAACACTATACCATACGTCCAAATAGGTCTTATTATTGTCTTATAAACCAAGATTTTGTATTCTAGGGACAATCGGGATTTCCTTCTTATCAACCAGTTTAGATCATTGAGTCATAGGTCGATTTGTTTTTTTTCTTTAAAATGTGTACCTTCCAGGTAAGTTTTTCGTTGAGGTGTAGACCTAGGTAACGTGTAACAGATAACAGGTATAATTAAATTGTTGACGGTAACTGGTGGACAGCGGCGCTTTTTCAGTGTCAATGTTACCTGAGTTGACTTACTTTTATTAATTTTGATGTTCACTTACTTTACTTTACACTAAAGACCGGATAATCGCGGCATCTTCTCTTCTAGTAGACAAGGACGTTCCAATAAAAAAACTCAACTTCAAACTGAGTCACGTTGAAAACACACTTATGGGGGCGCCGAACAAACACTTCTTCTTACAGTACCTTTGATTGGCAAAACTTCAAAACGTAGATCAAACACTAACCGCGAAATCGGAATCTTCAAACTCACATTGAACGAAAACTTTCAATGCTGGCTGTGGCTTCAAATGAGTACGAACTGGCCGTAAATCAACGATGGAATTCGCAAGAAGCGAAATAAATTCTCCAACAAAACGTAACTCGGTGCTGAACGTAGCAAAAGGCTGATTTAAAATTGTCCACGAGACGTAACTCTGCTCTGACTGTGGCTAGAAGCCGATTTTAAAGTTTCAATGAAACGTAACTCATCGTTGACTGTGGCTAAAAACTAATTTCAAATCTCAACGGAACGTACTTCCGCGCTGAACGGGGCTAAAGGCTGATTTAAAACTTCCACGGAACGTAGTACGGCGTAAACTCTGCCTAAAAGCGACGCTTTTCCTCTTAACGTTCTATTTAAGGTGAAACCCCTTCTTCCTAAAATCAAAATTACAACAACCAATAATACACAGTTGACAACAAAGACTATCCCCTCAACGTACGTTAATGCAATTGATAACAGATAAGGACCAAACAAAATTCCCAGAAATTTCTACATTAAAAATCCGATACAACTGAATACCGAACGATCCTCGAGATCTTCGCACATACATCATTTTTACAACACATCTTAAGGGATTCATGCTGTCCCACCAGATCAGCAGAGCTTGTAAAACAAATTTTTGAATCGGCATTAGTTTTACTCTTATTCGAGGTCCGTATATACAAAATCCCCCCATTAAATATCTGAACAAATAAAAAATTTGAAGTAGCGCATGCGCAAAACAAACTACAAACAAACAACATACAAAATAAATATATTAACAAATAAAAAACCTGCGCAAAACAAATTTGTTGATTCGGGATTAGTTTTACTTTTATTCGAGGTGCCTACTTTCATTTAAATATCTTAACAAATAAAAAAAATGGGATTGCGCAAATATAAAAGTGGTAATGCGCATGCACAATGCTTTTTGCATCTGCATAGTCGCCTGAAGTTTAAGGAATATTTACTAACACATAAAACCGGACATTCATATGTTCTTTGTAACAAGAGTTGTAAAAGAAACCCTTTTTGGAGCTTTGGGCGGTGTTTGGGCTGTAACTTTTTGGCCCGTTGTATATACAGGGTGAGTTTTTTTCATTTTAAGCATTAGGATCTCGAAAACGTAAGACATAGAGATTCGGTTAAATGAGAAAAGAGTTGTCGTTTTAAGAGCTTATTCAAGATATGCTTTTGTTTTTTGAAAAAAATCCACAGTTTACTAGATATGAGCGATAAATAGATTTAGTGATTTTTCTTTTACATGTTGTAGCATCGTTAGTATTAGAAATACAGAAATATGCAAAGAACAAAAATTGTAGATTTTTTTCCGGTTAATAAGGTACATTTATTAATTAACATTCTTCTTTTATAATTTTCGAGTTATAACTCAAACTTAAATTTTTTTAAATGGCAACCATAGCTGGATGTGACATTTTTAAAAAGGGGATTTTTTTTATGTTTACGATGGTGTAAGGTTTATTGTACCATTGTATGTATATACAATGATTGTACTAACTTTGGCAAGTCAACATGATACAGAACTGTTTGTGTTATTAAGAGTAGTAAAAACAGAGTTTATCATGGGAAACATTTTTGTTCTCTTAATTACGCAGTCTATTATAATATTTAACTTAAAACTTTAGTGCCGCAAATAGAACGATAACGAAAAGAAATTACGAAATATTACATTTAAATTTCTACTTTGAAGTAATTACATGTAAAAAAATTAATTTATCTCGGCAAATGTTCAAAGTGCCCATCATTAATATTTACACACAAGCGGCCTTTTCGCGATAGAATTTACAGCTTTCCGTATTATACTACCATCGAAAATGCGAAAGACCACAGCATCATGTAGTCTTTTATCGCATAAGTTCGCTGATAAATTAAACCCTTTTAGAACACCGAAAAGGAAAAATCTAAAATTGAAAGATCTGGCGATCTTGGTGCCAAAGGGCCGTCCCGTTCCTACCTATATAATATATATAGCATGGAGTTCCACAAGGCTCTATCTTGGGACCATTATTTTTTATTGTTTACATTAACGATTTCTTTAAATTTGTGCATCCCAATGACTGCATTGCTTATGCGAATGACACTTCGTTAATCGTATCAGGCAAAGATGCTTCAACTCTTACCACCAAAAGCCTGAACTTATTACAAGGAGCATCTACTTGGTTCGCTCACAATAACTTAAAATTAAATAAAGACAAAACACATATTATTACCTTTTCAACAAACAGCAAGCTTGTCACGGGCAAATGTGCTAAAGTGTTAGGAGTTTACGTAGACGATAGGTTGAGTTGGAGCAGTCATGTCGACCATGTTATACAGAAATTGTCAAAGTCACTCTTTGTACTAAGGAATCTTAAACGATCAATCAGTGCAGATACTTTAAAATCCTGCTACATCGCACTATTTCACTCCCATCTGCAATATGGTGTTATGTTGTGGGGTAATTCATCTAAAGCATATAAAGTTTTTATTCTTCAAAAAAAAGTAATTCGCATGATGGTAGGTGCTGAATATCGTGCGCACTGTCAACCCTACTTTAAGCAATTGCGCATTATGCTATTACCATCCATATTCATTTTTGTGGCACTATTGGAAATTCCTAAAAATAAAGGTAATTTTGTTACAAACGACCTTGCTCACTCTTACAATATCCGTGGAGCAAAAAATATTAGGACACCCTATTGCAGATTAGAGATATAAAAACAAAATAGTCTACGAGTAGAGTTTTACAATATTCTTCCCGAATAACTACATTAATTTTAAAAAGAGTGTTAAGAAGGACATGCTTAAACATTGTTTCTACTCCGTGCGCGAATATTTAAATACTAAGATGACTGTTTGTTCCTAATAATGTTAAATGTTTTACGTTTAGTTAGTCACATATTATATTGTTTGGTCCATCAATCATTTTATTGTGTATTTTATATTATGTTTGTATGTAGAACTGGACGTGTCGTAAACCAGATGGTATATAAATATTATTGTTATTTTGTTTATTTATTGTTTTCCATGGCATGATACGATCTACTTTTAATAGTGTATTGAATATTTAACTTTCATAGTGAATTTTCGAAAACGCCTTTAAATATGTTAAATGTGCCACAGTTACACTATCACCTATCTCACTAGATGTTGTTTTCCATGGCAAACTCTGTTTATTTACCTCTCAATAATACCAAAATTCCTGCAGCGCGTTTAGTTATTAAAGTACATTTAGCAAACCTTATATTGTTATAAAGAGAAAAATTTGTCCTTTTTAAAAATGTCAAAGCCAACTATGACTATCATTTAAAAAAATTAAAGTTTGTATACTCAAAAATTGTAAAATATAGAAGGAAATTAGTAAGTTCATAATGTTAAGCATTAAAATGTCTAAAACTTCTATTCGTGTCAGTTTGCTGTATTTCTAATAATAACTATTCTACAACAATTAAATGAAAAATCACTACCTACCTAAATCTGTTTTTCGCTCCTATCTAGTAAACTGTGGATTTTTTTCAAAAAACAAAAGCATATCTTAAAAAAGCTCTTAAACCGACAACTCTTTGCTCATTAACCGAATCGGTATGTCTTATGGTTTCCGAGATCCCAATGCTTAAAATGAAAAAAAAACTCACCCTGTATATGTTAGGAGTACAATTCCTTTTCTAGGTATTTCTTTTAGCATTTTCAGTGTGATGTGATCAGGCCCAGGTGATTTTCTGGTATTTAGAAGACCGATTGCTTTTTTAATTTCGTGGGGAGTAATTAGTTTTATGTGACCGGTCTTTTCCATAAGACTTGGCAATCATTTCTTGTGTTGGTGCAGCATCTTCAAGGCTAAATACTTCAGCCAAGTGTTGTGCAAACAGATCGGCTTTGTCCTTGCTACTTCTAGCCCAGTTTCCAGGAATGGGGGTATCTTTGCGGATTAGATAGTTTCTTTGTATTGGTTTTGTGGAAGCTTTTATAGGTTTCCATATTGAATTGTCAAACCGGTTAAGATTAGTGATATAATGCTAGAATTACTTGTTGAATGTAGTTTTGTCTCCTGGTGAATGATACCGATGCCATCTGGCTCGGGCTTTCCTTTTCTCTATAATCAGTTTTTTGATTTCGAACGAAATGTTGAGAGATCTTCCTTGGACTTTCAATTTTGGTGTAGCATGACTTGCTGCTTCATGAAGCAGTGAAATTAGCTTGTTTGTAGCTTTTTCTAGCTTCTTGAGTGATTTCAGGTTTACAGTTTCATTGATTTTGTTTTTATAGGCTTCCCAGTCGGTTCTTGAGTTATGCAGTCTGGGTATTTTTTTAACATTTATTACTGTTGTAGCAATTGTTGCGATTACAGGCGTGTGATCCGATGACAGATCGTAATTCGATTCTATGTGTATATATGAGCTGGAAATACCATTTGTGACAAAGAAATCCAGCATGTCTGGTATTTTCTTAGGATCTGACGGCTAGTAGGTTGGGGTGCCGGTGGCTAGGAATGAATACCTTTTCTATAGTAGTGCTTTGGACATTTCTTTTCCCTTTGTAGTAGTGAAAAGTAATCTCCATAAAGTGTTCACTTTTTGTTCTGCGTAAGACACGACAAGCTTGCTTCTTTTGAGAATCACTAAATTGTATAATACAGTATATACAGAATGATTACTTTAAAAGAATACATACGTACAAATCTGATATCGCTTTTCAAAGCTGCAACCATGTAGTAAACATCTATTAAATGCTGTAACATTTATATTTTACTCCCTAGCTATAAAATTCAAATCTAACGTTTGGGCTATTACTGTATGAGTTGGTAGCAAGTAGCAAACCGTCTTAACAAAATCATCACAATAAACAAGTGCCGTATTTCCGATTCAAGTTCGTGTGAAGATAATCAAGAGCCATTGAAGTACAATTATCTTGATTAAACTTAGGTGATTTAGTTGTCTCCTATAGCTACTATTAGGTACAGGCTTCGAGGATATTGGTACTAGAGAAAGGTGATATATTGCAGCTTAGACAATACAATTATGGGGAGACCCTATCGCAAGGATCAAATTACGATTCAATAGAGTAGCATTAAATGAGAAATAGTCGTATAATATGGTAGGTTCTCCATCTTGCGCTAATTTATAGATTGATCACTTGTATGAACAATTTCATAACAATAAATTACTTTGATTAAAACTATACGATCCACTCTAAATGTGAAATTCACAGGGGAGCTGGAAGGATAATTAATTCTTCAATATCTGTTATACGCCTCAAATGGGGGATTGTGTGTTTTCGTCGATATCGAGAAGAGCTCTTACAATTGGTTATTTTTCGTGTGCAGATGACAGCCACCATTTATTTACGTATACAATTTTGAAAAAATTATATGCTCTGCAAGGCAAGCAAATTAATTAAAATTGCAACTAAATATCCCCATATTCAGAGGGAATACTTACACTCAATAACAATGCCTGTGTATTTAGGCAGAACCTGTTTAGTAATTCTATTGCTTTAATGGTATTATTCCAATTGCGTATGAAAACAACCGTTATGATTGACTGTTTAATTAGGGTTTCAAATCAAATTCGTACTCACTCATCCACACAATGGCCGGCGGTTGCGATCCAATTTTCGTTTAGAATAGCACCTCCACATCGATGAGTGCTTGAAAAGCCAAAAAATGAAGTTCTCCTCACAGACACCTACAAACAATTAAAAAAATGTTATAATTAAATTTTCTTAGCATACAATCAAGTTGCACGATAAACTATATTATATTCATTTCACGTTGTCATTTATTACACACACGTGAAATTTATAAACAGGTTAGGTATGTAATTTAAAAAGAAAGTATGTACAGACCTTTTCATGGCAATAATAAATCAATTCTGGGAAAATTATACGATTCCTCGATTGCAGTAGGTATTGCTATATGTAACATTTAAGATAAAATAAGGATGTTAGGAACCAATATTGAAGAAAATCTATATTGGAAGTAAAATATATTAAGCTTTTTTCTCGACAGGTTTAGATAGATATTAACAATATTTCACATAATGTTCGGGAGCAGCTTCCCTCCTCGTAGTTTTCTAGCAATAAATAACGAAAATATAATTTTTAATGTTCGTGAATGGTACAGATGTAATCCTCTATGGAGAAGGTGTTGAATGCACTCCAATTTAACCCTTGAATAACCACTTTAATAGCAGAAGGTAGGTTTTATTAAATGTTATTGAAATGTTTATGTGATTAATGGGATGTCATGTACAATATCTACAGTGTAATCGGCTGCTCTCACGTAAGTGGTGTCACATAAGCGGGATCCATTTTATTACCTACATAACATTAAATAAAAACTGAATATTGGATAATATAGCAACACATGCATTCACTATGGAAGTTATACGCCAGTTGCAATTGCGATATTATTCATGCACCAAGCGCGAGAACGTATAGTTTTATTTGCCTTTTATAGTCGTAATATTTGGAAATTTTAAACATTTCCACAAATGTAAGATTGGTACAGCAAAATGTGAGAATTTAGGCGGATGAACAAAGAATAATTGAACTCTTGGTTTGCTCTCAAATTTATACCTTTTAAATTTATAGTTGTTTATTATAGATAAAGAAAAAAGTGCTCTTGTATTATATAGATATAATTAGATAAACAAGTATAAATTGCGCACAACTCATGTGCAGATAAAGCGCATTTTTTAACCGAAATAGCTTTTGTTTTAACATCACCAATGGATATATGTCTTGCAGACGTTTCAATCGCCCTTTGTGAGGACCTTCTCCCGACAATCCGTTTTTGAGGTAAAAAGGAATATACCCGATCACGATAAGATTAATTCCTTTCGTTGTACCATGAAGGATAAAACTAGTTTTACTCCCCCCCCCCCGTACACTTTCATAAGAGCACCTTTCATTAGAATACAATGATAAAATTAATTTTTAACCCCACTATTCTGAAAATCCAGCTTTAAAACTACACTTTTTCCATTTAAATATCAGAAAAAATGATTTTCAGAAAAACAAAAATGCAAAATGATTCTCAGAAAATAAAAAATTATTTTAAGAAAATACAAATTTATTTTCAGAAAATTCGCAATGATTTTCAGAGCTTGTCATTTTAAAACGAGGATGCTGTGGACACCAAAACAAACACTCACACAAACGCACAAAGGCGGTAGGCATGATCGTCGCTTTGTCGCACAATACCTGAAGTCATGTAACATAACAATGCTGTTGATAATTATTTGTATATTTAAGTTCGCCCCTTGGAATATAATAATGCTGGTGATCTACAAACATTTTTCAATTTTTTTAATCTACGATATATATTTTCTACTTAGATTACTGTTTTCCTCAGAAGTGGAGGGTCACTTTCGTACTTTACCCAAACCCTTTCTAAAAGTGTTACATAAAGCACTCACCTCTAAACCCTAATCACACCTACTTCGAATTAAAGGAGCCAATTAATGACGAGTATAGATGTTGAGGTAATTAATTTACGTCGGCTCAACTAGCAGATATTGCATGTCTAAAAAGAAAAGGCAGCAAAATAGAAGTACTTATCACGTGTGACATTCCCCTATTTAAATCCAGTGAAGTTAGCCTTTACTTAACTTACCTTAACTTTATAGTTATAAATTATAATTTATATCTATTATTAAGCAGATAAACAAGGACAATAGACTGCTATATTGTGTCGATATCGTGGATGGTTAAATTAGTTAATTAGACACCACACATCACAGGCGTTAAACACTTGGGTAAAGCAAGACAAGGGTTTGATTTGACCACAGACGCAATTTTGTAATTTTTAACTTGTTTCATTCTTATGTAAAGAATAACTGCAAAAATGAAAATGCGGCAAAACGTATATCGGTACTCGATATTTATTATGCAACATCAGCATATCGAAGTTCTACACATCGCTATTCGATATTTCGATGTCGATATACCATATACCTACTCGATATATCGATCGTCGATGTTTTGCCATATTGTCATATCGATATTAGAAAAATATCGATACATATCGATATATCGCCCACCCCTAATCTAGGCAGGTTGCAACTTGCAAGACTAGGCAGGACCATAGCTCTGCCGAAGTAACGTAGAGAAAAAAATACCAAAAACTTCTAGAGCTAAGTTGGTAAGGTGAAATCAGAATATCGTTTACTCAAACATATACAATGCTCAAACTGCGTAAAATTCAGACTACTTCGCGTGGATCGTAGATCACCTTATGTTGTATAAGAATCTGTCCAGAATACATGTCAACTTCTACGAGAACGAACGGATCAAATTGCTGCTGACGCGCCATTTAATTAATAGCGACAAACACCTACAGAGGGCATCCCATTCACTTCTCAAATAGGTACGCTACCAAAGTTACACAAGCATAAGACATAGTTGCAAAATGTGATTCAATGTTTACAAACGATATCGTAAGCATACGGATTGGTACTTGGTAGCATATAGTACGTTAATAGACTAAAATTTCATATTTATGACACACCACATAAAGAAAGAACAAAGATACCTTTCGCCTTTGAATACTTAACACTAAAATGGAAAATTGTAAGCAGCTGCTACTTTCCACATATTTCATAAGTATTTTGTAAACGTTTTACATTGAATTGTTTCAGTCCCATTGTTATTTAATAAGCTTTGTGTAGTATTAGTTCTTATTTCAAAGAATGTACTTACACGACTTGATATTTCATAATCAACAATTTTAATCTCAACTGAACAGCTAATAGAAGGAAATCGATACTATCAACGAGGCGTTTACTTTTTATATCCATCTTAAATTCGCTAGTCTTAATTCGAAAATTCATGGCGGTGCTTGTCAGAATCTTTACTTTTTTATACGAATTATAGCAAAAGAAAAACTGTTAAAGAAACTATCCAGTATCCGGCCATTTATTTTGGTTATACATTACCGTCGTATCAATTCTATTTTAACATGTGGGTTGCGGGTGTAGATTTAGCAATTTATTGGAACGATCCTTAAAATCGTACGCGAATTTATCGAATATTGGAACATAACGTTTTATTTGCTCCTGCGAGTAGCTAGTATTTTTTATGAGACTTTGAGACCTTATTTTGTTTCACGTGTGTGTGATAGATTTTTTAGCTACTTAAAAGTACACTTTACCTCACCTGCCAAGGCCAGCGTCCAAATGGAGCGTTTTTTCCTCCGACAATTCGTGTTTGTGCATGAGCAAATAGGATAGGCAACCCGCAACCTGCAAACAGAACATAAATGTAAAACACATAAGGGCATATGACGTGCCACGCACGCCAAAATCATTCAATTTATGAGGCAACGTAAGAGGCAATCCGTAAAATGTAATGATTCTGTGTTAGAATATAACAACGAGTAACGAGACTGGTTCTGCCGAGTAGATGTTACCATGTAACACCCCCCCCCTCCCCCCATTTTTATAGCTTCCATGAAGTTTCCAAAACACGAAAATCATGCTAATAGCACACAAACTGAATTGCAATATCGATTATATCGATTTTTGTACCGAAAATCGTGTATTTTAATCGTATTTCCTTAGGGGCGTTTTTAAGGCCTAAAATCCGTTATTCGGACATTGGACCCCGAGCTATGATCATGAAATTAATAACAAATTGTTAGAGGGTACGTTAATTAAGCGCTTTGAACAAAAAAAATTGCCAGTTAATGTAATAGAAGTAGTGTGTAATAAGTATATAATATGCAATACAATTTTAGGTATAGTTCGAATCATACACAATATATGTGACACTTCCATGTGGATACATTTTAATAAGACCACTTTTGAATGTACACACAGTCTAAACCTGAACGCCTTGAAAAAACCGACGTCTTAGAGAGGGTTACATTTTGCCGTTTCTGTATCGATCACCTTATACACCCGAGAGGATAGGGACACCTTTCGTATCTTCCATGGGTCGCCTTTTACTTATCGACCGCCTTGTATATCCGAGAGGGCAGGGAACCTCTCGCATCTTCCATGGGCCGCCTTTTTCGTATCGACCGTCTTTTCCGTATCGATCGCCTTTTACACCCGAGAGGGGATGGGGTACCTCTCGCATCTTCACAGACAGCTTTTTTTTTGTATCGGTCGCCTTTTTGGTCTCAACCGCCGATTAACGTCAACCATCTTGTACACCAGAATGCAGAACAGTTCTTAATAAAATGAGTTTTAATGTACCTATGTCATGTTTCCAATTGGTAAATATTCTAATTATGATGCGTGGATAAAATACTGCTCATCTTGTAAAACATGTAGAGAACTGTTTATTGCTATTATAATATAATTACAAACACATACAAAGTTCTACATCAACATTAATTTTTTGAGGTCTATTAAAATATCTGCAAAACATCGTCGAAAAATGCTAACATAACCTCATAAGAAATTGAAGTATTGCGCATACTCTTACCAACTTAAAAAGTGATCATGAAATATGAAGTAACGTAAAGTCACATTTCCACGAAATTAACTTAACATTTATTAAGATTATGGAAAATTTTGGGCTTCTTCCGCAATTTTTTGTTAAAAACGCTTAATTTTGGTACCCTCTATCAATTTTTATTAATTTTATAATCGTATCTCGGGGTCCAAATCATGTCATGTAACCGTTTATTATAGTGTGTTGTGCGTTTTTTATTGGCAAGGGTTGCATTAATTAAATCACAATTATATTCAGTTGGTTGAAAAAGCAAAATGTTTACTTATTGTGACGAAGCTTTTCGAACGTTACCAAGCGCCATCAAGTCGATAAGGAATAAGAGTGTATGCGATTCATTTTTCTATAAAATATGGTATGCCAACGTTCCAGAATTTTCTAAAGGCTTTTTGTTTACTATACATACAAGAAAATTGTATTGTGTTTAGTTTTAATCGTAACATCGTTGTCGAAGTAATAAAATAAATATTAATTAATACTGTAATAAATCTATCCATTTAAAGACCGTTACACAGTGTGTCCCCGGATTGAGTTTTGATCAAAAATGTTTGAATCTCGGTATGATGCTTTGGGATCTCGGCCTGCTTGGTCTGAAAAGAATTTGAAACATTTTCTTACTTTTTACAATCCAAGAGCGATTCTCGGGTGATTAAGAGATGTCAACACTGAATTGAATTTGTTTGTTTTTGTTAACGTATTTAATTAAATTTCAAACCCCCTATTTCTTGCGTTTTATTTATGTTTGCCGATCCTTAGAGCTACACACAAATCTCCTCGAGCAACTCGTTTCCACAACACAATGTAACTCCTACCACTGAACAGTGAACAGGTTTGTTACTTGACGATCATGTGCCATGAGTTTCAGAGTTTCAGTTAGTTTTGGTAGGAGCTTTGATATTTGGTTTTGAGTTGCGCAGTCGTTTCTCGACTCGACTTTGGGTTATCATAAAGCAGGCACAGGATCTTGAGCCTTGACAAATACTAACGAAAATGACTATTGTTTGAGTTTTGTCCGATCCTTCGCTGAGCGAACTACTGCTACTTTCAATTATTTTTAAGGGAATTGTACTACACTCTTATAATTCTGGCACCAGGTAACGTTTCGGAATGGTAGTTTGCTAAATTATTAAATAAAATCAAAAAAGCTACTCAAATTACAGTCCAGTTTTCAGGTTATAACAGCATTAAACAACTTCAGAATTACTAAATTATGTGAAGAAGTATTGTCGAAATAGGAACCTCTTCGAAGTATTTTCAGAAGTGAATGACGACAAAATTTACTTTAAATATTCAAACTTAGTAACGATGACCAAATCAAAGTATTGCTTTTAAATCGGATTTCAAGTCAAGGGAAGTTGGATAAGTCAACCTACTCGTATTTACAAAAGTACATTCAATTTTGATTATATCCAATTCGAGACTTTGACGTTTGTAAAGGATATCAGATTCTAGTAGCCTAAATAAATGTGTTTTTTCTGTGTATATCAAAATGTTAGAGGGTACGCTACCCTACTCACAATAAAAACAGATAGTAATTTGACGCGAAAAGGGAAAGAAATCGGATATACATTGAAGGTATTAAAATAATCACGATAGCTTATGGAAGTATAGGTTGTAAATTTTATATCTTACAGTAGCCAAGATATTTTACTCTTTATATCTTACCGAGACGTGTATTTTCCTTTTACTTGTTTTATTTTATAAAGTGCTCTACTAATGGAAAAGGTTTTCTTACCTCCAGTTTCAGCGCTGGATACCGCAACGGAACTAAACGTAGATGTTGCCGTCATATCCGCAGGAAAAGAAACCTTCACAGAAGTAACTTCCGTGTTTACATTGCCAGAATAAAACGCCGTTGGTTTCGGTCTGAGAAAAGAGAAAGGAACACAGCTATTAATTTTGTTAAATCTTAAAAGCGCTTTAAATATAACTAAATATAACAATGGGAATTATGTAAATGGATTATTCAGTGGTCGGAAACTCAGCGAAGAAGATTACGTATTTCATAAGAAAATGCGTATTTTTTGTAATAAAGAGGATTAAATACTATGCAAAACTGCAAATACGTTAATAATTTAATAGAAATATATACCTAATTATTGCAGAAATTTAAAATCAAACCATCATACATAGTAACATCTTATTGATAAAAACAGAAATGTTGCTCTTAGCAACATAACTCATAGTTAAAATAGTTATTTACGTTATAAGTCCGGTAGGTTACTTGTAACAGTACGAGTTAGACATTATGGACGAGGCGACGTCAGGAGCCGAGTCAAGAATGTCTTAAACGAGTACTGTTACAAGTACTACCGGACGTATATCGTAACGTATTTTATTTCATACTGTAAGTCTGTTCTGTATCATTATTTCATTTCAAAGATTACAAAATTTCATTATATTGTAAAAATCGCATTACCTTGTTTCTGTGGCAACAGCCGTTGCTATAGTTTGTAGTTTGTTTACATTGAATTTTTTCACTTATAATTGCACAAGAGGTTTGTATTTTACCGAGTAAATTTGGGTTGTTTAGCCGTTTAGGTAATGAAAATCTGTTGCCTAGCAATTAGACGAGAAAAACTGTCAACTAATAAAAATGCGACACCGCAGGTGGAGCATTTTTAGGTTGACAGTTTTTCGAGTTCAATGGCTAAAAGGATACAGATTTGAGTTGCAACAACCCAAATTTACTCGGTTTAATACAAACCTCGAGTGTAATTCGGCAGGACAATTTAACGAACAAGAAATTCACGAAACTAATCAATTATTGACAGACGTCAAACTAGTCATATGGGAAAGGATAATGCGATAATTGGTTCGAAAATGAATAAGTGAAAAAACCACTAGTGCATTTGTCGCTGGAAAAGTTGCAGGTAACTTTTGCCGCTGTCAAAGTGACAATTTCACTGCGGCTTATGCGATTTTTTATACATGAGTTGAATTGTCACTAAAAATGGACGCTATAAACGTTGTGGGATGTTCCACTGTTCCCGATACAATCCTGTCGAAATCTCATGAAGCAAGCGAAAAGTTGGTTCCTAAGAAGTCGGCCGCAAGGTATGAAAAATAGTACTAAGTGTTTTGCCAATGGAGGAACGAACATGGGGCGAAACAAGTAGAGGAAAAAGTCATGCTGGTATACTTTTTGGATGCAGTAAGTTTTTGAATTGAGATTTTTCTGCCTGGGTTTCGGTGTTAAAGCGTCTTGGGGCATCGAAAAGCTCATCGACGGCAGAAAAATACATCGAAGGCTCGGTAGAAGGAAAAGTTAAGATTGCTCGTATGATACAACTGATACAAGGCGGCGAAAATTTCGTTGAAGTTCTACAGCAGAGGAATCAAACATTACTAACTCGACATCCAGTAATAACCCAGGTGTCAGTGTTGAGGGCAATACAAATTGTTTCATTGCAATCAATGTTAATGTCTGAAATAAACAATTACAGCCAAATTTATGTTGGGGTTTTTAATTAATTGTGTGAGGATGTCAAATTTGATGTATACAAATAACAGTCCGGTAAGTGTTGCTTAGCGACACATACCGGCTCTGATGCTGTTATAACTCACCTACCGGACCTTAGACCATATAGTACATGGACTGCTAATCGCCCTATGCTTTCAATACAAAATGGATGGTCATGGATAGAGGACACTGTAGTCGTGGGTATGTGAATCTCAGGGTAAACTAAAGTCGTGTAAGCACCACTAGGATCGCTTAAACAGCTTTATAGTAACCGCGTCGTACGGGAAGCTTTAAATACTCAAGTATTATATCCCAAGTGCACGCCAAATACCTGAATATTTTGTACTTATTTGTACCGCGGATACCAAATTTTGTACCACTACATTTTAATCGTTAGGACCAAATCTACATTGGGGTTGCAATTTAACGCCACAACCCCAAGTATTCACATTCTTAAAAATTTTTGTGCCAGAATTTTGTACTCATTTTGTACTAATTTGCACCGTAAATAAGAACTTTTGTACCACTACCTTTTAACAACTAGGACTAAATCTACATTGGGGTTGCAACTTAATGCTACGCCCCCAAGTGTATAGATTCTTAAAACTTTGTGTGCCATAATTTTGTACTCATTTTGTACTAATTTGTACCGTAACAAAAAAAATTTTGTTATCATTAGCTTTTAACCGTTACTATCAAATTAATTTTGGAGGTGCAACTTAACGGTACAACCCCGAATATACAAATTCATACAAATTTTCATGCCATAGTTTTGTACTCATTTTGTACTAATTTGTGCCGAAAGCAACTAGTTTTGTACCACTACTTTTTAATCGCTAGGACCAAATGTATATATGTTGTGGTTGCAACAGACAGATAAGCAGACAAATAGACAGACAGACAGACAGGCAAACAGTTAATTACGTAGATAATGCGTAACACACGTTTTTCAATGGACTATAAAGATGATGTACCTAATATAGGTATTTAGCTATTTACGAGGGTATTTATTTTCAGTGTAAATTGGTATAAAACTTTTGTTATACAGACTCAATTGTTTCTTTGCATCTTCAGTATCTATGTACCTACTCTCGATTTTCTCATTTGGTATTTGTAGCGTTTAACGAATTGAGGTAACGTTTATGTGCTCGATTTTCCGTCGCCTGTCTGTCTGTCTGTTCCATTGAAATCTCGCCCCTGGCCCAGTTAGAGACTTTGGGTGAGCAACAAAATAAGGTACGATGGTATTTTTTACTACCTATTTTAACATTTGGGCTCAGTTGGTCATTGCTGGTTTAAACTGAAGTTAACTTCGGAAGTTAAATTCTGGTTTAAAGAAATGTATTGGTTAATGTCCAGTGTTTCTTAAATCGGTAAAACACTCGTGTGAAATTAGCAGTCAGAATATAGCAGCCAAAATGCCGAAAACGAACAAACGACCAGTGGCTCGTTTACCATAAAAAACAAATTTGCGAATGCACTCTCGCATAGCAGCCATTTTCCAGCAGATAAACTAAAATTCATCTTAGATCCCTCTCTATTCGAAAGGAACAACATAAAACAATAAAAAATTCCTTTTGCAAAATAATTTCACATTTGAATTTAGCCTTAGTATCTTCAAAAAATTGGCATTCACTTACTGACCCACCTCATAGGGTGAAATCTGCCCCCAAAGTGTAAAAAATACATATAGAATCCTTAGAAAAAAGGTTTTACATTTATTAGGCTATTTGCATTGACTGATGATTGAATATTAATTAATATCCGCGCGACTTGATAGACACGGATGGTTAACTTATCCTATAAGCCGTTTGACAGCTTTATTGGGGTAAATTATTGCCTATGTGAATATGGACAAAAAAAACACGTATTCTACCAAGACGGAACAAAGACTCTCTAATGAAGAAATGGTTACATTTTCGAAAAAAATTAATACGTATTACATGCCTGCTTTTAATTTTCATTTTACACTTTCCTGGTGGTGATGAAAAGGAAAACGAAAGTGAAAATCCTGAGGTAGATAATCCAGTTCGAAGAAGAGCATATGTGACATGAAGGAGGTAGAAAACTGGCGGGGTTTGGCAGGTGTACAAAAAAGGAAATATAAATCGTATTTAACACAAAATTCGGAATGGTTAAGAAAGGACTTGAGCCAGTTAAAACCTGTGTTACCAATTGGGTTGTTAAAAAACGGCAACAAGGATTCACTTCGTCCCCTAAATGTGAACGGCGAAAGAGTAGTACTGGCCAATACGTGTGCCTTTGATGCACTTCTTCAGATTATCTGTTCAGCGTATTGCGACAGCGACCTATATAAAAGCTATGCTATGTGGATGCCACTGAAGCAAGCTGGCTAGGGAAATCATCACGCACGGAATCACTTCAAAAGAGTCGCGCAGGAAAGTTATAGTTTGTACAAACCAATTTATGTCAATGAGACCTTTCGTTGGAATACCATGAAGTGTAGAACGTGGTGTTAACCCCCCCCCCCCACACTCGCACACACATTTTCAAAAGTTTTACTTGGCACCACTAATAGAATGCGTATGAAAAATCCCTCACCAATTGGTTGCTATGTAACAGTGGATGCACGTTTCGGAGCCCTCCCTTTAAGACAGTAAAATTTAATGGCCGTCGTAGTTCAAAGTAAGTAGTTCACAAAACGGCAGAAGTGGGTCCGAACGGACGGACGGACAAAACGCAAACAATAGCACATTTTTTTTAATTCTTAAAAAAGTCGCTAAAACATATCCGCAATGTTCTACGTACTGAGATCCCAACCCCCAACACGGACGGATTCACTACTACGAGTACCTAAGAAAAATTGAAAAAAGGGACAAAATAACGTACGTAAAAATAATTTCCTTATAAAGATACATTATATTAGTGCATAATCATGGAACAAAATTGTGACCCCAATATAGATGGGATACTAGTGGATGGAACTCAGTGGTACAAATTTAATGCAAAATGAGTACAAAATCAAGGGTCAAGAATTTTATGAATGTACATACATATATGCACGAGATAGTAACGTTAACATATATTTGATCCTAGCTGTGAAAAAGTACTGGTACAAAATTAGTTACTTACAGTACAAATTAGTACAAAATGATGGCGCGAAAATTTTCATGGTTTTGTATACTCGGGGTTGTACCGTTAAGTTACACCTCCAAAATTAATTTGATAGTGGCGGTTAAAAGGTAATGGTACAAAATTTTTTGCTTACGGTACAAATGAGTACAAAATGAGTACAAAATTATCGGCCATGCATTTATAGAAATCTGTGTACTTGGGGTTGTGGCATTAAGTTGCAACCCCAATGTAGATTTGGTCCTAGTGGTTAAAAGGTAGTGGTACAAAACTTATTATTTACGGTACAAATTAGTACAAATTGAGTACAAAATTGTGGCACAAACGTGTTTAAGACTCTGAATATTTGGGGTGGTGGCGTTTAGTTGCAACCCCAATGTAGATTCGGTCCTAACGATTAAAATGTAGTGGTACAACATTTGGTATCCGTGGTACAAATAAGTACACAATTAGTACAAAATAACGGTATTAATAGATTTGCTATTCTTTTTAGTGGGGGTTGCAACTTAATGCACCCTTTATTACTTTTCACTCAACGTCTTTAGGTAATTAAGTATAACAGGGTTGAGTACAGGGTAAACTAGTACACAGTAGGCACAATGCAATATAATTCTCTATTTTTGAAAATGAACTAAAACAGACACACAGTTTCAAGCTGTTGAGGGAGTTAATACCTTGCAAATTATGCAAGGTGTTGGTTAAATCATTTGAATTCTGGAGATTTGCGAAGATAATGCTGCCAAATGTGGTAAAAAGATGTTTAGATAGTCTCATAAGTTATTTTATACACGTAAAGACGATTTTGTGTGCACGTGTTCCATACGTAGATTAACACTAAGTATATCTTGGTCAAAGAGTCAAAATGTTTCAATATATTCCTCTTGCCCATCTAGGCAGTGTACTCTTTTGTTGCGCAACCAACGATACAATCACAAACAGCAATGCCTTACATGGGATTCGAACCCAGTACCCTTGTAACCAAAGTTCGGCTTACAGCTATTAACATAAACTCAACTAAATTGTCCAGGTCGGCCCTTACAAGGAAGCAAGGACTTACTGATGAACGGACGGACGGATCAAACCCTGGGTATAGCACATTTTATCAACACTGTTTTTGTATAATTTTGTATAATGGTATGTTTCTCAAAACTGTTGACCACTTTCTCTGTCCGTCCGTCTGTCCGAGGCCTTCACTACTCCTACAGTTTTCAAGATATTTAGTTCGTTCTTTTTGCATTCGGTAGCGTATCGCTCTGGCACCTGAGTCAAGGCAAATCTTGACGATTGAACTGCGCATGCGCAGGCTGCGCAATGTTGACTTTTATTTATTAATATATTTTGTTGAAATTTTAATCACAGATACATGTAGTAAAGGCATAGGCAAATATATCGCATATAGTAAAAATCAAATGTGCGCATGCGCAGACTGCGCGTAGCCAACTTTCTTATTTATGGAGATATTTCTTTGAAATTTTAACCAAAGATGCTTATAGTAAAAGAAAACGTATTGCATATTGTAAATATCAGATTAATAAGCGCCTGCGCAGGACGCGCAATATCAACTGCGCAGTAAGTGTCAACTTCCTTATTTATGAAGATATTTCTTTAAAATTTTAACCATACAGGGTGACAATTTGAAAACTTACCACCCCCATATCTTAGTAAATAAACGAGATATTTAAAAAAATCAAAATCCGTTTCGGTAATTCGGAGGGGGAATCACAATGACATAGTTGGCGACGCACCCCCTCCAACCCCTGCGCCCCAGCCACCCCAACTTTTAAATCTTAAATAGTGACCCCCCATGTGTGATACGTCGTTGGAAAGCTCTGAAAAAATGCTTTCCAACCATACCAAATAGCATCACATTTAGGTTAGTAATTATCGTGCAAATCAAAAAATAAACTAATATGATACATTTGAAATCTGTCGTATTAAAATTAAAACGCAACCGGCGAACTAGGGCGCAGGGGGTGTGAGGGGGTGCGTCGCCAACTATGTCATTGTGATTCCCCCTCCGAATTACCGAAACGGATTTTGATTTTTTTAAATATCTCGTTTATTTACTAAGATATGGGGGGTGGTAAGTTTTCAAATTGTCACCCTGTATATGCCTCTAGTAATGAAAAACATAGCGCACATAGGTATGGCCTTTGGGGAAGTATTGATCAATTTATGGGAAATGCGCTGAAGTTACTCGCCTTAGGGCAAAAACCTTTTTATTTTAATCATAAACTAATAGCAACATTGCGTAAATACTTTTTCGATATCTCAGAATGTTATAATATTCTAAATTAATGAGGCTGGTTGTGCTGCAAGAAAGATATATCTATATATCGTTATCTAAATCGCCGTGTTTTTCTTTATGGTGGCAGTTTTACAATTTTTAAACTATTGTGAAACCATAATTTTGTGTTAATGCCACTCATACATTATGTAACAGACAGC
Source organism: Photinus pyralis (assembly GCF_008802855.1). Lineage (NCBI taxonomy): Eukaryota > Metazoa > Arthropoda > Insecta > Coleoptera > Lampyridae > Photinus > Photinus pyralis. The sequence continues at coordinate 4,646,423 of NW_022170403.1, forward strand.
CTCTTCAATAGATGTTATATTCACAAACTTTATGTCAAGCTATAAAAATAAAAACCGTAAGTACTAAACTCAAAACTCATAAATTTAAAAAAATGACTGAGAAAATACCAAAATGGCTGTATTTCATTGTTACCTTCATTTATTATTCACGATGACATTTTTTGATGAAAGAACGATATAATTCAATTTTCTACAACCGCTTAAGCTCGTACGAACTTTTAGTGCCGTTCCGAATTTTAAATTTAGTCCACTGCTTCATTTACATTTTATTGTAGCTTAAATGTCTAAACGTACGGAAATCGCTTTCTACTAAAATATTTACTTCTTTGTCGACCAAAAGATAATTTTACTTATGAATTTTTTTGGAATTTGACTTACGAGACGCATGCCTTCTACAAAAAAAAGATCAAATTACATACGATTTTGACGTCTGCGGTTATGCATTTCGCAATATCCATAAAGCGAAAAAACTGCGGGCTGTCAGTTTTTGCGGAAGGGTGAATTCAATCCCCGCCTTTGTGCCGCAGACATTCTCGTTGAAACTTTTTGGCAAAGTTTACAGAGAAATTGCAATTATACGCTGTGTAATCTGCCTAACAGTGCTGAACATTAAAATTTCTCTTGAATATTAAGTTTTATCCAGTAAGTTGTTTCACACGACTCAAATATAACAATGTTTAATGGATTATTCGCAACTATATTTCGCACTGAGGAAACTGTTTATCGGTCAGGCATGTAGAAATTGTAATGGCGCGTCTCACTATAGTAGCAATTAATAATATTCGAACAATTTAATTAAATAGGTACCTTTATATGCCTTTAATTATTAACCGTCTTGTGCAAACTTCGCAACTTCAGAGTGTATAAAGGGAGTAGGAATCCACAACTTGGCTCTGCAAGGACGTTGGAATAAACACGCTGATTAAAAGGCCGATTCTCACTATACATAACGTTTCCATACCATATCCTTTCCATAACCATTCCGTAAATTATTATACCTTAGGAAATTGACCTTTAAGTGATATGTGCGTAAGACATTCAGCCGCGCGCTAATACACATTCTCCTTTCCGTTCACATGGCGAATGTGTTATAGCGCGCGACTGAATGTCTTACGCACATATCACTTAAAGGTCAATTTCCTAAGGTATAATAATTTACGGAATGGTTATGGAAAGGATATGGTATGGAAACTTTATGTATAGTGAGAATCAGCCTTAACAAAACTCGTCATATACTGTAAATCGAGAAATGGGTTATCACAGCAATGCGATTTGGAGAAAAACAGTCTTGGAAAAATAATAATAGACTCGCGTTGTAATCAAGTGCCAAATTCTGGACAGAACAGCTTCCTAGCTCAAACCAGATATTTAAAAAAATGTGTTTTATTTCATACTGTCCGGTAGATGTTCGATTACACTATTAATTTAAGTCCGGTAGGTGAGTTATTACAGCATCAGAGCCGGTAAGTGTTGCGTAGCGACACCGGCACGGATTAAAATCAAGTAACGATTAGTGTCTGTGTCTGATGAAGTTATGTAGGGTCCTTAAAAAAAAAATCACACACGTACATTGGACATCTAGGGATAGTATGTAATTCGTACTTACCAACATACCTATTGATGGGCACAATAGCCAACGCTATCAGGAAAGAGGAAAACAAAACAAAACAAAAAATCATTATAATAATTCCTGTAACTTTATTAAATGGAGTTTATTGTGTAAGTGTTTCTTTGGCTTTGCGTTTGGGTTGAATACGAGTGGGTTGTGATAACGTGGTGTGTTTCTGTGAAGAAGGAGTTTTGTGTTTTTTAATTGTATTTATGGTGTTTCTTTGTTCCTGAGGTCGTATTTGTGAGGTTGCTTGGTTTATTATTATTATCGGTGTTTCTTGTGAGAACTCAGGTCTAGCCTGGTTAACTAATCGCACGGATTAAAATCAAGTAACGATTAGTGTCTGTGTCTGTGTCTGGTGAAGTTATGTATGTAAAAAAAAAAAAAAAATTAAAATCACACACGTACATTGGACATCTAGGGATAATGTAATTCGTACTTACCAACATACCTATTGATGGGCACAATAGCCAACGCTATCAGGAAAGAGGAAAACAAAAAAAATCATTATAATAATTCCTGTAATTTTATTAAATGGAGTTTATTGTGTAAGTGTTTCTTTGGCTTTGCGTTTGGGTTGAATACGAGTGGGTTGTGATAACGTGGTGTGCTTCTGTGAAGAAGGAGTTTTGTATTTTTTAATTGTATTTATGGTGTTTCTTTGTTCCTGAGGTCGTATTTGTGAGGTTGCTTGGGTTTTTGGTGGAGATATTGCAGTATTTTGTGAGCCTGTGTTAAGGTTTTTGCGTTTCGGTTGTATACGAGTGGGTTGTTTCTGACAAGAAGGAGTATTGTGTTTTTTAACTGTGCTAGGGCGTGTAACTTTATTGGATGGACCTGTCTTTGTAGTACATGTTGCGTTACTTGTGTTTATGGTGTTTCTTTGTTCTTGAAGTTGTATTTGTGAGGTTGCTTGGGTTATTGATGGAGATATTACAGTATTTTGTGAGCTAGTAGTGCTGTATAGGTTTCTGCGTTTGGGTTGAATACGAGTGGGTTGTGATAACGTGGTGTGCTTCGGTGAAGAAGGAGTTATGTGTTTTTTATTTGTGCTAGGACGTGTAACTTTATTGGGTGGACCTGTCTTTGTAGTGCAAGTTGCGTTACTTGTATTTGTTGTGTTTCTTTGTTCTTGAGGTTGTATTTGTGTGGTTGCTTGGGTTTTTGGTGGAGATATTACAGTATGTTGTGAGCGTGTAGTTCTGTTAAGGTTTTCGCGTTTCGGTTGAATACGAGTGGGTTGTGATAACGTGGTGTGTTTATGTGAAGAAGGAGTTTTGTGTTTTTTAACTGTGCTAGGACGTGTAACTTTATTGAGTGGACCTGTCTTAGTAGTGCAAGTTGCGTTACTTGTATTTATGGTGTTTATTTGTTCTAGAGGTTGTGTTTGTGTTGTTGCTCGCATTATTGGTGGAGACATTACGGTATTTTGTGAGCCTCTAGTGCTGTTAAGGTTGCTGCGTTTGCGTTGAGTACGAGGGGGTTGTGATAACGTGGTGTGTTTCTGAGAGGAAAGAGTATTGTGTTTTTTAGCTGTGCTAGGCCGTGTAACTTTATTGGGTGAGGGCGTCTTTGTAGTGCATGTTGCGTTATTTGTATTTATTGCGTTTGTTTGTTCAGGAAGTTGTGTTTGTGTGGTTGGTTGAGTTAAGGGTGGAGATATTACAGTATGTTGTGTGTCATGTTGTGACTCTAAAGTGCTGTTTAGGCTTTTGCGTTTGGGTTGAATACTAATGGGTTGTGATAATGTGGTTTGCTTCAGAGGTGAATCTCTGATTGTAGTGTATGTTGTATCATTTGTTGTACTTGTTTGTTCGGTAAGTTGTATTTGTGTGTTTGTTTGGGTTAGAGGTGGAGATATGTTGTGTATGTTGTGTACCGTGTTGTGAGGGAGTGCTGTTGTTTACATGTATACGTTGTGGATCATTTCTGTATGTAGTATCTTGTGTTATGTTTAGAAATTTACGAACAATATGGCATGTGTTGATAATGACTGCTTTTTGTAAATGTTTGTATGTGTTTTTGTCCAAACCTAATAGTTGTAAATTGTGGTGTATTGTCTTTGGTATAACTCCGGTAGCACTAAGAATAATGGGAACTATAACAGTAGATTTCATTCTCCATTGCGTCTTAAGCTCGATAGCTATATCGGTGTATTTGCGGTGTTTTTCTGCATGTGTTTTAGTTAAGTTGTTAGTGTTTGGGATGGCAATGTCTATAATACAAATGGATTTTTGTGTTTTATCTATAAGTGTAATGTCTGGTCTATTATTGTGGATAGTTTTGTCTGTGAGTAGTGTCCTGTCCCAATATAATTTGTGTGTGTTGTTTTCAAGTAAGATCTGTGGCGTGTATTTGTAGTATGGTGTCTTATCTGTTATGAGATTGTGTTTAAGTGCTAATTTTTGATGTATGATTTTAGCTACCTGATCGTGTCGATGTTTGTATTCAGTTTGTGCAATTATTATTATTATTATTATTGTCGGTGTTTCTTGTGAGAACTCAGGTCTAGCCTGGTTAACTAATCTAATTATTACTATACTATATATACTAATTATTATTATTATTATTATTATTATTATTATTATTATTATTATTATTAATAATAATAATAATATTCCTTCTGCTGTAGAATGAAATTTTCGCCGCCTTGTATCAGTTGCATCATACGAGCAATCTTAACTTTTCCTTCTACCTTCGATGTATTTTTCTGCCGTCGATGAGCTTTTCCATGTCCCATGACGCTTTAACATCGAAACCCAGGCAAAAAAATCTCAATTCAAAAACCTACTGCATCCAAACAGTATGCCAACATGACGTTTTTCTCTACTTGTTTCGCCCCATGTTCGTTCCTCCATTGGCAAAACACTTAGTACTCTTTTTCATACCTTGCGGCCTACTTCTTAGGAACCAACTTTTCGGTTGCTTCATGAGATTTCGACAGAATTGTATCGGGAACAGTGGAACATCCCACAACTTTTATAGCGTCCATTTTTCAGTGAAAAAAATTCAATGTCAACAAACTACAAACTATAGCAACGGTCGTTGCCACAGAAACAAGGTAATGCGATTTTTACAATATAATGAAATTTTGTAATCTTTGAAATGAAATAATGATACAAAACAGACTTACAGTATGAAATAAAATACGTTACGATATACGTCCGGTAGTACTTGTAACAGTACTCGTTTAAGACATTCTTGACTCGGCTCCTGACGTCGCCTCGTCCATAATGTCTAACTCGTACTGTTACAAGTAACCTACCGGACTTATAACGTAAATAACTATAACAATCTTACACCCTTTATGCCTAATGTAGCGTTTACCGAAAAAAAATGTAGGTTTTTAACTTTGACATTTTGCTTCTCGGTGTTTTTGTACTAAAACCTACCATATTTTTTTAAGGTTGTACATAGAACAAGAAACTTTTTTGTATAATGCAGTTGTAGCGTGCGTAGGGCAAGGTAGGGCTTAGTAGTAACTATTTTCAGTTGCGAAGCTAAGTATCCTAGGCATAAAATAAAGTCTAATATGAGTTCCCAATTACAGTAAATCTGGTTCAACGGGTTTCATATCATTCAAATGCTTCATGGAGTACACAAATTCGAAAGCATTCGCGATGTCGCTCACGGTAGACGACATTGGACAACTTCTCGATTCCAGGCTGTTTTGTATTGTGAGGCCTGAAACAATGTGACTTCAGCCCAGCAGTTCAAGTGGAGATTTAAAATGCGAGAAAATGGCGGAAGTAACTATCTGGTGAAAGATCGAATTTCAAATGCCGATACATCAGGAGTAGAGTTTTGAGAAATCGCACTCGATCATGACTCGTTAAAGGATGATAAGGGGAACCTTATCGAACACGAATACTCAGGGAGGTGGGAGCCCTAAAGTCATAGCTTCCTCTACAACTCTACAACATTTAGGTGGCGACTTCTGAGGGGTTGTGAAGTGATAAATTTGTGCATCTTATTTTCTTGGAATTTCATGGTTTTTAGAACCAGCACGTGAAAGCCTCAAGGGTATACACGGGTTAGTTGCAGATATAATAATAAAGTTTATTCGTGTACGATTATGTGAAGGCTGTCACATGTCAAGTAAATATACTGATCAATGCAATATAGGCCGGGCGCTAAAGGGTTTGAGCATGCATTGGAAGTCTAACGCAGTTTGACTTTTGATTATTGTTGGGAGCATATAGTAGATGAAAAAATCGATGTCGTCGCATTTCCGCGGAGGGCATCACATGAGGGGGAAGGGGCAAAGTCGCGCGCGTGGCGATTCACTGTATCGTTTCTAACTCAAAGACGGTAATAGTAAGTGCAATGCTTGAAGCGGATATTTACAGCTACTTATATTGTCTACAAAAATAGAGAAATAAAGAAGAGACCCTAGAATGAAACCCTGCGAAACTCCCTGTTCCAAATTGGCGATGTTAGCTACTCAGTTGCCAACTCCGTAAATTCACTACTGAAATTTTGAATACAATCGGAAATAACATTTAGGCAAACGAATCTTTTACTAAAATCAATATCATTATTCCCAATAACACTCGAAATTCCATGTACGCCTCAAAAACTGACAAAACAACTGCATCGCTTATCTCGCACGTGACATTGTTTGTCGAAAAACCAATTCATTCATTCCGATAACAACTTTTTATCAACACCTGACCAGACAAAGCTTTAAGCTTACGTTAAAATTTCGATTAAATGTTCCCTAAGTTACCCGTTTTAAATTTATCTTACAAACTAAATACAGCAAATAGAATTGAATGAATTAAACAATTACTACTAAATTTACAATAAGAAACTAACATTCAATTGATAAATCAACAATTTTTTCCAAGTAACCCACTTCTCACATCATTTGACTGTCGATACAGTACTTACTTAATAGTGTTTTTGTTAATTCCAATCTAACATTCTTATACATCTTTGATAGTATCCCGAGCATGTTAGGGCGTTTATTGTTCAGAAGAATAAAAGTTATTTGTGTTTTACATATGGGGTGATACGGTTATCATTTCCAATGTCTCTTATGGTTGCATGGATGGCGAAATCTGTGAATTTTTCTAAATGTGAATATTTTCATTTTTTATGTAGAATTAAATTCCACATCGACTGATGTTCTCTATACCTTTAGTTTAGATCAGCTTCAATTAACAAAAAAAAGTTGCGTGGCAAGAGGGAAACTCTTACATTTCATATTTGGCCCTGTATTTGGCTATTCTGCTAACAAGGTTGGCCACCGTGGTTTAAATAGTTTTCGAGATATTCCACACATTTTTTTAACTTACTATGCTTCTGTTTCTGTGACACCCTGTACAGAAATACTTCCCATTTCTTTTCCCAGAACTTCCAAAAACTATTGAATCGTTACCTTTTTTAAACGCCGAAACTACAAAAACTCTACACACGAATGTACATGTACTACCTACAGGGTGGAACATAGGCGTTTAACATGGGAAATTACTTTTTCTTTGCGCAAACGTTCCTAATTATTTTACGCAAAAATACTTCAAATAAAAATTATAGAGGTATAAATTCTGCATCTAAATCATGTGAAACGATTATTCTACCTCTTCTTGTACGCGAAAAAATTAATTATAAAGATTCTATTTTCACGAGTTTTTAGTCTAAGTAGCCATGGACTATGTTTTTCTTTTTCACGCAGCCTGCTTTTATTATAAACTATTAATAAATAAAACGCCTCCTTACCTTATCTCTACAACAAGTTGAAATTTCGAACTGATGTTCATACCTTAAACGCCTATGTTCCACTTTTCGATTTACACCCTGTACACCGGATCTTGCCTAAATGCTTACAGTAACAGCTTAATCATAGTTACCTATTCCTGCCGTTCGGAACTAAGGATGTTTAAATACGACCACGAATATAAACAAGTGACTGCCGAATGGAAAGCCTTGTGTCTAAAAAGTAAAAATTGTGTAATGGGAAATGAAATATCAAATAACAAACGGGATCAATTTTGCAGTTCCGTGGGTTGCGATGATATAACAGTCACATGGTACATTGAACAATGAATTCACCTCGTTCATAATTGCAACACCGAATTTACTCAAAATACCGATTGAGTGTGAGTGCATGTATCGGGCATATTAGGTAATAACTTCGACGCGGTTGTCATTTCTAATTAAATTGTACCTACCTACCTCAATTTAATATCCTTTCCACAACTGAAAGTTATTCATTCAAACTGACTTGGAGAAAATTAACATAAAATGTTGAGAAGCTCATTTTATGAATTTATAGGTTAAAAGTTCTGGAAAATTAACTTGGAAATATATTTTAAATTTAAAATTAAAGGACAAGAATAAGTAGAGTACGATAAGTAATAATCTTTCAGTTCCAGTTATCGATTTTCAAACTGAAAAATTTAATGCACACACCGTGCGTTATTTGAAACTGTTTGACATAATATAGTATATTAAGATACAAGTGTATAATCAAGTCTTTAAAGCACGCGCA
>NW_022170403.1:4654627-4724461 GCF_008802855.1 Photinus pyralis
AGTTATGCGTAGTTTTTTTTATGCGAAATTTATTTGTGAGAACATTTTGAAAATGACTATTTTTTTATGCAAAATGGGAGTTATGCGTCTTGACATTTATGCGTCGTTTTTTCAAACGCTATTTATTTTATGCAAAATGGGAGTTATGCGTGTTTGTATTTATGCGAAATGCTAGCGACCCTCTTCGGTCCTTCGTTACCACTTACCAATAGGGTTCAGCCCCACTCAATTTCTATTTTAACTCTCCCCGTATGAAATTGAGAATATACGAGGGTCTAATAACAGCAAAACCAATTTATATACTGGTTTATTCAATCAACAAAAACTCAAAATAAGCTTGACACTGTAGCACAATTACCGAAGCCAGAAAGAACTAACCAATTTCTGATAGTACCGACAATTTTTCATACTTTAAAGTTGGATATCAAACTTACGTATTGCGCAGGCAAGGTAATGCGATTAAGTTCAAAAAGCGGTATTTCCTATTCAGACTTGAAACAGCCATTAGGCCTATTTTTCCCAGATTTTTATAATTATATTAATTGAAGTGAAAAGGCTGGTGTTAGGTAAGTGGTTCGCTTTTAAATTGTCCCCTGTATTTATTGGTGTTGGTTAGGTTTTTTTGGGAAACACGAATCTATTGATTGTGGATTACAATAAAGCAATTTTGGAGTATTTAATCGTCGTTCCAAAACCCAAATTGGATAGCGTATCCCACAAACACAACTAGTGCAGCGGAGAGCCGGCGCTAACTCGCTTATTTGAGGTAGTTTTTTTTTTCGGAGTAGAAAGAATTGGGACCCACACCATTTTGTTCAGAAATGTTTGAACCTTCAGAATCTCGCTTTACGATATTTTCCCGTGGTCCTGACAAAAGTTATAGGCCGCTAAAGTTGAAATTTACTCATTTTCGCGCGCGCGACTAGACCACCGAAAGTATTTATTTTCTCAGCAACTAAGCGATATACATCAATACATCAGAATCTAAAGCATTCAATTTACCTACCTTGTTATGGACAGTTTTTAGAAAAATGACCGTCAACTTCCAAAATTCGTGTAGCAGATGAAAAGTGCGCACTTTGAACTCTTTTATTTCACGATATCGATTTCCAATATTTATAGCTCATTCGATGCTCCAAAGCATTGTGATTATTTTATTTTCTATAACATTACCGTGAATTTTTCATAATAAAAAAGTTACGCTCATTTAAGTAAAAACCTACCGACCTCGCCGAGTCGGTAATCGCGAGTGAGACGGAGAGGGAAGGATAGTCAGCAGCGTTCGCTAAACAAGGAGCGATGCGTAAGAGATTTTACTTTACTAAGAAATTTCTCCCCGAATACCAAAACTAGCTATTTAGGCCGTTTAGTTTACAAATGCATTCCGCCGAGTTGCATTGTAAAATCTCAAACAATTCATTAACTCCATGTATCTCAGTTGTTTGGTGAAATATATAGGTACAAATAGGTACCTTTCCCTGTAAATTTTGGGGGTTTTTATTTTTAAAAACTTCAACGAATAAAAACTATATGGGGAAGGTTTAGAGAGTTTTGATCACACAATATATTTCAACCCCCATTTCGAGGAACGATGGATCCAAACACCAAAAAAAAAATCCATGTATTCGTTTAGGAGCCACCCTCAAAAAAGTGGTAAAGTTTCTTTTTTTCTCAGCAACAGTTACAGAGACTGGTGGTAAGTCTTTGAATAGGTTTTGCTGTATGCCCTTTCCGGTTTTGCAAATAATTTTTCAAAATTCCTACCGCAAAAGGACACACCCCTCAATAGGGGTGCGAAAAAATGTTGATTTCGACGAAATTTGGTATCTGGTGGTTTTTGAATCTGAAATTAGTTTTTGAAAATTCGAAAAAAATAATTCCACTGCAATTCTTGGCCGGACAACGAAAATTGACAAAATTCCACGAAGTTTGTTGTCTAGGTACATACTTACGGAACTTATTTAACAGTTTTTCTTAAGGTCATTTTTCAAACAAAAGTTACACTCATTTGCAAATTGGTCTTTCGGGTCAGAAAGTGTTCTCCGACAGTGGCATAACAAGTACAGTAAACGTCAATATTACATGTTCTGTTAAGGGTGTCTACCTACATTTCACAAAAATTTGTCAAATAAAAAATGATAATTTTATCACAGCGAGCAACTTCGACATCAATGAGGAAACAGTCACAGAATAAGAATAAGTAGGCCATATTCTGTGGAAACAGACGAAAAAAATTCAACGCACAGTCTTTTTTCAAAAGCGAGATATACATCGACAGAAGAAATCCAAATTCCTCGTTTACCTATCACTAGATAACGACCAGATAACTGACTTTAACAGCCTAAGTACCTGCTGATAATCCTCCTAAGTAAGTTCCGGTATCTACCATTCAATATAATATACCTATGCCGTTTTTGAATTCTCCACCAGCGAGCTACAATACCATCCTAACCATCGAACTTGCCTTACATGGAAAAAATTTAAAAAGAAATTGTACGATTATCTAGTCAATGGGTGTTTCTACAACATACAAGAATTTTTTATATCTTCCAATATTTAATTGTTTGTTTGTTTAACTGTTCGTTTGTTTAATTAATGTTATATTGACTTGTTCCATACAAATGTTATTTGTCGAAGGAATTAAATAAAAAAAAATGAATGAATGAATCGTCTAGTGAAATCAAAAAACAAGCCTGAATCTTTGGGACAAAATCATACCGTTGTTACTGCTGATCTTGCAATATACAGCACAGCACAAGAGATACCTGATGTGGAGTAACCCCCAGAATTTACAGGGAAAGGTACCTACTTGTACCTATATATTTCACCAAAGAACTGAGATACATGGAGTTAATGAATTGTTTGAGATTTTACAATGCAACTCGGCGGAATGCATTTGTAAACGGCCTAAATAGCTAGTTTTGGTATTCGGAGAGAAATTTCTTAGTAAAGTAAAATCTCTTACGCATCGCTCCTTGTTTAGCGAACGCTGCTGACTATCCTAAATCCTTCCCTCTCCGTCTCACTCGCGATTACCGACTCGGCGAGGTGGGTAGGTTTTTACTTAAATGACCGTAACTTTTTTATTATGAAAAATTCACGGTAATGTTATAGAAAATAAAATAATCACAATGCTTTGGAGCATCGAATGAGCTATAAATATTGGAAATCGATATCGTGAAATAAAAAGTTATGAGAGTTCAAAGTGCGCACTTTTCATCTGCTACACGAATTTTGGAAGTTGACAGTCATTTTTCTAAAAACTGTGCATAACAAGGTAGGTAAATTGAATGCTTTAGATTCTGCTATAAATGTACTTTCATTTTACAAAAGGAATTATTGATGTATATCGCTTAGTTGCTGAGAAAATAAATACTTTCGGTGGTCTAGTCGCGCGTGCGAAAATGAGTAAATTTCAACTTTAGCGGCCTATAACTTTTGTCAGGACCACGGGAAAATGTCGTTAAGCGAGATTCTGAAGGTTCAAACATTTCTGAACAAAATGGTGTGGGTCCCAATTTTTTCTACTCCGAAAAAATTTTTTGAACGATTTCGCGGCTCTCTCCGCTGCACTAAACATATTCCCTCAAATATGCAAAATTATTAAATAGACTGGTTCACTTTTATAAAAAGCAGCGTTTTAACATGTTCTAGGGGCATTTCAGACAACATTTGGCCAAATAGGCGTTTTTTACTAATTTGGACCTGCTGAACACGAATATCGATGTTGGCATCTCGAAATCTGAACAGGAAGTTCAGAATTCAGGATGGCGGCCTATTTCCGAAAATGTTGATCTTTTCACTCATGCGACCGATTTTTTCGATCTAAAAACGGATTATAATGTTATTCCTGACGAAGGTACGGCACGATAATAATAGTGAACATATGTTGAAACAATGATTCCATAGTTTTTCTAACGTCAAAGTGCGTAAAAGTGGAAACCTTTTTTTCATAGTACCTACTGTATGGCTACTGTTTAAATTTGTTCACAGCGTATAGGTAATTATTAAATTATTTGTGTTTTGGCAAGCATTTTGGTTCCTGTGCGTCTTGTGATAGATATCCGCGATTACCTCACATATGGAAAAATTTCCTTTCATTAGAGGAAAACAAAAAGAAACAAGTTATTGTCGCATCACCTTGAAGATGCCTCATTTGACGGCGTACGGGTCATTGCTGGAAGGCTTCAATGACGAAAGAAAAGTTTTCTGTAGCGCCAGACGACACAGATTTCCTCCTTAGAAGCTTTTCACAAGGAAGCGGATACTAGGATAACGCTACAGATACAGATGTATTTCTGTTGCTTCTTCATCACTTCGAGAAAATACTGGCAAACTAAGTTTGGTTGCTGACCGGTACTTCAAGAAAGATGGTCTTTGTTCCTATCCATAATGGTGTGCAGAGGAACTGGCCAAAGGGAGTAGTAACGAATATCCTGTCCTTTTACGCTATCACATGAAGTGATGTCACGCCATTTGCTGTTGTGAATTTCCACGCTTGGGTGCATTTATTTTTATTTATTTATTTATTTTTGACCTTTATTTTTAAGCAGGGGGATTTCAGGCAAGGCTGGTCTACCAACCCAACCCACTAGACATTTACAAATACATATTTATATCCGAACCCGGATGTGAACCAGAGAGTGTTTCAAAAGCGCTCTTCTTTACTGTTCACGCTGGGTACCATACTCCTCAGCGAGAAGATATATCTTTTGCAAAAATCTTCGTGACAAAACTATACAAGGTTGGTATCATAATTAGGTACATAAAACTTCACTTGTTCAGAGTCTCGACTTGGCTCGCATATTTTAGGTGCCGTCTTTTCTTCTTTTTATTTAGCCGATACCATAGCTTCCACCGACGGTGCGCGTCCCGCTTAGTTCGGTAGGAAGAAGTCGCTACCAGACGTCCGTTTGGAAGAATGCGCACGTTCCTTGCCCCATCTCGGTTAATCAAGTAGGACTTCTCAGAGTGGAGAAGCATTGCCAGGTTTCAGGAGCTGCGAAGCTTTAGATCTAACAATTCTGAACTCCATTCTCTTGCGATTCCATCTAATCTTCTCTATAGCATTTCATCCATTTCCATAATTACGGCATATCAGGTGTAAAACTCAAGAGGTAGTTCTTTGCCCTTAAACTCTGAAATGTCGCCCAGACTCGCATATCTATCCTTGATTTTCTGGGGAAAGAATTGAAAATGGGTACATCCCCATTCTCACAACGTTAGATTAATTCCGAAGGCTGCTCTAGATATCGTCCGTTGTGGTTGTAAATAGGATTGCTTGTCAAAACTTTGTAAATGTCGCAAGGCTCAGTTGATTTGTACTAGGTACCTAATTCTCAAGAAGACAATTGACCTAACACCATGAAAATAAGATAAATTTGCCTTCACTTTTCTATATGCTTTCACACTTTAATAATAATAATATATCCTGAGTAACGGTAATTAATACCTAGCAAAATAAGAATCTTCTGAAACACCGCAGTTTAGTTGAACTCCTTCATTTTTTCATATAAAAATTAACGTAAAATTCGAAAGATTATATAGTTATCAAAACTTTATAAGAATTATGCAATATAAACGCATGTCGGGAATACTTATATGTATCGGGATAGAAACAATCGTTTTGCAAGTCCTCCTTTTGGCAAGGAGAGCTAGGAATTTCTTAATTCTTAATTTTACGCATCCTGTCGCTAAAAAAACTATTACATTATTGTTAAAACAATAGTTAACTATTATTATCGTGACGTACGTCAGGAATAACATTATAATTAGTTTTTATATCGAAAAAATCGGTCGCATGCGTGAAAAGATCAACATTTTCGGAAATTGGCCGCCATCTTGAATTCTGGACTTCCTGTTCAGATTTCGAGGTGCCAACATCGATATTCGTGTTCAGCAGGTACCAATTAGTAAAAAAAGCCTTGTTGGCCAAATGTTGTCTGAAATGCTCCTAGGACAGAAAAACTCCGAAAAGTGAACCAGTCTATAAATACGTGACTGAAAACTCAGTAAATTAAATTCCCCAATTAAGCAAACTTCCAATCGAGTGTTGAATCGAGATTTTCACATCTATTCTTACCTTTCTTTACCGAATAGGTCATACGAGTGAAATAAAATAAATATATACCTATTTGTACACAGAATACATTAAGTGAACATGCCTGCCTCATATCAGAAGATTAAGTTCTTGAAGTCTCCCTTGATTAAGAATTTATGTATACTTCTACCATTAAACATATCAAAATGAAAAGTTTGACAAGGGACTGCAGAAAACCCGATGTGCATTTAGCATTCACTAAATAATAAAGACGCATCTTTTGTTGTTTAATTAGTTCTCGAAACATTTCAGCACACATAATAAACTTTACAGCAGGGTGATAAATTTACTGTAACACTTTCAGAAATGTTTACGTTTCCTTTAAACCAAGAGGGTTAATTTGAAAGCAAAAGCTTCCATTCTGATTGCGAGACCTGCTAAAACTTGAAAGTTATCCTAATTATCTTTAACGACAGTTGCTAATGTTATTTAGAGGCGATGAAAACAATTACGTTGATCGAATTAAACACAGCTGTGTTGAAAATGCGAAATGTTCATTAATTTTGCAAATGTAAGATATGCATTGTTGTCTAGAAAATTGGATTTTCATATTTATACCTCAGCGTATCAGAATAATCAAGCATAATTGGATCATGGCTTCATGAAAGTTTCAGGGGTAGAACAAAACGCGTGAAACATAGAATTCTTTACAAAAGAGAATCCTGAAGGGTTCTGGATTGTGGGGATTCGAAATGGAAACCTGAAGAATCTTTTATACGGTCTCTACAAGTTACACGCTTTATACATTGTCTCTGTAAAGGCTTTTAAAACACTAATAGTGATATATAGCAACAACAAAAGTGAACCCTATTTGATCTTCCCTTTTATTTATAGTACTCGTACTTTCAAAGATTGTATACGAAATACGTATAATTAAAGGGGAATGAAACATAATCCGAGAAAGCATTATCTTAATGGAATGGAAAAGATTGATGTCCCAAATAATACAAAAGCTCGCTAACAATAATAATAATAAAATAATACCTACTCATAAAACCTTCGTTTGGATTTAGACTGTAGTAGGCGAGGTAGTAGGTATTTATCGTGAAATTATATTGGCACATTCGATTGCTCAATAGCATTTAATCTACGGTTTGCGATATTTAATCGTAGCATTAATGAACGCGTTAAAGCGATCAAAGAGAAAATCGTACTGTGGCAATTTCAGCAGCATAGTCATTGTGGTCATTTGAACTTTTAGAAGTTATAGTAACTAAACGCCATGTGGTAATTACTCTCTGTGCCATAATTTGTAACTGTAAGGTTTCATGCATGTGTATAAAAACACCATTACGACTGACGCAGGCATTATCTAAATAGCTAAAACTAGCTGTGCCACAACGGTTCCTCATAATACCCTTGTATGTATCACCGAATATACAATGACAAAGCGAAAGCATTTTGTTGCACGTACCTATACGTTTACGTTAGTTTAACGAAAGCGAACGAGAAGTTCTAAAGAAACAATTGTGACATTTTTTGAGAATGAAAAACACGGTTATTTGGGAACTCTCTTCTTTGAAGTATTTCTCAATTAAAATACTGATCATTAACGACAAAAGTTCTTTATTGATCCGCTGCGGATGATTATTATCCGGTAATTATTTAGCACTGTGACGTGTGAAGCTTTAAAATTCGCACGTAAGATGTTATACTCTAACCTAAATTTAATTACGTGGTTTTATTTATTAGATACAAAAATTAACAATAAATTTATAACAGTCTTGAATCGATTAATTTATAACAGTAATTGTTCGTTATCACTTAGAATTTATGCATCTCAAACACATCGAAGTTGGAACTGTCGTATAAAGCAAACCGATTTGCTTATAAGTGAAGTCGAGTGTTCCCGAGCGGTCGCGACTATTCCAGAACAACACATCCGCCTTCGTTCTCTATCGCCGATGACTAATATTTCATGGCGCCTCGATTTTCGCTACACCACTCCCTTCTTAAAAGTGTAGATTTCTCTTAAGCGCCCAAACCGGAACTTGAATTCTATGGCAATACTTCGAGACAACATGACGTCCTTGGTAACGCAGTGAGCCAAAGCGTGTTCCGCTGGTGCTTCAAACAAATCTTTAGATTCCTCACGGACAACACCAAAACGTGTGCTTTGCGTTCCAAAGTAATGTGCCATAAATTCCGCGAAAGTGGATTGCCGTGAATGAATTGAAGGGAGACCCTTCAATTCATTCACATTCGCTGTTTCCTGTTCCTCGGGATCGTTCTGTCCCGCCTATGGATCCAATCGATTTATATGCACCACCACTGGATTTCCTCATGGTAGTTTTTGTATCCGATATATTAAGACGATCAAGAGATCAAGAGGATGGTCCCTTCCTATTCTCTTTGTAGCTTCATGGATAGCCCGGTTTTCTTCTGGGGACGATACAACCAAACCAGATCTCCTTGGGCCATCACGTTGTACTGCACCATCATTCTGTCGCTAGCTAACTGCATATTATCACGAACGCTGTCGTGGATGGCACCTAATTTCTGTCGCGCAGTTTTTCACGTATTCGTTCCCCACAGTTTCTTCCTGGCCGGGTCTTTTACCAAATTGCAAATCGCACGGCAACCTGAGTTCCCGACCAAACGACACGGAAGCTGGACTCTGTAACTGGGCGCAAGCCTGTTGAGGGCCCAGAACAAGAGAGGGATAATAAAATAAATAAAAAATTAATAAAATGTTCTTTTACCAGAACGTCTGCACAATTGTCGCTTCTTGATTTGGTAGAGGATGCATCTACTGAAATAGTCCATGACCATCAGGATGTATTTATTTCCAGAAGTCTCTGGGAAGAGGCCTGCGATATCTATAACTATTTTTTCAAATGGACAGCCCACATTGTGCCTCATTGGTGCTTTCTTCTGCCCTACTGGTCCGTTGCTTGTGGCGCACACTGCACATTTTCTGCACCATTCCTTCACATCTTGTTTGCAATTTATCCAGTAGAATCGTTCCCGCGCCTTAACCAGCGTTTTCGTCACTCTTACATGTCCTCCCGATATACCCTCGTTCATCTGTCGTAGTACTTCAGATTTTCTGCTCTCCAGTACCATTAGCTGAACCCTTATTGCCGCTCCATTTTCTACAACCTTTTCAAGAAGACCGTCTTCCACCCGTAACGAGTCCCACTGAACGTAATACGCCTTTAAAACTGGACCATATCGAGATACCTCTTCCCAGGTTAGCCTTTTCCCTTCCATTCTCCAGTTTATCATCAAACGCAAGCACGGTCATTTTCTTGAGTTGTGGATAAAATGTAATAACCATCGCAATGTCGGTCTACACGAGAAACTTCTGATCCTACAGATACTTATTGACTTGATGACGGCTAACAGTTCTCTTCAGGTAACACAGTAATTACGTTCCGGTTTAGAGAAGACTTTACTGAAATATCCGATGACTCTCGTCCCCGTCCTGCATTTGAGATAGTACAGCGCCCATTTCAACATTGCTAGCTAGCCCTTCTCTTCTTCGATAGCTGAGCACCGGAGCCATAGCTAAAGCTTGTTTGAAATCTTCAAAAATCCGCTGACATCCATCATCCCATTTGAAATCGCTATACTTCTCTCTTATCTTCATCGAGGGCTTTGCAATATCGTCAAATCCACAAACAAATCGCCGGAAGTACGTGCATAAACCGAAGAAATTCCGTGTTTGGTGTTTCATGTTTATCTTTTGACTGGGGTCATTCTTGTACTGCTGGAACTTTGTTGGAATCCACTGTCATTCCATTCTCCGAAACCAGATGACAAGGATATATAACGTCTCTTTAGAAAAAGGTTGCACTTTTTCTCAAGACCAGTTCCATTAATCTGTCAAACATGGGTGGCGCGTTACACAAAACCCGACCCTATGATAAAGGCTGATTTCTCACGATGTTCGGGATCCAGACCAACTTGGCAGTAGCCTGTTTTCATATCTATGGTGGAAAACCATTTAGCACTCGTTAACGTATCTAGCGTGTCATCAATTCGGGGCAACGAATAAATATGTTTCTTTGTTACGTTGTTCAGTTGCCTATAATCTACGCAAAACCCCGTGCTGCCATCTTTCTTCTCCACTAGCGCCACAGGCGAGGTCCAAGGGCTGCTGGATAGTTCAATTATTCCTTGACTAGCCATGTCGCTGATGATATTCTCAGATTCGTTGCGTTTAACCAATGTAGTCTTCGTGGATGCTGCTTAATCGGTTAGGTATATCCCGTATTTATTTTATGTGTTACCATATTTCTTCGGCCGACAAGTCCTTTCTCTGAAGCAAACACGTCTTAGTAGCGGCAAATTAGCCTTTTAGCTTGGTCAAATTCTTGCATAAGACTGCGAAGCCTTTCTGGGCACTTGAAAGTGTCATCACTCTTGATTTTACTTACACAACACGCGACGTGCTCTTGGGTTTCATCGCTGTCAAGCAACTTTCCCGGAGACTTCCATCCACGCGAGCCATCACAACTTACTCGTAACACTCCGGCAGGGTGACATCATCCACAAGCACCACAATCTAAATGAGTCTGTTCAAATATTCTACAACATTGTATATAGTATTTTAGATCAATTCTGTCCCAAAAAGAAAATTAGATGTGAATCTTCATATCCTGTTTGGTTTTCTGCAGAGCTAATAAGAACAATTCAACATAAACATAAGATGTTTAAAAAATACAAACGTCTACGTCAAATAAATGATCCCGGATCAGACAACGTATATCTGCAATTTAGTCATTTAAGATCCGTTGTGAAAAAAGATATCACATCAGCTTATCGGGAATACATAACCGATATTGAAAAAGACATTGGGCGTGATCCAAAACGTTTCTGGGCTCACGTGAAGCATAGCAAAAAACAGACCGATCGAGTGCATGAAATAGAGCATTGTGGCGTACTTGCAACTACCGGTCCAGAAATCTCAGACATCTTTGCTGATTTCTTTAAATCAGTGTATTCACCTTCTCCGCCTAATTTGAACCCTTGCAATAATTCACACGACTCAGCCATGATGGATCACTATGGCATTCTCGTACTAAAATACATTGATCAACACTGTGTTCTAAGAGCCTTAAAGAAACTTAAATCTAAGAAGTCCATGGGTCCGGATTTGCTTCCTCAATACTTTTTTAAAGGCTACTGTGAATTACTGAGTAAACCGCTATGCATAATCTATAACCAGTGTCTTAAGTCGAACACTTTTCCCGACTTTTGGAAAACCACTAAGGTAACACCAATATTTAAAAGTGGAAACTATACAACGAAAAACGTCTGTCAATGTGCTCGCGCCCTATTATTTTTTCTCCAATATTATTTTAAAATTGATGGCAGATGATTCGGCCTCCAACTATAGACCGATCTCTATACTTTCTGTACCGGCAAAAGTTTTTGAAATTATTTTGAAGGATGAAGTATTTCAACATGTATTGCCACGAATTTCAAATTGTCAGCACGGTTTCACTTCGGGTCGATCCACAGTGACAAATCTGCTTAATTTTACGCAATTTGTTTCGAGCAGTATGAATCAAGGCGCTAATGTAGATGCTATTTTCACTGATTTGTGTAAGGCGTTCGATAAATGTGATCATGCGGTTATATTGTCAAAATGAAATATTATGGGTTGTCACTAGATTTATTATATCTCTTTAAATCGTATTTTACGGAGAGATATCAATACGTGTGGTTCCAAGGTATAAGTCCAAACTATATGCAGCCAGTTCCGGAGTTCCCCAAGGTTCGGTATTGGGGCCGGTCATTTTTAATTTATTAATAAATGGAGTAGTAAACGTGGTGAAAAGGTCAGAAATTCTGTTATATGCAGACGATCTAAAATTATTCAAAGCTATCTCAACTCGAGATGATTGTGAGGACCTTCAGGAGGATTTAGACGTCGTGAATAATTGGCTTGGCACCAATAAACTCGCTTTTAATGTGTCCAAATGTGCTGTTCTTACATTCACTAATAAGCCATCCCCAATAACCCATACGTACTTTGTAAATGGAAAGGTACTAAAACGTATATGGCAAATAAAAGATCTGGGAGTTATCTTAGACCACAGGTTAACTTTTAATGCTCACATACAAAAAAGCATAGCAACTAGCTTTAAAAACTTAGGGTTCATAATTCGGCTTGGTAAGAACTTCTCAAAAATAAGGACATTAAAGCTTCTGTTCTCATCCATAGTGAAACCACACCTGGAATACGCGTGCGTTATTTGGAAACCTCACAGTTCAACACACAAAAGAAGTTTGGAGAGAGTACAGAAGAAATTCTTGCGATATTTAAATTATAAAAAAAGTGGAGAGTACACATATTTTATTCCATATTCTGAACTTCTAGAGTCATTTCATATGGAAGTGTCGAAAAGAGACAACAATTAGCCCAGGTCGTCTATCTGTACAAATTACTGCACGGAACGATAAGCAACCCACCCAACTTGGCACAAATTCATTTTTATGTTCCACCTTTCTTTCGCCGTACACGTACCCTGTTTTACTCGTATATGCCCTATTCCCGCACTAATTTGCTAGCCTTTTCGCCTGTTGTTGATATGCAACGTCTGTATAATACCATCTGTAATTCAACAAATGTTGACATTTATTTCAATAGTATATTGAAAGACAAGTGTTACAATGCGACCTATTGTAATACGACTATCTTGTGGCACGAGTGGCGACGCGAAGCGTAGCCACGAGTGTCCGCAAGATAGGAGTATTACAATAAAGCATTGTAACACGCGTTTTTCATACTATTTTTTCTATTTCGGTGCTTTAATTTAATTAAAAAAATCATTATCAGAAACTATAGGGAACATTAGAACTAACATGTTTTATGTTGGGAACACTTTTTATGCCGTTAAGTTTTAGGTTGGCAGCGTAGTAAGACTGACATTTTGAAGTTCAAACATGGAAGTACCCAACGAAGTACCTACTTGTACTAACTAGTAACTGCCAACTTAAGAGATGAGTTACCAAAAAAAACGACTATAATCACTGTCTTTGTACAACTGTTTTCGGCCGAAAACAGTTGTACAAAATCATCATTGTGACACCGAAATAGAAAAAATAGTTTTAAATCATTGTCGACAATTGTACATCCATACTTTGAATTTATCATCAACATCTCGCTCTTTCTCACATTGTATACCCTTTTTGCAAACACATTTTTTATTTTTTATATATATATATATAATCTTATTTGGGTTTTTGTTTAGGTTAAGTGTGTTAAAATGTAAGTGGTTTCAATTAACTGGCTTAGAAAATTATTTATGTTTAATATTAGTCCGTAAAGTTAAGACATAAAAAAAATGTAAGTATTTATTTGTGAACTGCTCCACAGTAATTGGATGTTTGTTATCTGTTGTGGAGTATGAAAATCAATAAATAATAAATAATAAATAAGCATTACGGGTAGCAACTCATCTCCTTCTCTGTGAATAGGAACTCGTTCATGGGTCTACTCGAAGTACCTACTGCATTCTTCAGGTCGATCTTAAACCCAAATTATCAAGTCCATTCCCAAAATCATTTCATCGACTACTTGTGCTACAACACTATGCATACCTTTCTTGAATCCAATATCAATATGGACCGTCAGCTCTCCCAGCACAAGAGCTTGATCACCAGTCGCAGTCTGAGGTTTAACGATTGTAGCCTTTTCTCCCGGACTAGGTCATGTCTTGCAATGGTCTTTGTTGCACCCGTATCTAACAGCATCATAAACGTTTTCCCAAAACCAGTGCCATCTATGTATAGGGTTTACCAATAGGGACGATAGGATTTTAAACGTTTAAGGCGGCTATGTTGGATGCCAAACATTTGACATATGCTGTCAGTTGTCATCAGTAAGGCTTGCCATTTCATCATGAACAAGTTCACGTTGCCTCAACGCTTGGAAATTATCCAACAACATGCCACACAGCGAACGCTACAATGGACTTATTGCGTCAACAGTTTGGTGAATCGTTGATTTCTCAAAATGGCCCCCACAATTGGCCGCCAAGATCATGCGATTTAACACCATTGGACTTCTTTTTGTGGGGCTATGTGAAGTCAAAGGTTTATGCGAATAAACCCAAGACTCTTGACGAGCTCGAGGCCAACATTCGAGCGACCATAGCTGCCATTCCACCCGATATGATCCACCGAGTCATCAAAAATTGGTCCGATCGGATGAGCCAGTGCAAAAAGAGCCGCGGTGGCCATTTGAACGATATTTTGTTTAAATCATAAATGGCATGAAATACAGCATCTAATAAAACCAATCAAACCTAAATTTGACCAAATTGACCGTGTTTTATTTCAATTTAAAATCATATCGCTCTTATTGGTAAACCCGTTATAAACTATTTGGTTGAGTTGAGTTAAGTAACGCGACTTGAATGGCAGTCTCCGGGGTATAACTTAGGCAGGTCTATGTTCACCCCTTCCCATCGACCCGTTTCCTGATTATTGTTCCATTTTTCTACAACCCTTGTATCACAGCCCTCAACGTTTTGTTCTGTTTCTGTTACAAATACTCCAATCTTTCCATACTTGCATCCTTTTCTTCTGTAGCAATGGTGTCCATGCATCCATCTAGGACTTCTTGTTGAAAATGGTTTAAAAAGAACAGTTCACATGTTGAAGGATTGATTGAAAACCTGATTTTTTGAAACCTTTCATTGATCCAGGTAGTACAAGATATTGTGATCAGAAATCAGGTCTTGGGTTATTGTGTGGATGGTAAGGTGGAGATAAGAGATCCACATGAATCACCTTGCAGAGCTCCGACCTGAGAAGACATGGTTTTGGTTCCGAAGAAAAGGGAAGAAGGGGTTGTATAACACTGGTACAGGATGCTGTAGAGGAAGGATGCTTTCCGTTTTACTTCTACAAGCATTTGGTGACTGTCTATCAAGTTGAAAGCATTTCGACAGTCCACTTTTAAAAAGACGTAATCCGTCTCTTTGAATAGCTTAATAAACGTTCTTGTCGTGTATATCACAGCTTCGCAACCACCTTTAGTGTTGACACCAAGTTGATAGGGATGGAGTTCTTCTCCCGTTTCAGGACCCACGTGTCCGCAGGCAATTTTGGCTGCGATCCTTCGAAAAGTAGCGGCCACGGCGATTGGCCCGACTCCGTCTTTCTTGGCTCAGAGGTTTGCACCGTAAAGTATACTCAAGACTGTTTCGCAAACTTTCACAGACAGCATAAGAGTTTAGTTTGATTTAGTTTACTCTTGAGAGTAGCCAGCTTCACCATTGGTAGGTCCAGTTAAGTCCTTTAAGTGCTGCGTGCGAATTTCATCCATTCCTGGGGCTCACCCGTTTGAAAATGATTGCATTGCTCCCGAGGCGTCATCATCGGTAGCCCTCTCGTAAATGTCTTCGCGGCATCTGGCAATTGCAAATGACGACTAGGATGGAGAGCAATAGTGTGGCGGCATCTTCCTTCGGAAGGCTATCCTCAGAGGACAGTAGGCAAGTGGCCTCCGATACTTTCGACTCGAACCGTCTAGTTAAGGAACTGCCAGAGTGGTTCTATAATAGGACTAGGATCGGTTTATGTTTGACAATTCTGAATCTCTGTTAATATTCTTAGAATTAAGTTTACCTCCATATTAAAAATTCCTTATCACTGTTAATTTTGACGCATTAGAGCACAAGTCAGCACAAACCCGGCATAAATTAGGACTGCTCCGTTCTTGCGCTTGTGGGAACAACTTAATGCCTACGTAACTAATATATGAAAAAGAAGAAAAAAAAGAAAGTCTCTAACAATATCAATGAACAAAAAATTGTTTTTTTTCTCTGATATATGACATTCATTTAGAACTAAGAATATTACCTAAGGAAATACGCGCTTATACATACAGATATTAGATGGGTACAAGTGTTTGTATTTCCATCGAATTTGAATTGCTTTAAAATTTCGCAGAATCGCATTAATTTTACTTAGGCATAATCATTTGAAGAACCTTTAAAGCGTTTAAGCGCGGAGATTTAATTTAAACGCTCGAAACTAAAATGATTTATATTTATTTCACGTCTAATAAATTATCGCTGTAGTCGAGCACATTCGTCGGTATATTGAATCCTTCAAAATAAAACCTAAAATCAATTTGAATAAATCTGTCTTACCCAGAGCTTCCCACACTCGCTGGTCCGTATTTTCATCCCATTTGACAATCGATGTTGCTCTCAATTCGGACTCATTCACATCGCAGAAAATTATGTATTCCTCGGGGATTGCAATCGAAGAATCGCATTCTGGACTTCTTCCAAAAAATGTTACATTTACATTCCTGTAACAATAAATCAGTAACAGAGATTTCGTTTTAAAAATGAATAAAACAAATTGATATTCTCGGAAAGCTGTTTTTGAAGGTACCGCCAGCAATTTAGGCAAAATCGAAATTAAATGCATATTTAAAAGAGAAAAATTTAATAAATGTATCAAGAGAATAATACTCTAGGGAGTTCGCTCTTTCAGCAGTTGGATTACGTCGAGTCGATGCCCCAGGTGCGCAGGGGGTTTAAACAGCTTTCTGATTTGGAGGTTGATAAAAAGTTTCTACATCAGAATTTTTTAAGGCAGCAATTAAGAACTTAATTTTTTCCTAAACCTATACATTTGGCAGATGTGTCGCCGTAAATTTGGTATATCTTTTGTTTATTTTCTCCACACCATTATACTTTTTTAAGGACATTCGTTGTCCAACTTAACTATATTTCCAACGCATCAAATTTGTTTCAATAATCAATAGTATGTAGTAGGTACATACTCATAAATATTATCTACACATAACTGTGCTGAACTCGACTCTTTTTAATCCGTATATTCACTGAAAATTGAAGGTGGCATTATATCCGAAGTTAACAAAGTATAAAAAGTAATGAAACACCGACACTACATTAAACATCGAGATGTTTAATTGAATACCACGCCAATACAGCGATTTGCTCTTTCCTTTTCGTCAATGTACCGTGCTCTATAGATTTCAATCTCATTCAGCGCAAGTAACCCCTTAATTCAATAATCGCGTATTAGTAACTGAACTTTTTCGCTCCATTCCAGCAAAAAAAATTGTCTTACAAAGTTTTCCAACTTGTTTTTTAGACTCGTATATATAAATGTCTTCGCTACGATGTTTATCTAACAAATATCTTCTGACAGTTGCTATTCAATATTTCAGAACACGCATTTCAAATCTAACATTTTCAATACAATTTACATCAATTTTGAAACGAGAAAACTACTACCGCGTTACAGCGAGTAAGTTAAAAGAAAGTTAAATTTGAATTTCTTTCATGAATAATTCTACTTCGAAAGATAAACACATCCGCTAGATGGGATTTTGATTTTAATTTTGTTCTTGTTTGTATACTTATTTTGACAAGATTTCCTTTTGCAATTAATAGAATATTGACTTAAAATATACATAAAATAAACCATCTATGTAGCTACAACGAAGTGGCGAAGATCACAAGGTGACTTTTTATATGAACTTTTACGTTTACTACTGTAACTTTGGTGACCTTTAACCTTTTGATCCCAAATTGAATATGGTTCTCATTCGGACCATGAGCAACCTATGCAGGCTGATTCAAATTTATTTTAATTTTTATTTTATTTTATTATCCCTGTCTTGTTTTGGGCCCTCAACAGGCATGCGCCCAATTACAGAGTAACCCGCATAATGCTATTTAGAGGTGCCTTAAGATGGTCTATACTACTCCGGTATTTACCTTATGAATTAGGAAAACTGCAGGAAAACCTAATTCGGAGTAGCCGGTAGAATGCTCGGAACTGCCCTAAGGTAATTTCCATCTCCGCCACAGATGAAAAATTCACCTCAACCGTAGCCTACCGATAGAACTAGCCGTGACACTCATCCCCACTATTGCTTTGACGTCACAACTGACGGCGGCCGTCATATCGACTTTTAATGTAATTAATTCCAAGTAAGTTTTATGTTAACTTATTTTGTAATGTTGTATACTTAAATTAACTGTATTCGAACAGAATAAGTAAGAAAATGCCAAGTAGGTGCTGCGTCCCTGGTTGCAAAAGCAATTATAGTTCAAGACACAAGGTTACTGTTTTTCTTTTTCCGAAAAATGAAGACAATCAAAAAAAGTGGTTAAGATGTATTCACCAGGACAATTTCGAAATTACTAGTTACTCCAGGGTTTGTATAAAGCAGGGTTTGAATAAAGAGCAGAAATGGTATGTATGTTTCATTACATTACTGAATCTCGCCCTTTGTACACATTTCTATGTAATTTAACCTAGGTACTTATTAAAGACATTTATTATTTCTCCGACATTTTCATTATTGGGGTAGATAAGATAACTATACAAGACGGTACAGTATGAAGAGTTCCACGAGACCAGATTAAACTTGCCGAAGACGCGTATCCCACCATTTTCGAAAATCAGCCATCATATATGAAAGGGGTGTAAATGATGAGTAACGGGAAAATATACACCTGCGCAACTACAAATGACCGAAAACCCGTAGTCCCTAGGTGGTCCAGGGGCCGAAATATCGATGGAACAGACAGATAGGCAGACGACGGAAAATCGAGCACATAAGCGTCACCTCAACTTCGTTTTGTTACGCTAAAAAAGGCAGATGTATGGTGCGCCGTTTTACTATTTATTATACATTTATAACGTATATGAAGATATTTAAATAACAATTGAATTGTTACCAACAAATTCAACATCTCAAAAAAATGTTAGCCAAATGTATGCAAATGTAAGAAATGTTAATATGGATTTTAGCGTTTGAATCCTAAAACACTACAAGATGACAGAGATGAATATTAAACATTGCCAATTTAATTGTCATGCATCAAAATAAATAGCAATTTCTATAAAAGATTTAAACACATAAGGCATTTATTTGGAACTGTCCAGCTATACCAGAAGTGAAATACATTTGCTGCTGTGTGTAATTGAATTGATATTAAATAAAATTGAGTCGAGTATGTTTGCATCCAAAAAAAAATGTAAACCATTCTCATGCGTATATCAAATTAAATCGCATGCATTGAAATTCGTATATATGCACTTTAAAGAACAAACGTTATTCACGTATGGGATTAAAATAGATACCCGTTGCGACATTACCTATGGAAATGAAATTATTCGTAAGGTATGGCATAAAAATTAAATCGAAGTTTAAGATGTAGCATTGAATTCCAATGAATTTAATAGTGCATCTTTTAATTAAAATGAACGTCGAATTATTTTGTGAATCATTTCTATGCGATACACCGCATTAAAATACATTGCATTTTAAATGTGCTTATACATACAATGGAAATTCGGTCTGCATAAAATGTAACGCATAAGAATAAGACACAAATTTAATGTATCAAATGGAAATGGTATGAATGAAAACTACTCTGCATGCAAATGCGCAGTTACGTTAGAGAAGGAAAGTAGCCGTAGGTCGTAGGTACGTTTTATTTGCGGTTGCGCAAAAACAAAACAGCTGTTATTGATTGTTACTTACATCGAACGTATAAATGGATTATTTATACGTTCATCAATTTTGAGAAGGCAAGCGATTTATTGGGTTATTTACGTCGGTCACACGTGACCTTTACAGTTTTTACGTACATATTCGGTAAGTCCAATTTTACGATTCCTTTTATGATAACAGTAAACAATGAATGTAGGATTTGCACCTGCTGCGCAATATTGTTTAATATAAAGCAAGAAAAAGGCCGATGGAAATCGAAAGATGTGCAAGAGGCGCCGGGTCCCCTTAACAATAAATTGGAGGTGTACGCTGTCGCTATAAAAATAGGTAATCTCAAATTTCACTTATTCTTACCTGTAATGCAAATTGAGTGAACAGTTACAGGTTCGTGGGAATTAATAATGGATAAAGAGTCCAGAGATAAACCGTGTTAATGGAACGAAGCTCATGTTCTACGACTCTTGTAAGGAACAAGCACATCGACAAGTTGATGCTCCTTCGTAATGGAAATTATGTCGAGTTCAATCGTGATATATCTACTAACACGATTAGTTAAATATGTAATCTCCATTGAATGAGAGATTTGTATATTTACAAGATGCTAATACATGTACCTGTGTAGAAACACGAGCACGTGAGACATTGTTAGACACGTATCTCGTTCTGTTTGATGGGTGCACCGTAGTATGTAAACGAAGACGTGTCATTCGCTAACAAAGTTACACAAATATTGTCAACAAAATTTGTATCCTGATAATTAAACGATTATCCTATTCGTCATCTGGAAGCGTTTATTTCAAAAGTGAACCACACATCGAGAAATGTAACTTCCCTACATACCAAAAGGCAGATTGAAAGAGAAGTCCTCGCAGGGATGATAGAAGCGTAGTTCCTCTTAAAAACCCCTGTTAAAGTTTTTCTAGAAGTGCTCCAGAATTTGAGAAATTAATTTTTTTGACCTAGCACATTTCTAAATAGAACACCTAACTTTGACATCGCATTAAAGAAGTTACAGAGAGGTTAGAAGAAAATCCCCTATAGGGGCGATAGAAGGGATGTTCCTCTTTAACACCCTGCTCGCGGTTTTTCTGGAAGTGCCCTAAAATTCGAGAACTTAATGATTAAGGGTATTTTGGTCATTCTTTTAAATGTGAACGTTGTGATTTTGGTCATCTGTTTTGCTCATGCGGGAGCTGTGGTTATGAAGCCGATTTTGTGTAATTGTTGCAGTTATTCACATTAAAGCCGGATCCGGCTTTATAGTTCCGTAGCCGTAAGAACGGAACCGTAAAATCTGACGTTAACGAAAATTATGCGATTTATTGTTACCGTAGTGGTAAGAGATGAGCTTGCGTATTTATCTGCCATTGTAAGTCATCTGTCAGTAAGAGTAACGTGCATTTCAAAATAATAATAACCAACAAAGTGTCAATAATTACTGTAAATAAACGAAACGAACGTCCGGATAAACTCAACTGTTTGAATTATCCGAGTACTATCGAAGACAGGCGCGTTAGCGCGATTTACCGTAAGGAATAAGATTTGGGCATTTCCTACGTACCGTAACCGTTCTAACGCAACGTAAACGGGAACTATAAATGTTCACGCGCAACAAGTAGGGTTTAATTCCAAACGTTACGGTACGGTGTTGCGGGTACGGAACTATAAATTCAGCTTAAATCACATGACAGCCGACAGGTTTGGTAATTTATTTTCGGCGAAGTCTTCAGATTAAATAGTATATTAAACCACGATTACTAATTTATTCATTTCATAATTTTTCGTTTTGGTTATAAGTTTTTGTGGTCCTGTGTATTGTACCTGTTAACGGTAATTTCTATATGTCAGCCACTTCCAACCAAATTCAAGTCCACGGCTTAGTAGCCACTGTTATGGAGGTGGTTAGAAGGCCTATTGGTGTAATATATTTATGAGGCATTTACAAAAATTGGAGCTGTAGATCCCGGTATATATACCGTAGCGTTCGAAAATGTGATAGGTAATTATTTTACAGTGTTCTTTTATTACCATATGTACCGATCACATTAACGAAATGGATCACTAATTGGAGTGTATTCATCTGGTTGGTCCACGCGCGGCGCCACTAAAAAAAGGTGCAAGAGTTGTAACCTCACTTTGCAATCTTTTTGGCTTTCCTTCAATAATTATCAAGAGGACTTCCGTTGTGTACATTTTTTGTTATATTCGAAACCTTAGATCTTACGAAACACTTTCATGGTAGTAAAAGTATATGCTAATGTAGCCTTGTAGGTATATGCTGTTTATCTCAGAGTAAGAAATAAAGATAGCGATGCCTTGATGCTTATCAAAACGCGCCATAATCTCGTCGTGTTTGTAAATATTGCAGGAAGCGAACTTGTCACATTTCGCGAAACCATTTTTTAATTAATATTAATAATAGATATATAGAAAGGATCTAAATGGATTTTTAAATATTTATAAAGGTGGTGAAAAACAAACTATTATAAGTTGAAATTAAACGGCCTAATAAGAAAATTTAAGATAATTAGTGTGTCACGACGGCAACGCTGTAGCGATTTGACAGATGAAACTATATCTGTTTATTTCTAAAAATCGTAATTTTCGGCATTTTTAGTTCATTTTATAGATTGAAACTTATTCCATTGTGTTTAATAATTTATCAGCACCCTTTGACATGGGGAAGGGTGTTCTGTTTGTGGAACTATCTTTGTTTCCTACTCTATATGTTTATAAATTTATGCGCTACATTTACACATGACAAAAGCATTGTTCTATAAACAGGCATGCACCAAAGTTACCGCATCTCATCAGTCATCATCAAATGTTTACCGACATTTTCCATCGTGGATCTACCGCTCCAGTTTTCGTAAATGCCCAATAGGTATTATGCTGTCGGTGCCCATATTACAGTGACTCTATAAAGACAGTGTGGCCATATGCTCATTTCCGCCATTTTTCCCAAATTTATTATTGAGCTTATGGGAGAATCGCACATTTTGAGTGTAGGAATGTTGCGATTTACGCAAATCCTTCTTTTGAGAATTTTTTTTCGGGAGGTTTTTAGGGGTATTAGCAGATCAAATTACCGAATGGCTTGGGTTGTTCAATAAATAGGATTTGACATGTGTGTTCATGGTCTTTGTCTTGTAACCGGCTGAAGTGTAAAGTACGGCTTGTCTTGAAATATTTTGTTATACCTTAACTGTGTCCTTTTGCTTTTTTGTATCAGGTGAGGTATTTGCTTTATTCAATTAATCTATAAATGTGCATAACTTGAATGTAGATTGTAACTCTTTACTTATGTACTTACTGGATTCAATCACTTGTACCTCTTAATGTGTAACCTTTGTTGGTATTGGCAGTCATGTTTCATTGTCGGTAGGGCTGTATCTGTGCTGTACAGTCTCTTGTAAAAGTAATGTCCCTCGGATACCTACCACTGTAGCATAGGCAACCAACATCCCAGCCGCCTAGTCCAAGTTGGATTTGAAGGTGTGCGAGGTAGCTATCTAATGCGGTTCATTTTCAGCAGATATTCCCATTTAGCCAAACTAAATACTAGTTAGTAGAATAAAAGTGAATGCCATCGATTTATTAGCTCAAAGGATCTGCGCTGCATATCCTTGGCTTGGTGCAGTAAACATTTTTACATTTCTTACAATTGGTTTGGTGCGTTTTAAATTTGCAAATAGTTTAGCTAGAGACTATTAAGACAAAATAATGGCCTTTCACTTTTTAATTTTTTGAGTAGTTTTTCTTCTAACGAAATAAAGGTGACATTCTTGTCCTTTAATGACATTGAAATTCCAGTGTCATTAATAATTACTTGCGAGTAGGTCTCCTCATGGAATGCGATTAATTGCCCTACAAGTGAGTGCACTGTGCAACAATACCTTTCTTTTGTAACTAGCATCAGAAATTGAATGATATGCATTTGTGATACTTGGTCGTGGTTGATTTAATATCGAATTTAGTTTAGGAGAGCTTTTACGTTGCATATTTTTGAGTAGGTAGGCATATTATAAGGATATTTAGTCCAGGTTATAGGTATATTTTTTGACAAAAAAAATTAGTTACCAGTTAAACCGGCTTTTTCATGCAGGTGAAATGATTAGAAATTAGGGAAAAATAATTAAAACAGCTGAATTTTTCCGCGGGTGTCATCCCGGGGTTTGAAAGAAGTGGGAGGTGGTAGTTACAAAAGGAACGGCATTGTCGCGCTTCCAGTGCAGATAATCGCATTCCATTAGGAGGCCCGAGTAATTAATAATGAGACATCAATTTCAATGTCAGTATAAAACGACAAAATCATCACATTTATTTTGTTAGAAGAAAATCTACTCGAAAAAATTAAAAGTAAAAGGTCATTATTTTAGCTAAACTATTTCCAAATTTAAAACGCACCAATTGAAAGAAATGTAAAAATTTCTATTGTATTAAACCAAGGATAGATTAAAGCAGCGCAGATCTTTTGAGCTAATAAATGCCATTCATTTTCATTCTACTTACTTATTTTTAGTTTGGCAAAGTGGGAATACCTGCTGAAAACGAACCGCATTAGATACCTACCTACCTCCCACACCCGCAAATCCAACTTGAACTAGTCGGCTGGGATGTTGGTTGCCTATGCTACAGTGGTAGGTATCCGAGGGACATTACTTTTACAAGAGACTGTACATACTTGCATGTGTACATATTTGCGTATTGTGCTTTTTAGTCACTCTCGATTATTTCATTGCATTTCATTATATTTGCTTATTTGGGACTGGAGTAATCAAGAGGGAAGTGTGCTTGTTTAGAGGGGATCGAGTTATTCAAGTTTATACGGGCCTTGGTGAACCTAACACTAACATTTTCACTCGTTCCGAACCCAACAACTTTAGCCCATGTCTACAGGGCCTGGGTAATCCTCCCGGCCGTCGAGGTATATTTAACACTTCTTAGTTTTGCCTGATGTATGTGTTGTAATACCTGGAGAATGTCTCGATTCCATTTTGGTTACTCATAGCGTGTTTGTAGTATTTACCCCGGTTTCGAGGGGGCTCAAAAGTGCTGTACATTAGATGTTTATTATAGGACTACTCCGAATTAGGTTTTCCTGCAGTTTTCCAATTCGTAAGGTAAATGCCGGAGTAGTATAGAACCACCTAATACCCTCTGCAGGGGCGCCGCTAAAAACCATTATGCGGGTCACTCTGTAATCGTATTGGTATTAGATTCAATATAAACTTAATCAGCTATTTATTTTTACTTTTGGTGTTCCTTATCCATAAAACACCCTCAGTGCCTGCTGAGAACCCAGTTATTACACAACGTAGGTGTCCTACATGACGATCACGATCTTAGTGCACTCTGAGTGGCCCCCGAGTGACAGATTCTCGCGGGAAACTTAAGCGAGAATATTCAAATAGGCAGCCATGTTAGTTTGGCATTCCCTCTACTACAGAATATGGTCAAATATTCCGGTGTGATTTGAAGTTGGCGTTAGCCCGCCAAGATCGGGTTCATAACCACAGCTCCCGCATGCGCAATAAAAATTACGGAAAGCACAAAGTTCACATTTAAAAGAATGAAGAAATTCTCTTAAATTAATTTATTTCCAGACTTTGCATAACTTTATTTACAATTGGTTATCAAATTACAACCACTATATCTCCGTGTTGATAGTTACGTTGGTACAGCCTTAATTTTTTTCTTAAATTGTAGAGTACCTACTTTTAGAAAAACCAAAAAATCGGTTATTTAAGTTATGTCAGGTCTATTCTACCGCCCTCGCTATAACTTTTACCAGCCGTAACCAGAACAATAACGTGTATGAACTGTACACAGACATTAAGTGTGCGTTTACAATGTACCTACGTATACGTAAGAGATACATAAAACGTAAAAATTTCGCAAAGTTGAACTGTATAGAAACATACGAAGGTGTTAAGTTTACAATGAACGTAATTTTTACGTACGTATATGTAAGCGATATGTAAGTCTTGCGCATAGTCGCAAAGGTTGAAAATGTTTCAAAGTTACGTACGGTCAAATATCATACTACTTGTAATAGATCTTTGGTTTATTGCAAACAGCGAAGTAAATTTACGGAATCGATACAGATATATACGAGTTACGGTTTATGAAATTTTTGTATACGTTCATTGTAAACGCACACGTACATACAGGTAGATATAAGGTTTTAAGTAGGTAATAGATCCACTGTCAATAACCACCTCCATAACAGTAACTACTACGCCGTGCACGTGCACTTACATGCAATGCAAATAGCAGTTGTCTACCGTTATAGGTACAATATACAGTGGGCGTCGATTCCCGAAGATGTGCTTTGTTCACATCGACTGACCTTGATGTGAACGTGAATGTCACTGCATTCTCGAACCTACCACATCGAGCGAAAAGTTGATCGAACGCAACGACTGGTCTAGACCACTCGTTGCGTGAAAGTCATGCGCAGTTGTAGCTACAGGACGGATCTTGCAGCTGTTTTGCTATAGAGGTTATTCAGTGCCCTAACCTATAAATTGACATATTTTCTGTGAAATAAAACATGGAATTGTTCGAGGATTTTCTGGTTATTAATAGCAGTATCCATAATGCAAAAACAAAACAAAATACAAAACTGACAAATAACAGTTCAATTCTTGTCTGTGATTGGTTATCGCCTAAAGTTTCTCCACGATTCGGGAATGCAGCTAAACTTGAACTTATCCCTCTCGTATGCGATCATGACGTCATGGCGGCCGGTCATATCACATGCACATCACGGAGCATATCGACTAACTTCGGGAATCGATGCCCTCAGGATCACAATAACATAACCAAAAAGAGAGATTCTTATGGAATGAAAAAAGCAGTGATCGTGGTTTCCTATATTATAGTCTGGGACTTCACCGAAAATTATAAACAAACATTTTCAAGTGAATGACATCAATCATCACGCAAAATCGGCTTCATAACCACAACTCACGCATGCACAGCAAAATTACCTAAATCACAACGTTCACATTTAAAAGAATGAACAAACACACTCATAAGTTCTCGAATGATAGGGCACTTCCAGAAAAACTGCGAGCAGGGTGTTAAAGGAGGAACATCCCTTCTTTCACCCCTACAGGGGGTTTTCTTCCAACCTCTCTGTAACTTCTTTAATGCGATGTCAAAATTAGGTGTTCTATTTAGAAGTACGTGCAAGGTCAAATTTAAAAATTAATTTCTCAAATTCTGGGGCACTTCTAGAAAAACTGTAACATGGGTTTTAAAGGGGAACATGCCTTCTATCACCCCTATAGGGGGTTTTCTTCCAACCTCTCTGTAACTTCTTTAATGCGATGTCAAAGTTAGGTGTTCTATTTAGAAGTATGTGCGATGGTCAACTTTAAAAATTTATTTCTCAAATTCTGGAGCACTTCTAGAAAAACTTTAACAGGGGTTTTTAACCCTGCAGTGGTGACCTCGGTCTGAGAGACCGAATTTGATTTTGGCTTGATTTCGTAGTTACTATACGCATGTAACTTGGCTTAAAATAAAGGAAAAAGTACAGTCAATAAATAAAGGCATATAAATCGAAAAATAAATTTTATTCTTGTAACATAACCAGTAGCGGTCCCAGGATTTGGTAAAGGGAGGGGCTCAAACCCGAACTTTGCCCCAACATGGAAAAAAATGAAAGAAATCTAATGAAAAAAATGAATGAGGGGGCCCGTGGCCCCCCCCCCTGGGACCGCCACTGACAGTAGCGGTCTCAGGATTTGGTAAAGGGAGGGGCCCAAACCCGAACTTTGTCCCAACACGGAAAAGAATAAATCTGATGAAAAAAATGAACAATAGGGGGGGGGCCGGGCCCCTGGGACCGCCACTGAACATAACTAAATTGAATTATACACAATACTAAGCTTATGGGGGGATGCGCGATGCAATGCTGCGCTGACTAGAATTTTCGTAGCATCAATGCACCGGAAAGCGGCCAATTACTCACGGCACTAAATTGTCAAAGAACGGCTTGCTTCATCAAGTTGTTCGTCTGGTACTAAACTCAGACACGCAAAATATTAAGCTAGCACAACTAGCAGTGCCATGCGCTGCATCGTTTTTATAAAAATTTGAAAAATACTTTTCGTCGGTCTGAGAGACTGTGCGTCACCACTGAAGGGTTAAGAGGAACTACGCTTCTATCATCCCTGCGAGGACTTCTCTTTCAATCTGCCTTTTGGTATGTAGGGAAGTTACATTTCTCGGTGTGTGGTTCACTTTTGAAATAAACGCTTCCAGATGACGAATAGGATAATCATTTAATTATCAGGATACAAATTTTTTTTGACAATCTTTGTGTAACTTTGTTAGCGACGTCATCGTTTACATACTACGGTGCACCCATCAAACAGAACGAGATACGTGTCTAACAATGTCTCACGTGCTCGTGTTTCTACACAGGTACATGTATTAGCATCTTGTAAATATACAAATCTCTCATTCAATGGAGATTACATATTTAACTTATCGTGTTAGTAGATATATCACGATTGAACTCGACACAATTTCCATTACGAAGGAGCATCAACTTGTCGATGTGCTTGTTCCTTACAAGAGTCGTAGAACATGAGCTTCGTTCCATTAACGGTTTATCTCTGGACTCTTTATCCATTATTAATTCCCACGAACCTGTAACTGTTCACTCAATTTGCATTACAGGTAAGAATAAGTGAAATTTGAGATTACCTATTTTTATAGCGACAGCGTACACCTCCAATTTATTGTTAAGGGGACCCGGCGCCTCTTGCACATCTTTCGATTTCCATCGGCCTTTTTCTTGCTTTATATTAAACAATATTGCGCAGCAGGTGCAAATCCTACATTCATTGTTTACTGTTATCATAAAAGGAATCGTAAAATTGGACTTACCGAATATGTACGTAAAAACTGTAAAGGTCACGTGTGACCGACAGAAAATAACCCAATAAATCCCTTGCCTTCTCAAAATTGATGAACGTATTAATTAATCCATTTACACGTTCGACGTAAGTAACAATCAAGCTGAGTACACTAACCGCTGTGTGGTTTTTGCGCAACCGCAAATAAAACATACCTACGACCTACGGCTACTTTCCTTCTCTAACGTAACTGCGCATTTGCATTCAGAGTAATTTTCATTCATACCATTGTCCATTTCCATTTGATACATTAAATTTGTGTCTCATTCTTATGCGATACATTTTATGCAGACCGAATTTCCATTGTATGTATAAGCACACTTAAAATGCGCTGTATTTTAATGCGGTGTATCGCATAGAAATGATTCACAAAATAATTCGACGTTCATTTGAATTAAAAGATGCACTATTAAATTCATTGGAATTCAATGCTACATCTTAAACTTCGATTTAATTTTTATGCCATACCTTAACGAATAATTTTATTTCCATTGGTAATATCGCAACGGGTATCTATTTTAATCCAATACGTGAATAACGTTTGTTCTTAAAATGCATATATACGGATTTGAATGCATGCGATTTAATTTGATATATATACGCATGAGAATGGTTTAAATTTTTTTTGGATGCAAATATACTCGACTCAATTTTATTTAATATCAATTCAATTACACACAGCAGCAAATGTATTTCACTTCTGGTATAGCTGGACAGTTCCAAATAAATGCGTTATGTGTTTAAATCTTTTATACAAATTGCTATTTATTTTGATGCATGACAATTAAATTGGCAATGTTTAATATTCATCTCTGTCATCTTGTAGTGTTTTAGGATTCAAACGCTAAAATCCATATTAACATTTCCTACATTTGCATACATTTGGCTAACATTTTTTTGACATGTTTAATTTGTTGGTAACAATTCAATTGTTATTTAAATATTTTGGTATACGTTATAAATGTATAATAAATAGTAAAACGCATCTTGTACACACCAGCATTTAAATAGGTTTGTGATGTAGATGATCGCAAAGAAAAAGCATTCAAAATAAACCTATCGCATTTTAAATGCAATTTATAGTATTTACAGGCATTAAAAACTGAAGTGGTGCTACGGGATTCGTCATATAAACGTCGTTATTTTGTGACATGTTACAAAGGAAACTATTTAAATTACTATCGTACTCCAAGAAAATGTGGATTTTAATTTAACAAAACCATTTTATTACAATGGCATATAAACGTAACCAATTAAAATGCTATACTTAAAATGCAGTTAATAAATAGTAAATTGGCGTTCCATACAGATGTGTGTATTAGAATGTCTAAATTTTATTTTCTCAGTGAGTATTTGTTGTTTATGCACGTATTTAATAAAAATTTTTGCATAATTACACGTGTCTATAATTAGGAAAAAACATATAACAATCCTGCGGCTCAAAATAAGTAATTACTTAATGTTTACGCGTTAAATGAGTACGCGCGCGGATCAAATTGCATTTAAACACATAGTCTCGCGTTGCAGTGGCCCATCTCCAGTTGTGACGTCACTAAAGCAATGTCACGGCTAGATCTATCGGTAGGCTACGCCTCAACCCAGGTTCGAACACCCGACCTTCGGATTTATAACCCAATGCTCTTACCACTGAGCCAATGAGCCATAAATTCGCAAGTTGCAAGTTGTTTAAAAAGATATTTCAAAATAAATGATACATTATTACGGCCACTTTTTTCTCTTTACAAGATGCTAGTTTCAAATTTTAAGTCTGGCGTTTCGTTTCCACTTACCAGTTAACCATTATCAACTTTGTTTTTAGCGCATTTTTGAAAAAAATACGCTATTATATTCGTTATGGCTGGCAGGCCGGCTGTCCGCGTGAGATCTCAACAACTACAATAGCTAGAGAATTCAAATTTTCACTAAAAGCTTTGTGCAATAGTGTAGATGTGCAGGCACTAGTCTATTTTGAGTTAGATTACTTGTGAGATCGATAATTGAAGAAAATAATTTCGATATGGGTTTCGGAGGTGCTATAATTTTACCGTTAGATAGCGCTACCAGTATAAAAACTTATTATTTACTTTGTAATTTGTTTTACAAAAGAAAGACGTACCGTCAATTGAAATTAAATAAAATTAATTATTTAACGCAGCCAAAATTACTCGTGAGATCGATAATTTTAAACTTCGCTACTAAAATACTGACCTGCATTACCAAAAATGCGCTTTAATCATGCATATGTTGATTTACAACTTGTTTTCTTATGGAAGTTATTTTTACTGTTTGTGTCATTTGATAGAATCAAAAATGTACACATCACTATTTTTTAAATATTGTTAAAATATCTTCCTTTGTGCCTGGCAAACTTTGTCTTGAGTAGTACATGTTCGTAGTTTCTTGCGTTTTTACGAATTATCAGCGCAATTACTTATATTTGGTAAAATTTCAAACCTCATCTCGACGACATTGCTTAATTAAAAAATGCTAATTTCGCCTCCTATTTTACAAGGATCTTATCAATCGAGCATTGTTTTGTAAATTCTCACATACTTAATTGAGGAGTTTCCCCCATTAAGATTAGCAATTCATAGATTTTCATCGAAGAACTCTCCTCAGCGGTAAACCTAAGCTATCGACGGCCGAAAACGGAGTTAAATAGTTATTTTTCTGAAACCAGTTTAGAAACAAATACTTTCGTCTCTAAAATGAGTGAAGAAAATGTGATTTTCCTCCCTAGTGAGGAAAGTAAAAAACAATTGCTGCGTTAACCTAAATAATGACATTTAAAATTGAAATATACTCGTATCTAGATTGCTATGTGTGAAACTTCATTATTGCATACGAAAATTTTTCTTTTTTCACTTTGAACTCGAGATGAAAACTCCACTTTCTTCTCTAGTTGTACAAATTGTACAGTTATTTGTACTACTAGAGAAGAAATTGGAGTGGAATGATAATTAAAATTGTAACATGCCCATATCTAGATTGCTATGTGTCAACGTTCATTATTGCATACGATAATTTTTCAATTTTGAGTGTAGTTTCAGAAAAAAATATGTGTAAAACTTGAGAAGCTCCACTTTCTTCTCTAGTTGTCCAAATAACTAGTTACACTTAGCCAATTAGTTATATTTCTATCAATAAATTAAAAATGGGAAAGTCAAAATACTTAGTGTCACTCCCAATTTCGAAAAAATGTAAACAAGGGTAAGCAACAGAATAGAACGCGAGCGGACCTTGATAGACACACTCCTCGAGGAAGTCAACTGGGTCTGACCAGGTCAGTGAAATATTTGGGAGTCATTATAGATTCCCACCTGAACCGGAAAGGGCACATTGAGCGAATAAGCCAAAAAGATCACTGCATGTCTATGGGCATTTAGAAGGGCTTTTGGTTGTACATGCTACATGGGGCTTGAACCCTCGACTACACTGCAGTGGTAAGGCCAATAATACTGTATGGTGCACTTGGCCTGCCATGCGCAAGGCAACCTACAGGGTTCAGGAACTCGCCTGTCTGGGATTAACTGGATCCTTGAAAACCGCGCCAACTTTAACGTTTTAAGTTGCTCTAGGAGACGAGGAGTGAGTTTTCATTTTGTTAATTGGTTGTTTTACCCCTGAGGTAATTGGGATACCGAATTTGGAGATTCCATTCCGAGTAATTGGATAAGTATAATTGACAAATGATATCTAAATGAGTTACAGAACAACCCTTCCAATTGAGCGGGGCCTTATTTCAAACGAAGCGCTCTTAAGATACTTGAAATCTGACATCAATCTCATATTTTTCTGATATCGGAGAAAGGAATAATTAATTAAAAACAGTTTAACTTGGTTTGAACGTATCGAATTCGAATTCCAGTTATCCCTACTTGAAATGGTCGAATATTACAAATGGTAAAACCGTTGTTTAGAGGGGATCTTCATTTTACTTTTGGCGTTTAACCGAATAGTAAGTAAATCCTTTGGCTTTTGCATTTTTGCCTATTATATAAGTACCGTAGTAATCTTTATCATTGCCGTAAATTCATTTTGCATCAGTAGTGTTTCAATTTGCTTTTAGTCCAGGCCAGTTCATGATAATCTCACGGAAAAATCACTACAAGAATCAGAACCTACGGCTATCTATCAACAACCAACCACTACAAAAGAAAGAAGAAATCAAAATCCTTGGGCTCACATTTGACCGGAAACTAACATGGCAGACACACATCGAGCTACTGAGAAAAGACTGCCTGAACCGCTTAAACATCCTGAAGGTCTTAGCCGGAAAGCAGTGGGGTATCAGCACAACGGCGTTATTAAGAATTTATCGTAGTCTCATTAGATGAAAACTCGACTATGGTGCAATCGTGTATGATTCTGCCAAGGAGTCACTTTTGAACACCATACAGACAATTGCCAACTCGGCTTGCCGTATCTGTCTAGGGGCATATAGAACAAGCCCAGTCAACAGCCTCCTGGTAGAAGCCGGGGAACTACTCCTTTCCTTCAGGCGAAAAGAGCTCTGCCTGAAATATGCCGCTACCATTGCGTCAACACCTAGCAATCCAGCGTATCAGTGTATATACAAACACACAGCACTCGACCGATGCCGAGAACGCAAATCGCCAAACCCACTGTGGATCCGGGTACTGGATTATACCAGCGCAACTTGACATCACTCTTCCCTCAGTATTCGAGCGATCACTAGGATATTACCATCCAGGGCACGGTGACCCTCCCAGGATTGATCTGCAGCTCAACTATCATGACGGCCAATCTCTGCCCCCGGAAACCGTGAGATTACACTTCCAAGAATTACGCGACAAGTACTCGTCTAGTACTGAGTACTATACTGATGGATCTGTTGTTAACAACAAAACGGGCTATGCTATAATCTCCAATTCCAGCACTCTAGTAGTTCAGCGAACACACGACTACAACTCCATCTTCACATGCGAGGCCAGGGCGATCCTCCATGCCCTTGAAATTATTAAAAACAGACCTGATACCACAAACAGCACCATCTACTCAGATTCAATGTCCTGCTTTAAAGCAATTAGGAATCGCTCTACCAGAAACCCCATCATTCGTAGTGTTCACCATGCACTAGAACAGCTCAAATCTCGTAATACCAGCCCATATAAGTATCCAGGGAAACGAACTAGCTGATCAAGCGGCAAAGGCTGCAACGGCCACCGAATACACGGCTAACAACTTGCTAACGTGCTCCGAAGCCACCAAAATGATTCACAGTGCTACTAAAAGCTACTGGAATTCAATCTGGGTGCAAACTCCCAGCAAATTTCAAGACTTGATGAAAAGTGTAACCGACGCAGTGCCCATTTCACGCTTCAGAAGGAGGGACCAACAAGTGATCACTCGACTACGCATCGGACATACGCATCTCAGTCACTCTCACCTAATAACCAAGGAACCACCGACGATGTGCAACCGATGTCGCAGCCCAATCTCGATTAAACACCTTTTGTTCGATTGTAACAGCTACCAGCCAGATAGAGTCCTTGCGGGACTCAATAATTTCCCCCAGGGGACTCCAATGGACTTCAGTGAGTGTGAAAAAGTACTAGTCTTCCTTAAAAACATTTCCCTCTATAACCTAATTTAATGTCATTATAACTTTTCAAAGCCACTCTCCACATGCCCCTTTCCCTCTTTTAATCGGTATACCGATTTTCCCCGTGTCAATAATGTCTCCCTATTGAGGTTAACTAAAACTTTGTGTAAGTTACTAATGGAAATGTAAATGCTGTATTAAGATATTAATGTAATTTCGAGGTCGCTAAAGACCTAGATGTCATAAAGCGACCATAAATAAATTAATAAATAAATAAATATATATTTTTTTACAAAAAAAAATTAGTTATCGGGCGAAACCGGGTTTTTCAGGCAGATGAAATGAATAAAAATTGGGAAAAAATAATTAAAACAGCTGAATTTTTCCGCGGGTGAAATCACGGGGGTTGAATGGGGTGGAAAGGAGTGTTTTGCAAGTTGTGGAAAAACTTTTAATTTTAGACGAAAATGTTCAATGTAAAAGTTATAGAGATTAAAGAAATGAGCAACTTTTGTATCTGCACTATTTTCACATAACCTCCAATTTTCCTAGAAAAACCAGAAAAACTGTTTTTTCGTTTTTTATTCTTATTTTTGCGAAAAAAAAGCCGTAGGTGTTTGAAATTTAGAGGAAACGGCTTGTTTTATGATAAAAAAGAAGATAATTTTTGGACCAGTAAAGTTGAACCGTCCAAGATCTCACGATTTATGGAAAAAAGCACCTCTTTTTCAAGGGGATGAAAAATCTTTTTTTTTTTCATCGTAGAGGTGCCCAGGGACCGGGGTAGCAACATTTTCGGGAAGACTTATAGTTTAATAAACATAAATAAAAAAATATTATTCCAATAGAAAAATTTAAGAAATAAGCGGCAAAAACTGGGGGAACAGTTTTAAGATATACCGTTTTTGACAGTAGGTAAATAGTTTCCCTTTATCATCGTGTATAATACAAAACTTTATTTTATAGTAGAATCCATATTATTAGGTTCTGCCGTCGCGGTCGTTTCCATAGAAACAGCGCATTGTCGTATATTCTGAACGTCATTTTATATCGTACTTCACGGGCCATTCGAAATTAGAGTGACAGATGTCATTAGAGTGCACAATCATATGTTTCACTTTATCTATCTTTTCGGTTAAAGTAATCACTTTATCTTCCCTCACCGTTAAACGGCGTTTTACATCTGCTGTAAAATAAACAAAATTATAATAGTGGAAATGAAGTGCGATATACAGTTCCTTTATTTTAATCAAAGCGTTGACTTTTCGCTAGTGCTTAGACATTTAAAGTTTAGGTTATTAATAGGACTGTTGGAAAAGGTAGGTTTTTAATTAAAAGGAAAATTTAATGTTAACAATTTAGGTCTGTATAGTTAGAAAGTAAATATCAATGTTAAAATTAAAGAAAATCACAGAATTATACAATCAGGAGGATTATGCAATAGTAATAATAATTTATTTGTCATTATAATACCATTATTTAGATTTGACACATCATGTAGTAGTAATTCAGGAAAGAAACGACCGTTGACGGTGCCACTGGATGGCAGACAAGTGTTTATTAAAGTTAACCACAAAACCGTACTTGAATTGGCTTATAAAAGTGCCGATCTCGGTGCCGATTATTTCTTTGTGTGATACTGATATCCTGTCATATGCAGGTCGAAGGCAAAAGGCCGATAGTAAAGGCGAGGTAGTTTTAAATGCAGAATACGTCGTTATGTGCGGAATACGTGAAAATGCTGGGGATGGCAGTGAAGCTGAGCACATTGTCCCAAAACATCCAATTTGAATAGGCGTAATGGGTAAATGTGGACTGAAAATGGTTGTCAGTTTAAGGCGATTAACTTTATTAACACAACATGCACAGGTGTGGAAATGCAACAATTTTATCTTCCTTTTAATAAAGAAAAAATCGTCATCTTTCACTTGAAGGCGTATGTGGCACAGTTTTATATGTGGTGAAATAGTTCCTTCCATTCGTAAGATACTTGTCTATCTCTGCCAATGTTTAACATTGACATATATGGGATGGTTTTATCCGTCTGTCCGTCTGTTCCGAGTCTAACTCAAGAGAGAGACAGCGATGTCAAACTTTCGCTAATCGATTTGTATGAGTTCTAGGATCAGTTCTAATGAATATGAGTCGGATTAAAAGTCTGGTTTCCGAATAAGAGCCGAGTTGCAAAAAATTCCCCTACTAAAAATCGTATGCGATTCTTCGTATCTTGTTGGTTATGAATTGAAAACTTATGGAAAGAAGTACTTGAAGAATATGAAGCCCCTCACTCTATTATCGCATTATCAGCTACTACAAGTATTTAAAGAAATAGAGACATTTCCAAACACTTCAAATTGATAGCGTTTTAAAAATAAAATCCAAAATCAATGTGAATGAATACCTTTCTGAACAATGCACCTGACGAAATACATTTACTTGCTAATACATTACTATTTATACATAATTTATACATTTTTATATTATAATATACTCGTATTATATTAATATTCGGAATAGTAGGAACAATGATAAAGTTGCAGATGTGTATAGTTTGTTTTTATTTTTAGAGGTTATTTCTTATGGACAGATGTGTTAAAAGTGAATGG
This sequence comes from Photinus pyralis, assembly GCF_008802855.1. NCBI lineage: Eukaryota > Metazoa > Arthropoda > Insecta > Coleoptera > Lampyridae > Photinus > Photinus pyralis. The sequence goes on from NW_022170403.1 coordinate 4,691,307, forward strand.
GTTGAGATAAGAAAAGTAATAAAGATAATAAGGCACAAGTATTAGGCGTAATTCAGCCTAGGACGTATGCATGAAAAATTTTCCAAGCAAAATTGTCTGAGAACATAAATCATAAGACTGTACTTTGTAAATTATTGCAAAATAGTGCAGTTACAAAACTTGTTTTTAAAAAATGTTTTCAATACTTCAATAAACACTTGAGGACTTGTATATACTTGACTCTTTGGGCATCATTATTACACTTCCCGATTATGTTCATTCTATGATTAAGTAGTTCGATTCTGCTAAATTTAGCCTTAATGGATTATGGCTAATAAATTGGATCCATTTGACTAAGTATACTGTTAATGTCTAAGTATGTAATTCAAATTACCATTATAGTCGTTATGAAGTAGCTAGTACATTATGCCTTCTTGGAAACTATACTTATACAGTAATTGCACATTTAGTACCTTGAAGCATAGTGTAATACACTAAGCTTGAAGTATCACAATTACACAATAATTACCTACCTCGTGATAATAATGATAAAGCCACATATAATTCTGACCAAAAAGTGAATTCCAAAAGTCGCTTAATGAGAAGATCCACAAGCAAATATGGAGAGCAATGCGGAAATCAATGTTCCAGTAAGTAATTGAATCACTCTCTATTTACGTCCACCATTTGCATATAACAATCAACATTACCTAGAAAGATTTTATTTTTTGAAGATAACTAACTCATTTTAGTCAGATTTGCCATTGCTTACCGCACGTGAAAGTAGAGCTAATTATCGACAAATACGATCAATGTTTTCGTTTCTAAGAAGTCTGTAAATAAATTATGTCCGTATTGGAAATTCAAACGCTCTTATAACGTAAACTAAAATGCTCTACCGTAGATTCATACCATCAAAGCGAAATTGTGTGGTACCACTAAACTATGCGATTTTCTTTATTGGTTCCTTTGGTATATCGTATAAGGCATTTATAGTTACTTGACAGGTAATTATTGAGAAAACCGTTTTACCTTTTTTTCCATTTTATTAGTGTGCTACCAACTACAATTGTCTCGTGCACGTAAGTTCTCAGGTACCTGCTTAAAATTACTTCTTAAAAAAGGGCTATCGTATTGATGATAAGGCACAAGCGGCACGCTTTTCATACCTACTCATAGGGAAAATAAACTTTTTTCTACAACTGTCAAAAAAACCTGTCATTTTCTGACGGATTTCGAAACGCGAAGTACTAGATTTTTAATCGGTTAATTAATAAGTAAGGTTGCTCTTGACAACGTGCGCGAAATCGTCAACAGTGAAAAAAAGTATTTCGCGCACGGAACAAAGTTGAACTTAAACAGCAATTTAATTAACAATCGGTTCAGTTGTAGAAAAAATATTGTATATAACGCTAGCGCGAAGTTATTTCGCGCATTTGACTGATATTTTAACTCGGCTTCGCCTCGTCAAAATACCTTCAGTCTCAATGCGCGAAATTGAACTTCGCGCTCTTGTTATATAAATAACTATTTTATTATACCTGAATCACAATCTCCGTTTTAAACACTCAAATGCGTGCGAAAAAGGGCCTTTAAAACACACGTGCTTTAAAGTTGCTAAGTAACGATACTTCAAGTATGACTTTTGAAACTGTCATCTGGATGAAATAAAAAATCCTCTTAGGTCGCTTTCTGTAAATGCAGAACATTTCTTTGGCTTTTGTACCTATCCTTTGGTTGAAGCTTTCACAAACGCGCGTAATTTAGGGTATGCTTCCAAATCTGTTCCACTTTTTAATCGCAGCATTGCTTTAAAGTTTTGAATGAATGCACCAAAATATAGAAGATTTAAATACCTTTGACATTTCCTTCATATATGCCAGCATTATGGATGCATTTAAGACTGTATTCGTAAGTAACTTCCTATTCATCCATGGAAACAACTTTTCATATTCTTTATAATAGGCTTTACTGGAGTTGGATTTTACACCTACCAACGTTTGTTTAGATTTTACAACAATCGATTTAATGGACGGTGTATTATCTTTTTCAACGGAAATAGTTTAATTCACAAAGACGATGATTTTTATAAGCAAACGTCAAGTGACATTTCCATGCCAATCGTGAAATTACGAATACCCAGCCCACTTAATTAGACATGTATTCGAGTATAACGTCAATATGACTTCATTGTATTTCCTATTTTTAAATTATACTGCAGGTATAATAAAAAATACTATAACACGTGTATAATTGGTCTTTAAAGCACTTGCAACGTTAAAGGCACTCCGCTTTGCGTCGTGCCCTTAAACTCGTTGCGCGTGCTTTAAAGACTTGATTATACACTTGTATCTTAATATACTATTTATTATACTTACATCACAATCTTCTTTTTCGAACCAAAAAGAACGCATAAATCGCTGTTTATATTATATCCCGGCGTGCGTATAAAGATTGACTTCTTTTCTTGACCATGCAATATTAATGGTCATACACCGCTTGCATACAACAAACTTATCAGCAGCCTCTTTTTAATTCTGCAGGTATCAAATAAAATGCTACACGTGGTATATTGTTGTGTAAACTGCATTATGCGGAAATTTTATTTGGTATCAGCACCTACCCTGTATGTGTTTAATTCATTTACATTTGACGTTAAATAAATGTTGGTCGCAAATTTAGAAAGAACACAATTTCAATGTGTTTTGTTTCAGATGTATTTGATGTTGATTTTGTTTAAAGAATCGCTTTGCATTCTTTATTTTATTGTAAAGTTGTATTACTTGTAAAAAGATAAGGTGCATCTGTAAATAATTGCATTGTGTTATTGTATAGTTTATCTCCGGTCTTTGCGATTTGAGTTTTTTATCTCTACATAAAGCTAATTAACATTAACATGAGATAGATGAGGTGACAAAATAAGGAAAATATCATAGGTAGATACTTATACTTTCATTTTTTTTTCCAAAACTACCCTCGAAAATGATAATTCTGACACTAGAGTAAAACAATATAAGACAAAAAATAGCATTGATTATAGCAAAGAATACTTAATAATATTGCTCTGTGATTATAGTGTGTCCCCGTAGTATAAGAGGTTCGTTCGACGAAGCATGAATTTTGATAGAGAAGTAGAGGTGGAACGTGTAGAAGAGAAGAGTGTTTAAATAGAAGAGAAGGGTGTGAAGCGAGGCTTTCTTGTGGTGAAGATTAATCATAGCGTTTTGTTTTGGTAGAGGTTTTTGTTATTTGGCAATCTGCCATAATTGAGAGATTTGTTGCAAGACAGTCGGTCTTGCTTATTTTTGGTGATAGAAAAACTGTTGTGGGGGAAAGATAGAGAGCGTTTAGCGGCATTTTAAAGTCAATGTTTTAGTTGAGTTTAAGCGGAAGAGGCTGTTTACGTTTACGAAAAAGTTTTTCCACCATCAAAGAGCCAATATTACATCACTAATTACAACGAACCTAGTGTCTTCTAAATCAAGATTCAAGTGCAATCAAAGAAAAGAAGTTTCCGAAGTAATATATCAGTTGGTGTCTGTGTTCTTTTAATTAATTTATTCTACCGATCGTTTGTGCGTGGTATTTATCTAGAATAAGTGTTTGTAGGTCACTAAGAAGAAAACAGAAGATGAAAACTTACCATGGCTAACAACGGATGTGCGAACAACGCCCCACCCAACACTACTCAACCCGAAGTAATTCTCACGCGGTTTGGAGATGGAATTATGGATGACAGGGGAAGGGTGTTAGTGGGTGGAAGTCCCACATTACCCCTGCTATAGGGCCAAGTTTGAAAAAAAAAATGCCCAGTGGAGTAGATACCCGACTTCGCAGATTGTTAACAAATTTCTTACAATTGCTCAGATTGACTTTCAGCTGGTAAGACTGGTAAGACGTTGAATGAAAGATGCGGGTGTATGCTTTTGTTAAATGTAATTATTTGTTAGGGTATTTTGTATAAAGTTCCATAAGTGCCATAAATCTAATGTGTTCGATTATGATAGAACAAATGGTAGCGTCTAACTAAATATGGAGGTGGAACTGAAGAATTTATGAGAAATCTTTTGCAGCATTTCAATTTTCTCATTTACATCATTAAAATCTTAGGTTTGGCGAATTTTTATTGGTGCAGTTTTAAAATCAAGTTAGAATGTGCATGCCAGTTTACCATTTCATTTCGTTCCTTCTTCCTTCCTTGCTTTTTCGTTGGCGCGATTTAAGAGTAGTTGTGTTCATTGCTAAAAAAAATCAATGACGGTGTAATGGTAATGGTTGCAAGATGTTTAAGTATTATTATTACTTTATGGCGATTAACCTCATGTGTAATTCTGGAAGTCATTTTTGGATCGAGTGTAAACACCTATCTCTCATTATGGAGGATTTAATTGATTTTGGTGAACTATAATGACGTTCCTATTCGTTTTATATGAAGTTTATATTAATTTATTTCTAAACCATTGCCGTACTACGAGTATATTATTTTCTGAATAAAAATATAATAATAAAATAATCGGAAGGTTCCAGTTCTAGTTTTGGGTTTCAAACTCTAGTTTTATTTTCAAGTTTCGAACTTTAATGATCATTGACACCTGTCCATTGCATTGATCTGTCCGGCGTATATTCATTTGGGGAAAATAATTGTTGGCGTAGACTTACAAAGTACCTTGCAAGGTAGCAACGTAGATAAGAACTCAGCTTCTAATAGCAAAAGACGGGTAGCAGGTCAATAGTGTGCATCCATTTAATTGTGACCGGCAATGTTTACATTTCAATACTTTCGCATGAAAGGTGTCAATCATCCGTTTTTTAACTAACTGCATACCTACTTTTCAACTTTCTGTGCGTTTTTCAAACTAATAGCAAAGAGTAACTATAATACTCTTTGCTAATAGTATATTGTTTACCAAGGATGAGAAGTGAGTTGTCAGCGAAAACTCAGGCGCTAACCAAATCGGCCGAATACGTATCTATTAAGTTTCTTAAGTTTACATTGCCGTCAAATTTGTGTGTAAGGTGGGCTGTATAACTGTCAGGCATATCAATGCATTGATGTGTATACAGTGAGCTTTTTTTAAATGCGAACATAGGAGTTTGCATACAATGTAATTTCCCTATGTTCGATTTTTAAAAAAACACATCAATCTAAGCGGTGTGCGCGGTTCACATTCCCAAATCGCGCAACTTGTGTGACTATGAACAGCAACTCTTATAGTCTTGATGATGAAGAGCGCTCGGTAAGATTTTTTTAAAGAATCCATGTGAGGCCATAGGAACTTTAGGATAAATTTTTCTTAAACTTACAATAACTTGACCTCACAGGGCACGCGCTGACACCACAACTCATTGTGAACTAACCTTCAATTATTTGTAGGTCATGTGCATCTGGTATTCTACTAATTTGATCCATTCAATACATAAATGAAGAAAATAAGGAAATAAATAACGAAAACAATTACAATAAATGTTCGATGTGTCCTCCTTGACATTCTAAACAATAACCTAACCGATTTCGTAATTAAATTTGACGGCGGTATTTTTAAAAATGTGAACATAGGGAAATTACATTGCATGCAAACTCCTATGTTACACAAACGTGCAATATTAAAAAAATTAGAAAATTAGCGTCAACTGAAATTAATGACTCATGCACTAGGAATAAAAATGACACAAAGGTACTGTCTTCGGTTGTCTCATCTCAATCTTCTAATGTATAATATTTTAAGTGGTAAAAATAAACTAAAAAGTTTTTTTTATGTCGACATAAACTCTGTACTTGTACATACACATTTCACAGGTCATGGACTCCACTTAAATAGACGAGGTAAAATTCGATTGCTTGAGGAATTAATTAGGATTACCAACTCATTTATGAATCACTGCTACTATATTAATTTTTCAAACTTGGTATATCCAAGCATAACCAAATCTGTAATGAAAGTCCCTTATGCTGAAGAAACGTTTCTTCCATGCGTCGCTCCTTTGACTACCGCTGTTACACCTGAAAAATCGCTATATGAGGAATTAAGGGAAGTGGGCGATTTAATGGAAGTGACGTACATTTGACAAATACGGCGAATGTGGACGATCAAATAAACGGATTTGATGCGCAAATCAATCCCTTTGAGTAATACCAACGGCCAACAGTACACAAACCAATCAGGTATAGTGGTTGTGCAATAGTAATTCTGTTACACTTCTTCACTTAAACTGTCAAAGTGCGCGTATGAAGAAAAATCTATTAAATGTTTTTCTCGAACATAATTCCTGTGATATTGTGTGTTTATGTGAACACTGGTACTCCGAAGAAGAAGTAGCATCTTTTGTTCTCGATAACTATAGACTAGAAGCATTCTTTTGCAGGAAACTGAGTCGTGGTGGTGGTACAGCTATTTTTGTAAGAACAGGTTTTAATGTGCATTCTCAACAAATATCTTTTCACACTGTAAGCATAGAAAAAGATATGGAATATTGCGCCATAACATTTGTTATAAATAATCAAAATTTTTTGGTTATATCTATGTATAGATCTCCTGCAGGGAATGTTAACATTTTTTATAATAAGTTAAGTTCATTACTAGATTTAGCTACTCCTAGGTATAAGTATATTTTTATCTGCTGTGACCAAAACATAAATCTTTTGGATACCAGTGCGGCTAATACACAGCGATATTTCTTTTTAGATATCATATTTTCTTACAATTTGCGCGCAACTGTTGCAAATTCAACCAGGGTAACTTTAAACTCGTGCGCCTCAATTGATAATATATATATTGTAATTCAGAACACAACCTCACAGCAAAAGTACTAGAAACAGGTTTTTCTGATCACCTTGCTATCAAGCTGCAATTTCCTTTAGAAAATGAAAATGACAGTGCATTCAACTTAAAGTACGCTAGAAGAAATTTTGGGTTTAGGGAACGGGCTAAGTTCCGCAATCAGATAAAGGAAGTATCATGGGATTTCATATATGATAATCACTCATGCATAAATGAAAGATTCGATCACTTCACGAGTCTGGTAGCAAACTTATTTGATACTACTTTTCCTCTCAAATATAAACCTCTATCTAATAAGACGAAGGGTTGGGTTAATTCCTACAATGACTTTTATAAAAACGCCAAAAAGGCCCACATTAAGCTCATTGAGAGTGAAAAAAGAAGATTCTACGACATGCAGCTATTTAACTCAAATAACATCTCCACAGCGGCATGGAAAATAATTAACAGGGAATATAAAGGAAAACATAGGGACCAAAGCATTAAAATTAAGCACAATGGTCAAATTGTGCATGATCCTCAAGTCTCCTGTGAGTTATTCAAGGACTACTTCATAGACAGTATTAATGACCTTATGCTTACCATCAACAACAATAGCCAGTATGATCTGGATGAGAAACGTACAATAAGTCATTCCTTCTTTCTATCTCCTGTAGATGAAGAAGAATTAATTAAGATAATTTGCAGTATGCCCACTAACAAATCCCCAGGAATAGATCATTTACCAGCCTTCTTAATAAAGGACATAGTTCAAAGTATAAGTAAACCATTAACGCACCTTATTAATGAATGTTTTTCATGCGGAGTTTTCCCTACGGCGCTAAAACATGCTAGAGTTGTCCCGGTACATAAAAAAAAAGCCAAGGATGAGATACAAAACTACAGGCCAGTTTCCATACTCTCCATATTTTCCAAAGTTTTAGAAAAATGTATACTGGCCCGTTTGTATAAGTATTTTGAAAAAAATAATCTCATAAACCAAACCCAAGATGGATTTATACGAGGTGGTTCAACCGAGCGAGCTATACTTTCCACTATCGACTTCATCTACAAAGCACTGGATAAGCGAGAATATGTTGCCGGGGTATTTTTTGATTTATCTCGTGCATTCGATATTATAGACAAAGATATATTATGTAAAAAATTACAAAGCTATGGTGTTGAAGGCGTGGCTCTGAAACTCGTACATTCATTTCTAACCGACAGAACTCAAACGGTAGAAATAACGGAACATCACAAGGCCATAAGTAACTACAAATACAGATCACAAACTGCGCAGGTTAAGTACGGTACCCCTCAGGGATCGATACTTGCCCCCTTTCTATTCGTTATATTTGTCAACAAACTAGATGATGCTTTTGAAAAAATTGATAACTTAAAAATATGCAAATTTGCTGACGATACTTCAGTTATAATAGGGGCGAAAACGTTTACCGAATGTCAACATAAAGTTAACGAAGTAATTCAATGCATGAATGACTGGTGCTCGTTCAATAATTTAGTTCTAAATGTGAATAAAACCACAATTATTCAATTTCGTAATCCAAATAACAAACAAAAGCTTGTCCGGAATGAACTACGGACGGACTACGGAGGGGTTGAGCTGCAAGAAACAAGTACAGAAAGATCTTTAGGGACAAATGTCTCAAATACATTAAACTGGTCTGACCAGATCGACAAGGTATGTGCGAAACTCAGAAGTACAAGCTTTGCGGTACTATCGCTTAGAAATCTTGTAAGTGTCGAGCCTTTGAGGAGATTTGATTTTGCGCACGCGCACAGCCACATGTCGTACGGTCTAATTATCTGGGGCATGGCTTCGGATTGTCAGCGAATCTTGCTCCTGCAGAAACAAATTTTAAGAAGAATATCATTCGCTAGTAGTATTGAGCATTGCAAACCGTTATTTATTAGACATAAAATTATGACAGTTTTTTCGGCATTCATATACAAGTGTATATTGCACACTTATACAAATTTACATACGTTTAAGAAAAATTCGTATTTCAATAAAGGTATGTCAAGAAGATACGCTGAAAAACTCAGCACACCATGTCATCGCACTGCTCATTTTGAAAAAAACCCTATATACATATGTACCCAAATATTTAATCACATGCCGGATAGCTTAAGATTGAAGAAAAACGAAGATATGAACATATACAAAAAAAGATTAAAATCATACTTTCACGCATTGACTTTATATTCATTTAACGAGTTCTTTAACCTTAAGTTTTCCGTTTAAGCTATCTAATTAAAAAATTAAAAATTAAAAAAAAATGTATACTTAGTTATTAGTTAAGCTAGAATGTAGATCAAACATTGACAATTGGGAAACCATTCAAAAGAATAAAGATGGATTATTATTATTATCGGTGTTTCTTGTGAGAACTCAGGTCTAGCCTGGTTAACTAATCGCACGGATTAAAATCAAGTAACGATTAGTGTCTGTGTCTGTGTCTGGTGAAGTTATGTAGGGTCCTTAATTAAAAAAAAAAAAATAAAAAAAAAATAAAAAAAAATCACACGTACATTGGACATCTAGGGATAATGTAATTCGTACTTACCAACATACCTATTGATGGGCACAATAGCCAACGCTATCAGGAAAGAGGAAAACAAAACAAAAGATCATTATAATAATTCCTGTAATTTTATTAAATGGAGTTTATTGTGTAAGTGTTTCTTTGGCTTTGCGTTTGGGTTGAATACGAGTGGGTTGTGATAACGTGGTGTGCTTCTGTGAAGAAGGAGTTTTGTTTTTTAATTGTATTTATGGTGTTTCTTTGTTCCTGAGGTCGTATTTGTGAGGTTGCTTGGGTTTTTGGTGGAGATATTGCAGTATTTTGTGAGCCTGTGTTAAGGTTTTTGCGTTTCGGTTGTATACGAGTGGGTTGTTTCTGAGAAGAAGGAGTATTGTGTTTTTTAACTGTGCTAGAGCGTGTAACTTTATCGGATGGACCTGTCTTTGTAGTACATGTTGCGTTACTTGTGTTTATGGTGTTTCTTTGTTCTTGAGGTTGTATTTGTGAGGTTGCTTGGGTTATTGGTGGAGACATTACAGTATTTTGTGAGCCTGTAGTGCTGTTAAGGTTGTTGCGTTTGGGTTGAGTACGAGTGGGTTGTGATAACGTGGTGTGTTTCTGAGAAGAAAGAGTATTGTGTTTTTTAGCTGTGCTAGGCCGTGTAACTTTTTTGGGTGAGGGCGTCTTTGTAGTGCATGTTGCGTTACTTGTATTTATTGCGTTTGTTTGTTCAGGAAGTTGTGTTTGTGTGGTTGGTTGAGTTAAGGGTGGAGATATTACAGTATGTTGTGTGTCATGTTGTGAATCTAAAGTGCTGTTTAGGCTTTTGCGTTTGGGTTGAATACTAATGGGTCGTGATAATGTGGTTTGCTTCAGAGGTGAATCTCTGAATGTAGTATATGTTGTATCATTTGTTGTACTTGTTTGCTCGGTAAGTTGTATTTGTGTGTTTGTTTGGGTTAGAGGTTGAGATATTACAGTATGTTGTGTACCGTGTTGTGAGCGAGTACTGTTGTTTACATGTATACGTTGTGGATCATTTCTGTATGTAGTATCTTGTGTTATGTTTAGAAATTTACGAACAATATGGCATGTGTTGATAATGACTGCTTTTTGTAAATGTTTGTATGTGTTTTTGTCTAAACCTAATAGTTGTAAATTGTGGTGTTTTGTCTTTGGTATAACTCCAGTAGCACTAAGAATAATGGGAACTATAACAGTAGATTTCATTCTCCATTGCGTCTTAAGCTCGATAGCTATATCGGTGTATTTACGGTGTTTTTCTGCATGTGTTTTAGTTAAGTTGTTAGTGTTGGGTATGGCAATGTCTATAATACAAATGGATTTTTGTGTTTTATCTATAAGTGTAATGTCTGGTCTATTATTGTGGATAGTTTTATCTGTGAGTAGTGTCCTGTCCCAATATAATTTGTGTGTGTTGTTTTCGAGTATGATCTGTGGCATGTATTTGTAGTATGGTGTCGTATCTGTTATGAGATTGTGTTTAAGTGCTAATTTTTGATGTATGATTTTAGCTACCTGATCGTGTCGATGTTTGTATTCAGTTTGTGCGAGTCGTGTGCATGCCGATATTATATGTTGGATTGTTTCTGATGTTTGTGAACAGAGTCGGCAAGAATCATTTGTCACTGTTTTGTCTTTCTTTATGTATGTGTTTTTTATAGTTACGTGTGTTAATGACCTGGTCTTGTATTGCTAACATGAAACCCTCAGTCTCCGGGAAGATATCACATTCAGACAACCAACTGGGCGTTGCTATAGAATCAACACAACCCTGGCTAACCTCTTGTGGAAATCGTCCATGTAAAGGCTTTTGGTTCCATATTTGTATGTTATTTGTGATGTAAGTTTGGATGTGGGTGGGAGTATATTAGTTTCGTGTAGATTAAGTGGTGTGTAAGATTTATCTGCATATGTTACTGTTTTGTGTAAAACTGAAGTATCTGATTTGTTATAAAAGTATTGTCGTAAATTGTGTATTTGTGTTTGGTGCAATAGTTTTATATCTGTAAGTCCTCTACCTCCTTCCGAACGAGGAAGGTAAAGTCGTATAGTAGAGGAGTGAGGGTGATGTATATGGTGTTTTGTTAATAGTGTACGTGTGTTTCTCTGTATTTGTTCTAAATCTGTATTTGTCCAACGTATAATCCCAAAAGAGTATGTAAGCACTGGTGTGGCATAAGTGTTAATAGGCTTGATTGTATTTCTACCGTGTAATTTTGTTTTAAGTATACTGCGTACTCTTTGTAGGTATTGTGTAATAAGTGTTTGTTTTATACTCGTATGTTTAATGTGTGTGTTTTGCTGAAAACCAAGATACTTATAAGTTTCATTCTCGTCCATGGAATTTATTAAATTACCCTGTTCTAGCTCATAATCTAAAAGTTGTCTTTTTCCAGCTGTGATGTGTTGTGTTTTACATTTATCGATTCCAAAGTCCATTTGTATGTCACGTGAGAATGTTTCGGTAATGTGTAGAAGGTGATTAAGTTTTATGCATGTGGAAGAGTATAATTTAAGATCGTCCATGTAAAACAGGTGTGTAATGTTGTGATGTATTTCGTGGTTGTGTTTAATATTGTACCCAAAGTTAGTAGTGTTTAACAAATATGAAAGTGGATTAAGAGCAAGACAAAACCAGAGCGGACTTAAAGAATCGCCTTGAAAAATTCCTCTTTTAATTTGTATTGGGTCGGTAATAAGTTTTGTGTCGTTTAGTGTAAGTGTTAACGTAGTGTTCCAACATGACATTATGTAATTGAGGAATTGTGTAATATTGTTGCTGACCTTGTATATTGAGAGTACTTGTTGTAACCAAGAGTGTGGTACTGAATCGAATGCTTTTTTGTAATCAATGTATGCAGTGTGTATGTTTCGTTTGTTATGTCTGGATTGTTCAAGTATAACAGAGTCTATAATGAGTTGCTCTTTACATCCTCTGGAATACTTGGTACACCCTTTTTGTTCTTCGTATAAAATGTTATCAGTACAGTGTTGGTATATTTTGTTTGTAATGCATGATGTAAGGATTTTGTATATTGTAGGAAGGCATGTAATTGGTCTATATTTAGATGGGTCTTGTGTATTGTTGTCTTTTGGGAGCATGTAAGTGATACCTTGTGTAAAGAATGCAGGAGTGCGATCTGGTGAATTAAGAAGTTCAGTAAATTGTTGTGCAAGGTAAGAGTGAGTGTAGGTAAAAGATTATTATTATTATTATTATTATTATGTTCGCACTTAAAAAAATTCACTGTATGTATTGAACATAGAAGATAAGTATGTTCAAGTTCAATACAATTTGCACACTGCATATCGATAAATCGGATACGTATCAAAAAAATATAGTTGAAAAAAACCACAAAATTTGTACAGATAGCATTGCTGGTTACACATTTTTGATAAATATTGCACTTTCCTAAAAAACGGAATTTAATCAACTTATCAGCTCACGGCAGTTATTGCAATCGAGATAACATGAAATCTCTGCCGACATATTGATATTTATACCCATTCCAGAAGGATACACAACAGGATGATAGTTTTATGTAGCGTTTTTTTGGCACGGCATTACTCGTATTACTCGCCGTCACACAGGTGGTTAATTATGTAATTTACACATAGTTTCTCTGAATAAAATCCAATCATCGCAAGCACGCAAGGAAATAGCCAATTAACAATTCTAGACGATCGATGCATCAACATCAACTGTTTTGTCATGCAAGTGGCAATTGTCTGTACTATTTTCTCAATAATTGTGCATGATCTGGTTTGTGCCAAATTATTGTAATATTACACAGACAATAAGATAATTTATAAATTTCACGCAAATCGCAAATGAGTAATCGTTAGGCTGCCAAATCCAAATTGCCTGGGAATAAAATGCATTAGTTAAAGAGGAACATTCAAGTGATTGACATTGCTAATGTGTTTATGCCATATGATCGTTATTGATTGATTATTGGCTTCATGCATACAATTTTTGTTTTTAATTTTGCGTATACGATCTGCAATATTCTCATTGAAGCGGTTCAAGTAGTCAAATATTAATTTTGTTGTTCGCAGTATATTGAATATACAAAGTTATGTGGATTGATTCATTAAGAAATGTCCATTTCTGTAAACAAACCTAATAAAGTAATAACCAATGCGATTCTTTACCGACAACATACAAAAGTAAGACTGTTTTTATTTCGTTATTACGTGGAATTAACGTCGGAGTGAACCTAAGTTAGGTGTGGCTTGGTACTCTAAGAAATTAGTTCTTCCAGTTCCATCACTGTTGTTGAAATAAATATGGCTGCGTTTATTTCGTCCGGCAGGATGAAATTTTTGAAAATCCTAACGAAAATGGATACCTATCGTGGGCGGTCTCTTTTTAGTGTATTTGACATTCGTAATTAAATTTTATTAATTGCCGTTGGTCTATTTAACGGCATGGAGATTATTGTGTTATACGAGAAAGCGATCAAGGTTGTTTTACACTTTTTTTAAACGTAGAAATTTTTGGATCTTTATCTGTTATCAAATATAAATGCTTAATTTAATTGACAGGTAGATGTAATTTATCGCCTTTTCTGTGTGGTTAAGAGATAAAATTTTATTTTTCCTAGAATTTAAGTTTGGAATTATGTCTTAATGATAAAATAAAATAATCTACCTCTATTTTTGTTCGCCTAATGCCCGTTTGCACCGACAAATTTAATCTATGGCAACCATTGTCTCAATAATCGTTGCCATGGATTTTAAGCTACGTGCTACGCTTAAGCTAAGCTCCGCTTAAATTTGTCGGTGCAAACGGCCATAAGAACGTGCGTTGCTAGGATAATTTTGTTTCTCTCTTTGTTGTCAACTGTGTATGATTGGTTGTCGTAGTTTTTATTATCGGAAGAAGGAATTCGCCTTAGCTGGGCTTCTTGCTAGTTCTATCGTTGAATTACGGTCAGTTTATTATTCATTTAAAGCCACAGCCAGCATCGAAAGTTTTCGTTCAATGTGAGATTAAAGATTGAAGAAGTTTCGTTTGTGAACCCGGAAGCCGAATTCGCCGCTAATTATTTTTCTATTATTATTATTATTATTATTATTATTATTATTATTTATTAAAATATATTTCATTAATTTTTAACTGACGGTTATTTACACTGCATAATAATTCATTTACACACCATTTTGACTGGAAATTCTGCGACTGGCCGCTTTCTTCACTCCATTGATATTCCGTTACTATGCGATACTTTAGTCGTTTTTTATAGTTCATTAAGTAGCTAGGGTCTCTTTGGATGTTGTCGATGGCTCCCGATTATCCGATCATAAGAGGTCGAGGAGGAGGGCTATGGTTGGTAGAAATTAATTCCTTTCGTTGAGAACTTTCATTAGTATCCATGAAGGATAAAACTAGTTCCCCCCTCCCCCTCCACCCACAAGTGTACAACATGTGTCTCCCCCCATTTTTTAAAATTTAACTTGGCACCACTAAAGGCACGCGTATGCAAAATCTGAGACCAATTGGTTGTCGTATGTAAAAGTTATGCACGTTTTACTTTCAAAAACAGCATCTCAGGAAATAATTCGTGGGGGGGGGGGGCTCCCTTTTAGACACCGAAATGTGATGGCAGTCTGGCACACCTTCAAGGTATAGGATACCTACTGCAAAAAATTCCAGGACTCTAGAAGTAGTTCAAAACGGCAGAAGTGGGTCCGGACGGACGGACGGACAAAACGCAAACAATAGCACATTTTTTTTAATCCTTAAAAAATGCGCTAAAATTAGCTAGGTCTCGTTCAGGCATGTTTGTCGTTGTTGCACAGTTGGTAGAGGTACGTAGCATTTATTTCTGTATCCGGTAGCAATTTCCACTTTCACTTTTTTAGGCATTTTATCGAAAGAAGAAATTTTGGATGGACCTTTGCCAAATATATCTTTATTTTTTTAAATTTTAAACGGCACCGCCCGCGCCCTAATCAAATTATATCTCGGGATAGTCGAAACTACAAAATTTGTAGAAAACCACATATTCCATAAGAAAATTTCGTAATATTTGTCACTTGTGAATACGAAGAACTTACACAATCTCATGCATACTTCAATTTAAACGCCTGCCAATTCCACCAAGATTGTAGCAACCTGTTGCACTTTTAAAGAAATTTCAAGACCGAAAAAAGGTTCCTATTGGGTGTTCCGCATCCTCAGTGCCCTCCACAAAACCAAGAAGCCAAGAGCTCATATAAGACTGTTATTACGTGAAGTGAAAGGGGAATGAATGTATAATATTGTTATATTAATAATTTAATTAATTCAAGCCTATGTCCATTCCGACGATTTCTCTTTAAGTAAAACCGATAATTCTTGTCAGTTTTACTATATCATGTCAACTTAATTCCCGTCAAATTTATCTACCAATCAATACTAACCGTTTTACCTTGATTAAACATCCGAAATCTAATGGCATTATTAATCATTTTATTCGAGCCATTAATTAGTCGACAAAATTACCCCTCAAACATGTTTACCCCCAACTGTCGAGCTATACACGTGTGATGGTACCTATACGCTCGCTATACGCTGTCCCTTTACAAACTCGAAAGTACACTAATTGAACATAAATCATGAAGACAAACAAAAATTAAAGCAAACACGGGTTTAAAAATGAACCCCTTTTGATTTCAGCAATGGTGTACGGAAATTATAGGTGAAATAAATCCGACCACAAAAATATTGTGTTTTCTGCTGTGCATTATTAATGCAATTTATACAGATTTGGAAATATTACCAGATTGAAACAAAAACTGACCATCAATTTCACTAAGGTCGCTTACTGAATTCCCAAATATGACAACCGTACACGATTACAACAGTCCCGAAATTATGCGACGAGGCACTATCTTGATGAAAGATAGTTATTGCGCTATTACTAAAGTTATGACAATTTATCTATTTGACCGCATCTTCTAATCGAGATTTAATTACGTCTCAAAATATCATCGAAATTATCGAAAGATGTAGCGAATGTGATCTTCATAACTTAGTTGAATATCTCTGAAATTGTGCTTTTGTAGTTAGCTTATAAATATGCCAGTTTTCACATGTGAAAATTCGAAGTATAGCGTATTCTGTTATAGTAATACAAAAGTAGGCAGTTGTACTAGCATCAGTCATTTTTTAGCGTAACACAACGAAGTTGAGGTAAAGCTTATGTGCTCGTGTTTCCGTCTGTCCATCCGTCCGTTCGTCCGTCCGTTCGTTCCATCGAGATCTCGGCCCCTGGGCCACCTAGAAACTTCGGGTTTTCGCTAATTGATAGCTGTTATGGTCTCTCGTATGGTCTATTGCCCATTTCGATCAGTTTCATTTAACTCCATATTTTGCGCAGACTGCGCAATGCCAACTTTCATATTTATGGAGATATTTCTTTGAAATTTTAACCACAGACGCTTCTAGTAAAGTTAAACATTTCGCACATAGTAAAAATTATGTGGGCATGCGCAGTGACTGCACAGACTGCTCATAGCCAACTTTCTTATGTATGGTAATATTTCTTTGAAACTTTATTTTACTTATTTAACTCCTCTCTTTCTCTGGACGTGGACGTGCGTCAATATGCAGATTCGACATTTTGTGTGCTTTCGATGACAATGCATCGTTTCAATACTTTGTGTTACGCGGCAATACTCACCAGAGTTGGACTGGGTCACTGGGTCAACTGGGTCACTTGGGTCACTAAATTAAACTGGGTCACTGGGTCGCTGGGTCACGTCATACTCTTTTCAGTTAGACCCAGTGACCCAGTTTGACCCAGTGACCCAGTTTGACCCAGTGACCCAGTTTGACCCAGTGACCCAGTTTGACCCAGCGACCCAATTTCACCCGGGGACCCAATTCGACCCAGTCACCTAGTTTGATCGAATAACGCAGTTAAGCCAGTGCCCTCGGTTCAAGTGTACAGATTATGAAATAAATGAAATGCTAGTTTGTTGAAAATAATACTCGATTGCTTGACAACTGCCATTTCTGTGATGTTTGCTTTAATACTGCCGTAAAAAACTTTCCATGTCCCGAATTGTATTAGAATAATGTTATTTCTTTGCTTCAGGGCTTACCAGTTTGCTTACAGGTGTTCATTCACATTTAATTTTTTTCTACTAGTTAGCTTAATCCAAATAAATCTTTTCTCTAAATACTTTCATTGACTACTTGACTACAAACTATAAACAAATGCATTTGATTTTTTTTAGGTATTAGTTCTCTTGAATGAAATTGGGCTACGTGCTTGTTGCCGAATATTATTGAGGAAGTTTTTTTTAAAATTAAAAGTTACTTGAAATTGTTTTGGATAATACCTAACAATAATTTAATTACTGGGTCACCGGGTCAGGACGGGTCACTGAGTAAAGCTGGGTCAAGATGGGTCACTGGGTCAAGCTGGGTCACCGGGTGAAGCTGGGTCACCGGGTCAAACTGGGTCACCGGGTCAAGCTGGGTCAAACTGGGTCAAACTGGGTCACCGGGTCAAGCTGGGTCACTGGGTCACCGGGTCACTGGGTCACCGGGTCATTGGGTCAGTAAACTAACTGGGTCACCGGGTCACTCTATGCATGACCCAGTCCAACTCTGATACCCACGAGTGGGTTTTGGAACATTTTTATGCTAAGAACGTACCTACAACTGTATTACCCAGATTATTAGTTGAAATAAAAAATTAAATTGAGGAATATCAAACTTGGCGCTTGATTAAAATTTGAAATTTTAATTAGCGTTTCAACTTGATCAGTAGATCGAGTTCGTTAGCTGGAATCTTTTAGCGTCTTGAAAATCATCTTTAGGAGTCTCCTCTATGAAAGTCTTCTTGCGAAATTTTACTAGGGGAACTTTAGAATGCAGTAGTTTACCTGTTATTTAGAGTTGACAAATTTGTAACATTTGTAACGCTTGACGCTAAAAGATTCTAGCTAAAGAACACAATCTATTGATCAAGTTCAAACGCATTATGTCTCAAGCAAGCTCCAAGATGCTGCAACAAAAGGTTTGGAGATTTCATGATCTAACAAGGCTATAAAAGGAGTGTTGCTCGTGCTTGATATTTGCTCATAAAGAAGCAGGGAGAAGATCTAACCTTCCTAGCGCTATATGTAGATCATGGTCTACTAGCATAATCAAATATGGAAACACCTCTCCCTCCCCCTCTCCCTCCACCTCTCCCCCCTTCCCCTCCCCATCTCCCCCTCCCTCTCCCCCTCTCTCCCTCTCTCTCTCTCTCCCTCTCTCTCTCTCTCTCTCTCTCTTAGTTATCAAACTATCCCGAAAAACATCAAAAACAAGCAATTTGGAACAACCTGTACTATGACTGTGTTGTAGTACTTCTAGTTAGGTTCTAGGAAGGATGGATATTATAAGGATGGTTGTTTATCTCTGAATTTATATTAAATTCTTAAGTTAATTCAAATATGCATCAACACCTTCATAATGAACCCCGCGGTTTCACCTTATAAATAAAACTAAGTTAACCTTAAATTAAATAGCACTGCCTAAATGTACTACTCATTCTAAAACGCTATGTAGCGTCTCAATTGATTTATCAAAGTTGTAAATAGGTTTCTCTGTTTCGGTGTTAGAATACGTCATTCTAGCACGTATTTTAGTGTTAGTCTGAACTCTATTCTTAAACGATTTTTAGTGACTTTTTTTTTCGAGAGTTTGCATTAATAAGTTTGACAGTCGGCTTATCGATGACGGAAGCTGAAATTATGTGCCGTGAACATCCATCATTTCTAAATTACGTAAAGATACGTAATGTAATTAACAATATCGATAATGTCCATGTTAATATACATATGTTACGGTGAGCCGTATGGTTTCGTTGTCATAAATATGTTGTTGATACTTGACTAACCCTACTTGTAGGTATGAACTGATTGCAAGGGCAAAGTAATTATCATAAAATGAAGACCTCGAAATATACTGTAAAGGAAACCATTTTTATTAAAATGAACACATTTTTGATATCGTAAGGTAAGCTGTAAGTTGGGTAAAATAACTCCAATTGTTAGGTGCAAACAATTCTTCACGGCTAAATTATTTCAGTTACTATAATCGGATAGCTTTGGTGAAAGATCCACATCGAAAGCTACATCATTCACATAAGGAGTTTTTGTCAAGATTGAAGCGGAATTTCCTCTACTAACTGACTGAAGCCAAATTGCGTTACACTTCGTATGCAGTTTGAGATTTCGGGAGCCCATTTTGTTTACAGTATGATATCAGAAAGCCGTGCTAGCTTTAGCAACCTACGTCAATACGATTGATCGAGTGACTGCGCTCAGTTGTCAGTAATACATAAGTAATGCGGAATCAGAATAAAACAGAAAGTATACTAAACTAAACACTTGCTTAACTGTACAAAATTATACATTATGAAGAGGTGTTGTAATTATTCTAAATAGTAATTGTAACGGTCGAATTTACTCCTGCATTGACTGAAATGCCGGGCAGATTTTGCTCCGACACATTAGTATTTTCCGGGTTACTTAATTCAGGCTGTATAAAACCAGCATTGGAACTAGAAGCTGTTGCTGGAAGAGCAGTAAAGGTAGACTGTCTAACTGATGGAGGTCCACCACTGTTTGACAACATTTCGGCAACTTCCATTTCTTGGGTACAAACCCTACCGATAATCGTTTCAAAAATGCTTGAAGCTTCATAAATTTTGAAATGTCAACGTTTTGTCGGATGTTTATCATCAATCGAAGCATCGAGTATGTCTTCCATAATGTAGAACTTTTGTAAGTCTTACTAAGAATTTCGAAGTATGCAAGCAAAAATTTTCTGTGAGGGTTTGTACCTTGTTTTCAATGCGCCAAGATTCAAATTTTTCATACTCCTTTTGGTACTCATTTTTAGACTTGGATGGCACCAAATCATTTACCGCATTATCAGCTAATTCACGCAATTCCGGTGGTGTTGAAGTTAGTTCTTCGTCTGACATTGTAGGCTCTTTAGTGAAATGTAGGTAATGGATTTTATTTTTCAAATCTAAAGATAATTTCGCAAAAATATCTCGTGAAGAAATTTGAAAGATCGGTTACTATGGAAACCAAGCAAATAGTCAGTACTGCCAACACAATTTATATCGAAAATATTTTTAAATTTATCCATAATTAATAAACAATGCGAAACGAGCCCGAAACAGAGAAAATAGTATAAAACATTCGTTGCAGAAGGCCTTCTAAGCACTCGTTCATTCGAACCCTCGCCGCTACGCGGCTCAGGTTCGAAACTTGAACTCGTGTTAGAATAGAGGGCCTTCTGCAACTTATGTTTTAATATACTATTCTAGGTAGCTTGAAAAATTCTGAGTCTGATCATGCTCTCATTTATTATTTTTCAATTAGAGAAACCGGAAAAATTAAGCAAATCACAATTTAGCGTTTGCTTTGTATTTGTACAATCTACAAAAAATTTTTGCTGATGTAAAATAATTAAGGGAGGAAATATTTCCATACACAGAAGTTACTAAAAAATAACTATGTTGCGTAAACCAATCCTACACCCTGTATAAAACGCAGTTATATTCCAATGGTTAACCATTCGATCCATCAGATCCATTTAAGGAATTTCCAGGGTACCCTGATAACGTGACTTTAGGAAATTCGTGGTTCCTAGAAATTGGCAAAAAGTCGAAGATTCAAGGAGGTCCACAAGAAGTAGAGGATTCTAAGATGGTGGTCCAAGATTTGTCTTGCAACATAAATAGAATTTCTTAATTGTCCACCCCAAATTAAGAGAATGGACCCATCATTACATTGTTTGTTCTGCGTATGTGAGAAGATTCGTGGTGAGTTTTCAAGAACTGGAACGTGCATTTTATTGAGCGAATTTTATACGTATCGTAGTCGAGATCGTAGTAAAGAATTTGCAGTTTAATTTCGGGTAAAAACATATTAGGTAGCGAGAACTCCTAAAGTTCGAATTCTTGACAAATTTCTAGTTACCCGAAATTTTATATGTGTACAGATAGACGAATTGCATTTAGTTCATATTAATATACTTAAACTAAACGAAAGTAAAAATTAGTTTATTGGGTATTGACGGTGTTATACACGTCGGAAACTAGAAATATATCTTCGTTTATACGGTAAAGATTTTAAAGAAAATGTATGCATCTTCGCATACTCGCATCAAAACCTCTTAATAAACTAGGCAAAATTTAATGCTAACCGTGGAAAAGTGGCATTTTATGCATCTCTGTGCATAAATAACTACTGTCTCGAGTGGTCTCGAGTATTACTAGAATTTTGAAGCTGGTTTGTTTGAATTCGCCATTCATACGAATTTTCCGTCAAATTTTTTTTTTTTTTTTTTTTTTTTTTTTAAATGGCATGGAAGGTTATCCATTTGCCACAAAATTATATAAGTTTATATAATTATTATTATATAATTATATATATAGTATTATTTATATAAGTTTAAGTTGATAAGCTGGTCAACTTTGTACAAGAAGTTGCATAGTAACTCAAATATTATTTTTTGGTTAAGGGAAAGTAAGTGAGCAACATTAACCGGTAATTGAACGTTATTAAGTAATAATCCATTGTAAAGTAGTTCAATTTCATCATTATTTTTTGAGCACTTAAAGAAGATATGATTCATGTCGCATATAGAAGCATTATCGCATGAACACACAGCAGATGGAATAATGTGCAGCTTCGCGAGGTGAACTGGGAATCTACCGTGGTTACATTTTAAGCGTGATATAGTAGCAGCTGACTTTTTGGAGAAGTTGAAGGTGAATATATGTGGGATGTCTTTTGGTAAGGAAGGATGAAGGAGGAAGTATTGGTTATAAGAACTATGGGAATTTTCCACCCATTTCTGTTGCCACTTGTCCTGAATGCTTGCCTGATGCCACCTAATTAAATCAGATGCTGTTGAAATGTTTTCAGTTTTTCCAGTTCTAATGGAATCTTTTGCAAGACGGTCGACCATCTCATTGCCCCGTATACCTGTATGACTTTTGGTCCAAATAAATGTGATATCTTTACTTGCTACTTTGTTTTTTATATCACATAATAGACTACATCTTTTTGGATTTTCCGTAGGCATTCATCACGAAGATAACGTACAGGGGCGGTGCAAGACGTTTAGCTGTACCGTAGGTACAGCAGCGATCTATTTCCATAGTTGTATGAAAAACTACCTTTTCCAAAGAGAGATAAGATCAATTCGTAGCAGGAGAGAATTTTACCCACGTTAATAACTGTAAGTTATTTTAATTTTTTTTAAAATTACATACAGGGTGTTTTTTTAAGATGGGCCATACAACAATGTAAAGGCATTGAGTTATTTAAAATGGGCCATAGGGAAATTTACATTGCGCTAATTGTTCTCAAATCTTGGCCTTGCGGTTAGCTATTTCACTGACAGTTCTCAATCTGATCGTTCAAACTGCATCAACGAAGCAGCCACATGTATTCCGCCGCTCGAAAAGGTGTTCATGTAGTACAATTTGTACAAGAGTGGGCACAGTAGCTGAGTGGTATGCCAGCTATTCAGTGCCGAGGATCCGGTTTGTATGGTTGCCGGTGGAAAACAATTCGAGCACCGATTGTAATTTTATACGTTTATATCTCATTTGAATAAATTTGTTGATTTAGAAACAATTTCTACAGTACTGTGGCAGATGATTCGCGAGGAAGCTATGACTGAAACAATTGATGCAATGTAACTTTCCCTATGGCCCATTTTAAATAATTCAATGCCTTTACATTATCGTAAAGCCCTCTTAAAAAAACACCGCGTATATAAAATAGTGGTCGGTTATTTTTGTGAATTTTCATATTGATTTTGTTTGAAGTCATTTTGATATTGCCCGAAGGAATCGAATTATGAGAATTATTTGCATGAACAGAGTTGCAGTTCAATTTTAATTATCGAAGATTAGGTCCAAGCAAAGGATTTGGATTATTTTGTTTCATGATTGAGATTTGCATGTAATTTCAGTAATACTATCTTTGGTTGGATTAAAATTTTGTTTCGTATGTGCATTTTAAACAGGAGAATGTATCAAGAATTTATCATGTGATAAAGATAAAACGAGATAAAATATTTAGATAAGGATCAAATTTAGCAGGAACATGTGTTCACGCAATAGACATTTTTTTGTATTTCTTAAGGGCCCCATACACGGAACGATCCGTCGTCACGATCGATCTGAAGCGATATCCTGAAAATAGATCGCCCAAAGCTTACCACTCACACACGAAACGATTGGTCGTTACGATCGATCGCTTACAACCGAACCATCGTGATTAAATAATTTAAGAAGTCATACGTGCCCTGTCGAATCGTTGATCGCAATGAGCCATACACTGTCGATTTATCGTTACGATATTCACGATTGCATGCGTTTTTGTTGCGATGTCCGATATTCAATTCGATGAAGTAAATCGTTAACGATCTTGACATACACTATCGATTCGTCGTTTCGATCGGTCTGAAACGACGGATCGGACAGATCGATCGCCTTTTAAAGGCCCCATACACGGTACGATCGATCTGTCCGATCCGTCGTTTCAGACCGATCGAAACGACGAATCGATAGTGTATGTCAAGATCGTTAACGATTTACTTCATCGAATTGGATATCGGACATCGCAACAAAAACGCATGCAATCGTGAATATCGTAACGATGAATCGACAGTGTATGGCTCATTGCGATCAACGATTCGACAGTGCACGTATGACTTCTTAAATTATTTAATCACGATGGTTCGGTTGTAAGCGATCGATCGTAACGACCAATCGTTTCGTGTGTGAGTGGTAAGCTTTGGGCGATCTATTGCTTCAGATCTATCTATCGCTTCAGATCGATCGTGACGACGGATCGTTCCGTGTATGGAGCCCTTTATGAATCAAACCAATATTTTATATCCAGAAATATATAAAGAAAATTGGAATTTGATCGCTTTTGCTTTACTTAAAATATTCAATTCAATCAACTAAAGTCATATGCGTACTTACTGAAGTTCTTGCAAACCACAACATTAGAGTTTAAATTTGAGACCTTAGAAGGAGATAAGAGGGTAAGCTTCCGTAAGGAAAGGGGCATAAAATAGTTATTTGTTTCATAAGTACGAAAAATGCGCGTTTTCGGGACGAGGAAGGGTGTTGGTGGACGACGCGAAAACGTGTATGGTCAAAAGATTTGCAGAGTTGTGGCAAACTATGGAAAAAATCTCTACAGCTCTACTGTGTATATGTATAGGTACGCACATTCCAACACTAATTGCTTCTGAGAGAAATTGCTTTTTACAACTTGCTTACATGTAAACGCTAATGCAAGTACTCTCAGAAGTAGGTAATATCATATCCCAATTTGCTACCCCATATAAACTACTCTTTAAGAAGAATCGGTAGATGAGTTAAATCGCGGATGCAGGACTAATTAATGGGCCGTGGTCTACATGAATTAGGTTCTTCTTAGAACCGTTCTAACCTCACTTTGTTCCATTTGAATGTAGAGGTACAAATTTGATGTTGGGATTGCTTTGTATTACAGTTGTAGTTCCTCTTGCATATTTTAAAAGACATTGATTAAAAACTTGTGGATTAATATAAAAATAGACATGTTTACGGTTTTTGTTAAAGTGACATCCGAAGTCATGTTTCGAATGACAAGTCAATGACGACTATTTGTAATTTTTTGATTAGTTAATATTCGTCTTCAAAGTCAAATTACTTTGGTACTTTTTGGACAGTTACCATGGTGATACCGACGACTCCCGAAATCGCCCATTTTTTGTACCAAAAAGTGTGAAAAAATAGTCATTTATTACTTTAGACTTTAGACAAGGGAAAAAATTATTAGATTTTAGCTCGAGGTTGTGTTGTCACAAAAAACCGAGAGCTAAAATCTAACATTTTTCCCATGTAATACACTATTTGTTCTGTGACGTGGAAATCGATACATTGAAGTCGTATCGATTAATAGAAATTTGAAGTTTTCAGATGCAGATAGTGGCCCGTATAAATAAAAGTAAGCAAATGCTTATACTTGCAAAATTCAAAGTAAATACTCATAAGTGCTCCTTCGCACTGGGCGACTTAGCAGCGCTTCTAAGCAGAAGGACAGGACGAAGTGCAGCGCTGCTAAACCATGCTAAACAGACCAGTATGAAGGGGCAGTTACGAGTATTTACTTTGAATTTTGCAAGTATAAGCATTTGCTTACTTTTATTCATACGGGCCATTGTGTTGTACTTCTCGCGACAATACGAACTGCGTTGCTAAGGAAATTCAAATATCTGTCAATTCAGTTTTGTCATTTGATTTAAACATTTCGAATGTAATGATTGTTTAGTAGTTATATTTGAGAGGTCCCGCCTAGGGTCTCACCCTGTATATACATTATACAACTTACGACGATGCACGCAATTTGTAGAAGGGGAAAGCGATTTGCGCCATCTGGAGAGCACGAACGTGGCTTACGGTATCTTGCCTTGAATGGCGGTCGTGAACGCGTCGCTCCATAAATTTTGTTGTTATTTTGTGTTATTTAATGCAGGTAGTAATTTTTGCATTTCTTTATCTCGTATTTGTATTTTGTATTCCGCATTTTATATTTTTTGTGTTTCAATCTTTGTTTTTGAAAATTACTTGGTTTAACCGCAATGCAGAATGACATGTTTAATACCATTATCCTTTTTGTTTGTAATTGTTTACGTTTTTGGTGAAATTCATGTTTATTGATGTTGATTACTTGGTCTTGTCCCTGAAGTAACATTCTCATAAGTTTTGATCATTTTATTTTAATAAGTATGTGGAAATTACCGAGTTGTTTGATGTATGTACCGACTTGTTGTTTGTAACTAACTTTTTCTCCGTGAATGAAGCAGTCACTTAGTCACGTGGTTGGTAAAAAAAAACTTTAGTCAAAATTGAGGTACGACACCTAATTCCTGATTGTCTTCGACATTCAACTGTAGGCCCGAAACTCCGAACGAGGGGCGACGCTAACTTTCTTGCGGGGGGGGGGGGGGGGGATTAGAATCTATGTGTGATATATGAGTGGCGATTCAATAATTTCCACATATTTTTACCGATAGTTAAATTTGCCTACAAGGCCATGTAATTTTCCATCTTGCTTTTAACAAAAAGACTTTATTGCACCAAACATGAGTCACATTCTGTGTATTTGGTGTTATTTTGGTACCTGCTTACTTGACCGATAATTCTCAAAACTTGTTTTTAACCTCTATGTTACCTCTTGAAGTACCTGCTACTTTTCGTGATGTTATAATTTTATGTTACGCATTCATATCATTACAAACAATTAATTTTACTACACAATTTAATATTAATTTGACGGCTGGTTTTTTATTGGTAAGTTCTTTTTTTCCAACCTATTTCTATTTTTATTCGGTGAACCACCATTTTCAAAGTTTATTTTTGCAATGTAATTTATTTCGACTTAAATTTCCGAGCTTTTACAATCAATACTAATTGCGACCATTATTAAACAAACTCTTCACAATTTCAGTTTTACGTTCCTTCCCTACTGTGCTTCCCACTTTTCAAATGCTGCTCGTTTACTGAAATTATAGAAACCTGGTTGCGTTTACTATGAAGCTGGTCGCGCCCAGTTTAAGAGTAGTAAAAAACTGCACCCAAACAAGCGTCAAAAACTATTCAACACACCTAATAAACGCAACATCAAACATGTCAAAAATGGAGGTGGGAGTCAAAGTTCCAAATGAGATTACGAGAACATAGTTTACCAGAGGGTATACTCATCAAGAAACTTTCAAGTCTGAAGAGACTATGGAGTCAGAACTTATACGATTGTTTCAAAAAGGGAATAACTGTACCTATCATTAAAAAGTTCGCTGAACCAGATGAAGGTATTTTTACTTGTTTGGAAATCGACTATCTCGAACTTTTACACCTGGGCTTATATGTACCTATGTGATAAAAATAACTATCCAAAAAAGTTGCTCAGAATCAGGATGTGAATTCTAGCCTCGAATACTTCAATCTCGACTTCAATACGCAAAAATTTACTAAATTCTGCCATCAACATCTACAATAGGAACTTTATTTACAAAGATGAGGAATGAGGATTCATAGATCGAAACATTTTAGAAAAGGTTTTTTTCATACTCTTGTGGATTGGAAGTAGGTACCTACTACCTAGTCATTATAATCGCTATATGTACATACAAAAAGGTATTATTTCGCTGCCAACCAATGTAATTGATGTGGCTAACATTTTAATTTAGTCATTTTAGTGTCATATTGTATTACCTAATCGTACTTTATGGCACGCGACATAAGTACAGTCATACTCTGCCATTAACATTCATTGACTTTAAAAATAAACACGTACTTTTACACTTAAATCGAGTGCAACCCAGAAATGAGATTAGTTTATTTTAACTTCGTTAAATACGAATGCTAAATCTCACATACCTATAATTACTGGTGACCCAGACGTCAAGTGCTTCGGCGCCTTTGTACGTGTTTATTAACTCAAAGTAGGCCGTGAAGACGCCTCGTGCATCGTTCGGGGAGGTCGGCGCCGCGGCGGTGGTAAAACCTCTGAATATAACTTGAGATGTCGACGTACTTTCTTCTACACTCACTTGCTTTTCGGTAAAAAAATATTCTAAATCACAGCTGCTTGCTTTTGATGTAAATAATAAGAAAGTCAAAATAGAAACGAAAATATTTGAACACATATTAGAAAATCACTAGGCTTAAGTTGTTTGCCGGGAAAGACTGTTTACATTATTTGCGATATAAAGATCTACGTCAATTTTGGCAAACTGCGTGACGCAAACTAATAAATTTACAAGTTGAATGAATGCATTTTAAATTACACGCGTTTCAACAGACTTGTCAAGGTAAACACCTGTTCCGTTGAGGGCATGAGAAGTTCGTGAACACTATTAATTTGTCCACAATTAACTCTGTTTCGCACTATAACTTAATCTGTTTTCAGTTAAAATTAAAAAATTACCGAAAATTTCAACTTTCACATTAGATAAAGTACAACTAAATGTACGCGCTCTTTTTAATATTGAACAACAATCACTTATAAAGCAAAGCACCTTTTGCGTTCGCCCTCGTTACACAAATTAAGAAAGTTCAATCAAATCCGTGCAAAGTTTTATTATTTTCTAGTAGACACAAAAACGTTTCCTTGAGAGGTGCTTCTCCAACGTAGTCTACCACAGGAAGTGGTCGAACTGTACTGCTGTTTATACCCAAGTAGGAGGATGACTGGAACCCTGAAGCGTCGTGACGCTACAATGACACATGCGCTTTTCTCTGTTGGCACCTCGCGATAACTACTAACAATATTTCTTCCTTTCAACAGATTGACATTCACTCTGATTCTACGCTCATTTTCCCTCCGGTGTCAAAGTAATTGTTACTTATTTTTCATTGATGAAGTTGTACCTACTATACAACAGAACAAACTAATACTAGTGAAACTAGCGATCCTTATACGTTTATTCACAATAGTTATTTATGCTTTATGATATAAAAGTAGGTAGTGTCCTAAAAAAATGCTTGAAATAAGTTTGTCAACTACAAACATAGCACTTTATTGTTTTTAGGGAATTAATCAAAAAAATTGCTTTGTTGAATTTGTAATTACTGATGGAAAATTTATCTCTTTGGGTAATTGAAAACTCCCCTGAACGAGTACTGAGGAA
This sequence comes from Photinus pyralis, assembly GCF_008802855.1. Taxonomy (NCBI): domain Eukaryota; kingdom Metazoa; phylum Arthropoda; class Insecta; order Coleoptera; family Lampyridae; genus Photinus; species Photinus pyralis. The sequence goes on from NW_022170403.1 coordinate 4,720,325, forward strand.
CAACTATTTTTTCGTAAACTTCACTTCTTTAATTCGACTTAAAACATTAAATTTTAACACGAGGACTTAAATCTCTTAATACTCGTAGCACTGTCAACTAACTTTCTTCCCTAACAAAAACTTTCCTATTATAAAAACGGACTGTCTCTCCAACTGGCAAGACGAACTGTCTTGCAATGATACACTCAAATAACGGCAAAACTGCCAATCACCAAAGCAAGAAGCGGCTACGTTTTAGCGTCCATCAAACAAACAAAACAAAGATTAATATCTACCACCAAACAATTAACGTCCTACTCCTATTTAAAACAATTTCCCTTACTTGTCAACTTCCGCCTCCACTTCCTTAACAAATTAACAACTAATTTGCTTACGTCGCGATAACAAAACTTTTTATTTACGACTGGAGATTGAAGAAGTGGTTGAGGCGACTCATCCTTGGTGCAATAAAACCCCTTTTTTTAAAAGCAACATGGAAAATTCAATTGCATTGGAAAGCGAAGAAACGAAAGAGTTTTGTGTTAGCAGGTTCCACCCCTGCGACCAGCAACTGTCCCTCGTGCGTTAAATGCAGGTATAAAGTTGTGATTCGAGATCAACCACAGTATTACATGTGATTATTTTAGTTACAGTATTACTCGCAGTATTAGATCAAACAATTTGATAATTTCCACAAATTTAAGCGAATTACCAAATTAAACTTCGAGACAAGACGGTGTAATCGAAACATCGATAATTAAACAATGTCAATTTTAAATAAAGGTTACAAATTATTTAAAAAAAACAAACCACAAATAAATTACCTACAAACAAATGCAAAAATTGCTACTTGCGTCTTATAACACAAAAAAGCAACAAATACTGAAGCGATATGATCCTCTTACAATAACAGCTGTAAAACCGTTCGTGCTCTCGAGATGGTGCAGACAGCTTTCTAAAAGTCTCACGATTGCCAAGTGTGTGCATCGTAATTCGTATTAGGTTGTATATACAGGGTGGAACTCCTCAAATTTAAAATTTACAGCCAATATTCCTGAAATATGTTTTTTTACATCAATGGATTTGGAAGGAATGAAAAATTCTCATCTGAGCACCAAACTATGTAATGCATTCAATTTATGCAAGTGAATTTTCGATATACCCACATGTATTCGACTATAAAAGATGCGAACCGGTTCTGCAATATACCGGATGAATATTCCCAAACCGAACATAGGGAATTAACATGGGAAAAAGGTTTTTTTCTCGGTTTTTTTTGTAGATAGTTGCTCCCCATGTTAACTTAGAGGGTTTATAATGACACCAATCGAAAGAAGATTTTTTTCCTTTTCTAATGATATACGAATTAGTTCATTTTCAGGTGTATTTCTCACTATTTTATCAAAAATTCGGCAATACATCCACTTACCAAAATCATCACTTTTTTGTTACTTTCCGCTCTTCCTATTTCTTGATGTATTAATCCGGAAGATCACAAAACCTTCCCCATAAATTTCATTTATTATACAAATATATAAATAATCAATGGCGACATGTTTCGCCAAATGCCATCATCAGGCCCTAAAATGGAATTCGACCATGTACCGTTTTCGGCCGATCTTTATGTTGTAAGTTTCGTCGCTACAGGTGAACCTCAAATCTGTTAAAGCATTACATTCTAGGGCCTGATGATGGCATTTGCCGAAACATGTCGCCATTGATTATTTATATCTTTGTATAATAAATGAAATTTATGGGAAACGTTTTGTGATCTTTGTTCCGGATTATCATTTACCTCATTTCGAGGTCCCTGAGAGAATGGATACTCAACAAGTCTTGATGTATTAATTTACACTGTATGTTTAATGCTTTGTAGCTCTGTTAAGTATCCAGAGGATTTATTATGTAGAGTTTGCTAAAACCAACAGGGTGTTCTGTTAAAAAATGCTATTTTGTTTAATATCTTTTGTAAGAATGAGAAGAAATGGTCACCCCCCCCCCCTCCTATTTTACATGTTTGACGTACGCGATTAGTTGACTTTTATTAGAAAGAGGTACGTGGAATTAAAATTACAAATAGATCGCACAACAAATTTTCACAATATGCGCTTTTTGTTTTTATTAAAACCAGATATGGTTTATATTTCAAAAAATATCTCCACAAGTAAAAAAGTTGGAATTGCGCCGTCTGCGCATGCGCAAATCTGATTTTTAGTATATTCGATATATTTGCTTTTATTAGTAGCATATGTGGCTAAAGTTTAAAAGAAATACCGCTATAAATAAGAAAGTTGGCATTGTGCAGTCAATGCATGCGCACATTAATCGTGAAAATTTTCCTTGGTTCTGGTGCCAGAGCGATAAGCACTAAACACGAAAATATGTTGAATACCGTAGTAGTTAAGGCATCTAGGTTGATTCAGCAATTTTTTTGAGTTTTCACGAAATGTGTCAGAGGCTCTACCGTGCTAAGCAAGAAAGTGTCCAACGACATCGTAATAGGATTTTTTTTTCAAAAATAATGTTTTGTGTACCAGAGATTTGCGGCGTTTCCGATGACAATGGTGATGAAATGAATACGCTGCTATACCTTACTCGAACATGAAGAAGATATGAATAGCACAAAGTTCATTTACGTACATTGCACTAAACTAGCTTGCAGTTTCAGCAATCATTTTGGAACACTTGAACTTAACTATTAGGTTAAGGGTTCCCTCATTCGAGTCAAGCATATCTACAATATCTAAATTTCTTTCTGCAAAGCACAGCGCACGATAAAATAGTATAATCGAAGGTGTCGTATGGATACAGATTTACTACTTGTATGACTTGTAACTGTGGAATTACGTAGGTGCCTGTTACTACTATATCAAAGTCCACGGTCTCCTGTGAGCCTATTATAAAATCATTTTCATCCAACAAAAAGTACCTATTTAATAACTTATTGTTAAAGTCATTTGCGATGTAAAATAATGATTCATTGTAAATAGTATTATAAACGTTCGTTTCTACTAACTAATTATAATTATTATAAACAAGGTCTATTCAGTATATCTTCCGTTGCACGTCATTACCTGAAGAAAACGACGTACCAACGTAAACTTACTTTCGTTTATTAGGCAACACATTAAGCATGTAGTTTATTTTAGCCGCAACAATTGGTAGCATTTTGCTATGTTGTCGCGTTTAAATTTGTAAATTTGACAGGTTACTTTTGGTTTAGTTTTCGTTTGATTTGATTTTGATTATTTTCTACGTCTTTCGCTGTGCATTGGTTTGAAGAGAAATTACTGAAGAATTTAGATAACCCGTCAGTAATTGTGTTCGATAACGGGAAAACAGACAACATTAAAGTGTGGTTAGGTGATCATAATGTGCAGTTCTCCGAAAATGATTTTACAACCGAACTGTTGAAAAGGTTGCACAGTAAGTACGTTCGCAAATTATTTGATGTTATATAAATCTTGTTGATACTTTTAGGAATAAATCAGCTAAAATGTACCGCATAAGGCATTGACCACTTAGCCGAGCAATACGGTTACTTCGTTTTACGATTACCACCCTATCATCGCGTTTTTAATCCTATCGAACATATTTGGGGCACAGCGAAAAATTACTACAATCGACACATTGGTAGAGATGGACGAAGCATTGAAAATTGCATAAACATGTGACAAAAGAATCACTACAATCGATAACTTCCGAAACGTGGCGCAATTCAGTTAAGGATACGGAAACTGTAATACACGAGTGGTACGAAAGAGAAAAGCAATTAGAAAAACGTTGCTACTATTATTATAAACTTTGAACACGAAAGCAGTTCCGATGGTTCCGATTAATTTGAATATCATCCATCACATCACATAACCTGTAAAATTTTATATTTAGTACTTTCTCTGTAAAAGAGATGCTACATTTGTACAGTTCATAAGTTATTAAAGTATATTGTATGTATATTGTGGTTCCAATTAACGAAATGAATAATAAAAATTATTTTTATTTTATTTAAGGTGTGGATTGTTCACACAAACAATGCACTGTCTTATTGACAAGTGACATAACCTAAATCGCTCAAAACTAGATTTGGCATTATTGCATAGTAATTACGTCATAGAAAATGATGACGTGCAACGGAAGTTATACGGAATAAAGTGTACA